>NC_034599.1:8703035-8735535 GCF_900095145.1 Mus pahari | reverse complement strand
CAGCCTCACATTTTAATTTTTGATACTGGGTCTTCTCCAGTTTTCCAGATTGTGCTTGAATCTAGCCAGGCAAGCACTGAATTCACTATTCTGTTACTTTAGTTTTCCAAGGTGCTTGGGTTACAAGGCTTATGCCAACAGAACCTGCTGAATTTTCCTTATTATTAGTGTCTTGGATGTAAGACAATATTGTTGCATAAAATCCAGAAAAGAACAGTGGTTCTGTGTTACTTTTCGTGGGAAGGGTGAGATTTTGCACTGACTTAAGGCGTATTAACTACTCTCTATGGGGTAACATCTTTTTCAGGCTCTTATATATTATATGCTTGCGAGAAGAAAGAGAACTTTAAAGAAAAAAATATTGAATATATATTCCAGAGGACCTGGGTTCAATTCATAGCACGCACAGGGCAACTCACAACCGTCTGTTAACTCCAGCCTCAGAGCATCTGATGCCCTCTTCTGGTCTTCATGAGTATTGCCGACTTACATGCAGGCTTTAAAACATCTTTATTAACAAGTAATAAAATTAAAAAGTTATAGCACTAAAGAACAACTTGTTTTAATCTTTATAAATCCGAGAAGAATTTTAAAGTTTTACATGTACACTCCATTTATCTCGCATACACAACTTATTTTCACTGATTTTCTTTTATAAATATTTTATTTATTTTTATGTACATTGGTGCTTTGGCTGCATTTTTGTCTGTGTGAGAGTGCTAGAGACTCAGAAACTGAAGCTACAGTCTTGACCTGCCATATAGTTGCTGGGAATTGAGCCTGGGTCGTCTGGAAGAATATTCAATGTTCCCCACTGCTGAGTTAGCTCTCCACAATGTGCTCCCCACTGCTGAATCAGCTCTCCTCAGTTGTGCTCCTCACTGCTGAGTCAGCTCTCCTCAGCTGTGCTCCCCACTGCTGAGTCAGCTTTCCTCAGTTGTGCTCCCCACTGCTGAGTCAGCTCTCCTCAGCTGTGCTCCCCACTGCTGAGTCAGCTCTCCTCAGCTGTGCTCCCCACTGCTGAGTCAGCTCTCCTCAGTTGTGCTCTCCACTGCTGAGCCAGCTCTCCAGCCCTCCATTAATTTTTCTTATGATTATTCTATAGGATTCTTCCTTCTCAATTTTTGTCACAGTGCAAAGTGGCTCTTCTCTTGAAGCTCAGCTCTCCTTAGGATTCAGGTGTCTAGGCACATCTGGGAGGCTTGCTAAGGACAGCTGTTCTCCTAGTAACAGAGAATGAACATCCCTTTACAGAATTCTAGTCAAAGACAGAAAAAAACAATCAAACAATCCACAAACAAACAAACCAAAAAATTAATTCAATATGCTTGCTCCGAAGGTAAAACGAGAGTCCCTCTACTAGAGACACTGAAGGGACAATGTGGGAGGAAACAGACAGATTGTGGATGAGACTGAAACAGAAATAACAAAATGACATCAGTGAGTTTGTAGCTTGGGGAGAGGGGAGCTGCTGCGGTCTTAAGAGCAAGCACTAACACTTGAGGATGAGACATAGGCCGTGCTGGAGAGAAGTTTCTATAATGCTCTGTGCCAGCTCTACTGAGCTTCCTACAAAGAACTGAAAATTGTTGTCCATCTAAGCTTGCTTATGACGTTGTGAGTTTTGACATCCTTTAATGATGGGCAGGGCTTGGGGCAGAACTGTGTACATGGGGATCAGTAAACTAAATGGTGCTAGAGCAGGCAGAATTTACACAGCCACACATGATCCCTTGGATGGAAGGAGATGAAAACAGATATACTGAAGAGGAGGAAGAAAGATTTGTCATCTCTCTTTCTCACTTTTTAATCTTTACAATCAGTGTGATATGAATCATTTACATTTGTGTTACTGTTTGATGTGAACAATTGTGGTTTTGAGAGCTAGTTTGTATTTCTTTTTTGAAATAGAATATTTAATACACTTTTCTTACTACATTTAGAGAAGGTAAAAATCAAACAAATAATTTAGCTTTCATGAAATGTGACTGATGAAGCTACAAAACTGTGTGGCAGAGAGTAAAGGATCGTCCAGAAAACTCAGGGTATTACAAATATGGGCTTATTTCATGTATTCTAGTTCCCTTAGTCGAATCAATCTGTATCAAGCTTCCTGTCACCGAGCTTACAATCTCAGAGGAAGGTCACTTCTCCAGAGTTACGAGAGCATGCGTGCTACATATCTATGCTCTGTATATAAATAGGTATCTACCCTCCTGAGAAAATTCTTGCAAGAAAAATCTTTTTAGAAAGCAGTTCATTTTTCCCCCAAATTGTTTGAAAAACACTGTTCATGGATTTTATATTGCCCAAAATATATTTTCCCTGCCACACAGGAAGATCCCCCCCCTTCATGTGGTGTGTGTGTGTAGCTGTTTTGAGCTTGTGATAAGATGCTTGTGAAATGTATAGGTGTTTGGCAGATATATTTTACCTATCATCATTGAAAACAGACAAGAAACTTATTTTTCAGACCCCCTCAGTGTCCTGTATAAAACATTTGACCTACACCATCAATTTAGAGGTACAGTGATGGTCCTGGGGGTTCGTGCCACACGTGGCTTCGCCTCCCTGAAGGTCAACTGCAGCAACTTCCTACATAGTCATAGAGTGCTTTCCTCCTGGGATCATGCTGGGGAATAATTAGCACCTGGGCATTAGGGTTACTTGCTGTCTGCCGGCTATTGATCTATGGCTTCTCTGTTCCCTCTGTTTGATGTTGTTGCCTTCTGTGATCTGGTCCTAGGTCTGAATGTTCCAGGAAATAAGGAAGTAACTAGTGAACCACCATCTACTGAGGACATAACAGTCTCCCACAAGGCAGATTTTGTTACCCACCAGTAGGTCAGAAACAGAGATAGAATAGAAAGTTGAGCGAGGACTACGAGCACTGGCAAGCAACAAGACTGTGAACTCTGATGACCTGCAGCTGCTTAGTTACTAGTTACACTATTAAGAAACAGCTTAAACTTATTTGGGAAAATCATGGATGTTCTTCAGAAGTTTGAATTAGGATTTCTAAGAAAAGAAAGATTAAAGAGAAGTATTGGACACAGTATAATCAAAAGTGATAAAGAATACTATGAGCAGTTAGGATTAGAAATTAGAATGGGGAATTTTACCTTGCAAGTAAAAATTTCAGGGGAAATGGTGGACACCCAAAACTTATTAGGGAGCTTATATTTATTAGCCCACTGATGCTCCAATGCTACATATAGGAGTATGTGATTTAAATTGAAATAGATGGGCAAATGTTAAAGGTTGAAGAAAAGCGGCTGCTTGAAAGCCTTTATCATGGGAATTAATGAGTGGGCATGTAAAGTAGAAGTTAAGAGTTAATATGATACTAGTAAAATCAGATATCCGGCAGCTTGACCGCAGGCGCTGAGCCAAGTATGATTCTCTTTTTGAATGTTCTGTGCTTGCAATAATGACGATCTGTATGGTAATAGGTTTTTAAGTAAGATTAGGATCTGCCCTGAACCTGTGCCAATTCCTGTTCCTTGTTTCATGTGTATAAAGTCTGATGCTTGAAGTAAAGATTTTGCAGCAGTTGATACAGCCATCTGTGTCTGTGTCTCTGTCTGTCACGCCGAATCCATTCCTTACCTGGGTATCCGAGTGCAGTCCCCCCGCAGGTCTTAGAGACCCCTGACTGAACGTCTGCAGCACCACACCAAATTTCACTAAAAGTTACAGAGTTTACAAGTCCAGAAAAACTCTGTGTAATGCTTTCTTCTTACTGGAAATTAAGTTTATATGCATCTTTGCTGGAGATTTCTCTGCAAATGGTTAGAATTAGCAGAGCAGGATAAAAAAATGTTTGTTGAATGATAAATAGTTCTATGTCGAAGATGAGGATCACTATGCAGCTGACCAATGACCCTCAGCCATATATAACTATGACCATATTTACAAAAATATCCTAAGCACTGTACATGGACGACCAATCACACAACACCTGGTACCTGCCCCTCCTTCCCTGGTTGGTCTTCACTTTACTGTGTCAGGCACATGGTAATGCCAGAGGCACACATTTGAAATCTAAGAGAAAGTGGTGGGTTCTTTTGTTTGTTTGTTTGTTTGCTTTGTTTTGTTTTAAACATAGCTCGGGTTTGGTAGAATATTTGTGTGATGTTCAGTCAGTTCTGAGTATGGGCAAGATATTGCCAGCTCTTAGAGCATGTGTGGGTTCTAACTACCACTCTCTATGTCAGCTTGTCCTGGATAAGGTCAGAAAAATGTATAGCTAGAGATCACAGGGTCTTATTCAGCCTTATGTGGTGCTCAGTGTGTGGGGTGCACAGTGGGAAAAAGACAGCCCGAGAAGAAGTCAGAATCAGACTAGGAGTTAATATTCTCAGACATGAAGCTGGTCTCATGACATCTGGTCAAAACGCCCGTCTCTTCCCAGTATTGTGGTTTTCAGTAGAACACACAATTGCATGCACATTATACTTTTAATATTTGTTCAAATCCACAAAGAAATATTGAAATTTGTAAAATAAAAAAAAACTATATTTAGCAGCATGTTAATCTTGAAAGGGCTCACAAGTGAAAGAATAATAGTTACTTCCTGAAATTGACATATTTTCTTTTTTAAAAAAAGTACTTTTGCATCCTCTCACATACAAAATTCAGGCAATACACCAATGCACTTAAAATTAAATAAAAATCTTTTTTTTTTAAATAAAAAGTACTTTTTGGTATTATAATTGCATCATTTCCCCCTTCCCTTTCCTTCTTCCAAACCCTCCCATGTATCCCCCCTTTCAAAACCATGCATCTGTTCTCATTAACGGTTGTTGTATGTATCCACGTCTATTTATATACACATATTTCTAAGTGCACAAATATAACCTGCTCAGTCTACATGATATTACTGGTATGGATGTTTTCAGGGCTGATCATTTGGTATTGGACAATCACATGGTGCATTCTTCTCTGGGGAAGACAATTCCTCCTGCTTTCAGAATCCCTTAGGTGCCCTCGGATTTCTGTGTAGAATGAGGTTTTGTTGTCTTTCCCCTCCACTTTGACATGTTTGTGGTTGTTGTCTTTGCTCAGTTCACATTTAGGCAGCCAGGTTGCTGAGATTGTATGGGTTTAGCTTCCAAATTACCAGAAAATATAGCTTTACAGCAAATTCTTCAGTTCCATGGCTCTTAAAAGACGTCATATGCCCCCTTTCACAATGTTCCCTGAGCCTTAAGGGTAGGTGTGCTTTGTAGCCTGTTGGGACTGGGCTCCACAACTCTACATTTTTGTTGGTTGTGGTTTTCTGTCTGTTGCAAGGAGATATTTTCTTGATTATAGGAGAGGACTATACTTATCTGTAGGTATAAAGACATTTAGAGCATAGTTAGGGACTTTACATGTTGTAAAGTGGTGGTTCAAAGTGTCCCCCCCAACACCTTATAAGGTCACATGACATTGCCAATGCACAGCAATGTCAAAAGATGCTTTCACTAACACAGAGTTTAAGCTCCCAGGTTAGAGAAAATAGCACATTCTATGGAAAGAAAACACTACAGTGTAAAAGTTCAGCTTTACTGTGCCTACCCTAGCTCCGAATAACGACTGGGTAAACAGGAGGTTTAGAGCAAGCAGCTTCTGAAATGATAGAAATGACAGAGGTTTCTTGCTACCTGGATAGCCACCCCAGGGTTCTGTATAACACTGGAACATCGTGTTTGGTCTTCTGGCACTATATATGACAGAGATTTTTATGAAGCAGGAATACTGAAGGACTTGCTTACCTTGTCTTGGGAAAGCTCAGCAGTTGACTTCCTTTGTGTTCTGCTTGTCCACAACTTGGGCTGCATTTTGTCAGTAGTTGAAGCAAGGGCAGTGTCTTGTCCAGTGGCTCGCTTTGCCACATATGAAGTAAACTCCATACAAAGATTATTTGATGCTCATCATCTTCTTTGAAGTAGAATGGGGGTCCTGCCAGTATCAGTCCTGTCTCCTCAAAAATGTCTTTTAGTCATAAAACACCTTTAAATGCCATATTCTGTAGCTATCTCAGGTTTTTGAAAACTACCAATTTATCTATAGTATATCTAACCATTACTTGTTTCTAGCTATCCACTATCTGATTAACTCTGAAAACATCTCTAGGGGGCTAAATAAAGCTTATTTATATAATTAATTAAAACAGTTCCTAATATGGCTGCAAGTTTGATTGACTAACTACTAACTTGCATTTCTTAATTATCCTACACAGTTTGTAATCGTAATTAACAAAAGGAATAGAACTTTACATTGCATTTTAAAATGAGTTGTAAAGGTACAACATTTTATAATGTTAAATTTGTATCTATACACAAAGATCCATACCAATGTAAAGTATTTGAGACTAGTAGTTGGTTTTTAGTTTAAAAGTAGATTTAATAATCTATTCTTTTTTTTTTTGATTCATGAACCATTTATTCTTTTTTTCTTTCTTTTTTATTAGATATTTTCTTTATTTACATTTCAAATATTATCCCCTTTCCTAGTTTCTCCTCCAAAAATCTACTATCCTCTCCCCACTTCCCCACTCCTGCTCCCTGGCCCTGGCAGTCCCCTATACTGGGGCATAGAACCTTTACAGGACCAAGGGCCTCTCCTCCCATTGATGATTGAGTAAGCCATCCTCTGCTACATATGCAGCTAGTTCCATGAGTCCCTCCATGTGTTTTCTTTGATTAGTGGTTTAGTTCCAGGGAGATCAGGGGCTACTGGATCGTTCATATTGTTGTTCCTCCAATTGGGCTGCAAACCCCTTCGGCTCCTTGGATACTTTCTTTAGCTCCTTCATTGGGAACCCTGTGCTGCATATAATGGATGACTGTGAGCATCAACTTCTGTATTTGTCAGGCACTGGCAGAGCCTCTCAGGAGACAGCTATATCAGGCTCCTGTCAGCAAGCTCTTGTTGGAATCTGCAATAGTGTCTGGGTTTGGTGGTTGTTTATGGGATGGATCCCCAGGTAGGGCAGTTTCTGGACAGTCATTCCTTCAGTTGCTCCTCCGAACTTTGTCTCTGTAACTCCTTCCATGGGTATTTTGTTTCCTCTTCTAAGAAGGATCAAAGTATACACACTTTGGTCTTCCTTCTTCCTGAGTTTCATGTGTTTTGCAAATTCTATCTTGGGTATTCTGAGCTTCTGGGCTAATATCCACTTATCAGTGGGTGCATATCATGTGTGTTCTTTCAGGATTGGGTTACCTCACTTGGATGATATCCTCCAGATCCATTCATCTGTCTAAGAATTTCATAAATTCATTGTCTTTAATAGCTGAGTAGTACTTCATTGTGTAAATGCACCACATTTTCTGTATCCATTCCTCTGTTGAGGAATTTTTTCTAGCTTCTTGCTATTATAAATAAGTCTGCTGTGAACATAGTGGAGCATGTGTCCTTACTACAAGTTGGGGCATCTTTTGGGTATATGTCCAGAAGAGGTATTGCTGGATCTTCCAGTAGTACTATGTCCAATTTTCTGAGGAACCACCAAACTGATTTCCAGGGTGGTTGTACTAGCTTTCAATCCCACCAGCAATGGAGGAGTGTTCCTCTTTCTCCACATCCTTGCCACCATCTTCTGTCAATTGAGTTTTTGAACTTACCCATCCTGACTGGTGTGTGGTGAAATCTCAGGATTGTTTTGATTTGCATTTCCCTGATTATTAAGGATGTTGAACATTTTTTTAGGTGCTTCTTAGCCAGTCGTTATTCCTCAGTTGAGAATTCTTTGTTTACCTTTGTACACCATTTTTAAATAGGGTTGTTTGGCTTTTGGTAGTCCAACCTCTTGAGTTCTTTATATATATTGGATATTAGCCCCCTATCAGATATAGGATTTGTAAAGACCTTTTTCCAGTCTGTTGGTTGCTGTTTTGTGTTATTGACAGTGTCTTTAGCCTTACAGAAGCTTTGAAGTTTTATGAGGTCCCATTTGTCGATTCTTGATGCTACAGGAATTTTTCCCCTGTGCCCATATCTTTGAGGCTCTTTCCCACTTTCTCCTCTATAAGTTTCAGTGTCACATTATGTGGAGTTCCTTGATCCACTTAGATTTGAGCTTTGTACAAGGAGATAAGAATGGATCAATTTGCATTCTTCTACATACTAACCGCCAGTTGAGCCAGCACCATTTTTGAAAATGCTGTCTTTTTTCCACTGGATGATTTTAGCTCCTTTGTCAAAGATCAAGTGACCATAGGTGTGTGGGTTCATTTCTGGGTCTTCAGTTCTATTCCACTGATCTACCTGTCTGTCACTGTACCAGTCCCATGCAGTTTTTAGCACAGCTTGAGGTCAAGGATGGTTATTCCACCAGAGGTTCTTTTATTGTTGAGAATAGTTTTTGCTATCCTAGGATTTTTGTTATTCCAGATGAATTTGCAAATTGCCCTTTCTAACTCAGTGAAGAATTGAGTTGNTGTCTAAGAATTTCATAAATTCATTGTCTTTAATAGCTGAGTAGTACTTCATTGTGTAAATGCACCACATTTTCTGTATCCATTCCTCTGTTGAGGAATTTTTTCTAGCTTCTTGCTATTATAAATAAGTCTGCTGTGAACATAGTGGAGCATGTGTCCTTACTACAAGTTGGGGCATCTTTTGGGTATATGTCCAGAAGAGGTATTGCTGGATCTTCCAGTAGTACTATGTCCAATTTTCTGAGGAACCACCAAACTGATTTCCAGGGTGGTTGTACTAGCTTTCAATCCCACCAGCAATGGAGGAGTGTTCCTCTTTCTCCAC
The DNA here is from genome assembly GCF_900095145.1 of Mus pahari. Classification (NCBI taxonomy): domain Eukaryota; kingdom Metazoa; phylum Chordata; class Mammalia; order Rodentia; family Muridae; genus Mus; species Mus pahari. Next base: position 8,726,781 of record NC_034599.1, on the reverse strand, counting down.
ATCCTTGCCACCATCTTCTGTCAATTGAGTTTTTGAACTTACCCATCCTGACTGGTGTGTGGTGAAATCTCAGGATTGTTTTGATTTGCATTTCCCTGATTATTAAGGATGTTGAACATTTTTTTAGGTGCTTCTTAGCCAGTCGTTATTCCTCAGTTGAGAATTCTTTGTTTACCTTTGTACACCATTTTTAAATAGGGTTGTTTGGCTTTTGGTAGTCCAACCTCTTGAGTTCTTTATATATATTGGATATTAGCCCCCTATCAGATATAGGATTTGTAAAGACCTTTTTCCAGTCTGTTGGTTGCTGTTTTGTGTTATTGACAGTGTCTTTAGCCTTACAGAAGCTTTGAAGTTTTATGAGGTCCCATTTGTCGATTCTTGATGCTACAGGAATTTTTCCCCTGTGCCCATATCTTTGAGGCTCTTTCCCACTTTCTCCTCTATAAGTTTCAGTGTCACATTATGTGGAGTTCCTTGATCCACTTAGATTTGAGCTTTGTACAAGGAGATAAGAATGGATCAATTTGCATTCTTCTACATACTAACCGCCAGTTGAGCCAGCACCATTTTTGAAAATGCTGTCTTTTTTCCACTGGATGATTTTAGCTCCTTTGTCAAAGATCAAGTGACCATAGGTGTGTGGGTTCATTTCTGGGTCTTCAGTTCTATTCCACTGATCTACCTGTCTGTCACTGTACCAGTCCCATGCAGTTTTTAGCACAGCTTGAGGTCAAGGATGGTTATTCCACCAGAGGTTCTTTTATTGTTGAGAATAGTTTTTGCTATCCTAGGATTTTTGTTATTCCAGATGAATTTGCAAATTGCCCTTTCTAACTCAGTGAAGAATTGAGTTGAAATTTTGATGGAGATTGCATTGAATCTGTACATTGCTTTTGGCAAGATAGCCATTTTTACTATATTAATCCTGCCAATCCAAGAGCATGGGAGATCTTTCCATCTTCTGAGATCTTTGATTTCTTTCTTCAGAGACTTGAAGTTCTTATCATACAGATCTTTCACTTCCTTTGTTAAAGTTACACCAAGGTATTTTCTATTGTTTGTCAATAATTTGAAGGATGTTGTTTCCCTAATTTCTTTCTCAGCTTGTTTATTCTTTGTGCAGATAAAGGCTACCAATTTGTTTGAGTTAATTTTATATCCAGGTACTTCACTGAAGTTGTTTATCAGGTTTAGCAGTTCTCTGGTGGAATTTTTGTGGTCACTTATATATCATATCATCTACAAATAGTGTTATTTTGATTTCTTCCTCTCTAATTTGTATTTCTTTGATCTCCTTTTGCTCTCACTAGGACTTTAAGTACTATATTGAATAGGTAGGAAGACAGTGGGCAACCTTGTCTAGTCCCTGATTTTAGTGGGATTGCTTCAAGTTTTGCCACGCCTACTTCAATGGTGACTCGCAACAGGTCTCAAAACCTGAATGAGTCCTGAGAAAAGAGTCTCAAGGACACTCAACCTCCTGGAGTCCTGGCATTTCCAATAATCTATGTACACGAATCCTATCCACATGTTAGTATGGTAAAAAGATTGAATTTTTACCATGGGTGAAGTTTCCACCAGTGTTCCAAAGTCCTAAAAGATTCCTTAAAGCCAGGAGCTCAGGAATTCAGTGAGAAGGTTACCTAGTCATTAACATTCTAATTCACTTCTAGTAAAGACTGGTGATAAGAATTAAGCATTACAAAGAACAGAGCCAAGCTCAGGGCAAAGTTAGGGTAGCATACTTTAGGAATGTTCATTTCATCCAAATTATGTTCACATGCAAGTATTTACCAAGGACTGGGAAATGGGGGGGGGGGGTGTGGGGCATTGCATTATTCATGAGATCTACTAGAGCAGAATCCCCCCAAACAGGTTTTTCTGTTGGGCCCAAGGGAACAGCATAATGGAGGATTACTGGAGAACCCCTGGTGGTGGGGTGTAAATATTGACTAGCCTTGCACCTGGCTTCCTCCTCAAGCTGCCTGGTCCCACCCCCTGGTCTTTTCCTGTATTCAATCCTTTGTCTTGTGCCATTGTAACAATGGATGTATCCTGCCCTGCTTTTCTTGTTTGTTCTGTATTAATAATGTGATGCTCATTTTAATCAATACATTCAGTCTTATACTCTTGTGTGAACGGTCTGTCACTCATTCCTGAATCCTCACTCACCTGCAACCAAGAGACCCAGTTCCACGCAGATTGGGGACCTAAGTGAGGCCCTTCTGTGGCAAAGTTTCTCTCCATTTAGTTTGATGTTGGCTACTGGTTTTCTGTACATTGCTTCTATTATGTTTAGATATGGGTCTTAAATTCCTGATCTTTCCAAGACTTTTATCATGAATTGGTGTTGGATTTTGTCAAATGCTTTCTCAGCATCTAATGAGATGATCATGTGGTTTTTGTCTTTGAGTTTGTTTGTATAGTGGATTACGTTGATGTTTTTTTTGTATATTGAACCATCTCTGCATCTCTGGGATGAAGCCTACTTAATCATAATGGATGATCATTTTGATGTGTTCCTGGATTCAGTTTGTGAGAATTTTATTGAGTATTTTTGCATCAATATTCATAAGGGAAATTGGTTTGAAGTTCTCTTTCTTTGTTGGGTCTTTGTGTGGTTTAGGTATCAGAGTAATTGTGGCTTCGTAGAATTGGGTAGAGTACCTTCTGTTTCAATTTTGTGGAATAGTTTGAGGAGTATTGGAATTAGGTCCTCTTTGAAGGTCTGATAGAACTCTGCACTAAACCCATCAGGTCCTCTTTTTTTTTTTTGGTTGGGAGACTATTAATGACTATTTCTATTTCTTTAGGGGATATGGGACTGTTTAGGTCATTAATCTGATCCTGATTTAACTTTGGTACCTGTTATCTAGGAAATTGTCCATTTCATCGGGGATTTCCAGTTGTATTGAGTATAGCCTTTGTAGTAGGATCTGATGATTTTTTGGAGTTCCTTAGTTTCTGTTGTTATATCTCCCTTTTCATTTCTGATTTTGTTAGTTAGGATACGGTCCCTGTGCCCTCTAGCTATTCTGGCTAAGGGTTTATCTATCTTGTTTATTTTCTTAAAGAACCAGTTCCTGGTTTGGTTGATTCTTTGTATATTTCTTTTTGTTTCTATTTCGTTGATTTCAGTCCTGAGTTTGATTATTTTCTGCCTTCTACTCCTCTTGGGTGAATTTTCTTCCTTTTGTTCTAGAGATTCAAGGTGTGCTGTCAGGCTGCTAGTGTATGCTCTCTCCAGATTTGTTTTTTTGGAGGCACTCAGTGTTATGAGTTTTCTTCTTAGGACTGCTTTCATTGTGTCCTATAAGTTTGGATATGTTGTGGCTTCATTTTAATTAAACTCTAAAAGGTCTTTTATTTCTTTCTTCATTTTTCCCTCGACCAAGTTATCATTGAGTAGAATGTTGTTCAGCTTCCACCTGTATGTGGACTTTCTATTATCTATGTTGTTATTGAAGATCAGCTTTAGTGATCTGATAGGATGCATGGGATTATTTCAATGTTTTTTGTATATGTTGAAGTCTGTTTTGTGACCAATTATATGGCCAATTTTGAAGAAGGTACAATGAGGTGCTGAGAAAAAGGTATATCCTTTTGTTTTAGGATACAATGTTCTACAGATATCAGTTAAATCCATTTGTTTCATAACTTCTGTTAGTTTCACCGTGTCTCTGTTTCTGTTTCTGTCCAATGATGAGAGTGGGGTGTTGAAGTCTCCCATTATTATTTTATGAGGTGCAATGTGTGCTTTAAGCTTTACTAAAGTTTCTTTAATGGATGTGGCTGCCCTTTCACTTGGAGCATATATTTTCAGAATTGAGAGTTCATCTCAGTAGATTTTTAACTTTGATGAGTAAGAAGTGTCACTCCTTATCTTTTTTAATAACTTTTGGTTGAAAGTTGATTTTATTTGATATTAGAATGGCTACTCCAGCTTGTTTCTTGGAACCATTTGCTTGGAAAACTGTTTTCCAGCCTTTTACTCTGAGGTAGTGTCTTTGTTACTGAGGTGGATTTCCTGTGTGCAGCAAACTGTTGGGTCCTGTTTATGTAACCAGTCTGTCAGTCTATGTCTTTTTATTGGGGAATTGAGTCCATTGATGTTAAGAGAAATTAAAGAAAAGTAATTGCTGCTTCCTGTTATTTTTGTTGTTAGAGTTGGGATGGTGTTCACGTGGCTGTCTTCTTTTAGGTTTGTGGAAAGATTACTTTCTTGCTTTTTCTAGAGCATAGTTTCCATCCTTGTGTTGGAGTTTTCCCTGTATTATCCTTTGAAGGGCTGGATTTCTGGAAAGATATTGTGTGAATTTGGTTTTATCATGTAATACCTTGGTTTCTCCATCTATGGTAATTGAGTGTTTTGCTGGGTATAGTAGCCTGGGCTGTTATGTGTGTTCTCTTAGGGTCTGTATGATATCTTTCCAGGATTTTCTGACTTTCATAGTTTCTGGGGAGACTATGTAATTCTGATAGGTCTGCCTTTATATGTTATTTGACCTTTTTACCCTATAGCTTTTAATATTCTTTCTTTGCTTTGTGCATTTGGTGTTTTGATGATTATGTGACAAGAGGAATTTCTTTTCTGGTCCAAACTATTTGGAGTTCTGTAAGCTTTTTGTATGTTCATGGGTATTTCTTTCTTTAGGTTGGAGAAATTTTCTTCTATATTTTTTTAAAAGGTATTTACTGGTCCTTTAAGTTGGAAATCTTCCTTCTCATCTATACCTATTATCCTTAAGGTTTGGTCTTCTCCTTGTGTCTTGGATTTCCTGAATTTTTCGTTAGGAGCTTTTTGCATTTCTCATTTTCTTTGATTGGTGTGTTAATGTTTTCTATGATATCTTCTGCACCTGAGATTCTCTCTTCTATCTCTTGTATTTTGTTTGTTATGCTTACATCTATTGCTCCTGACTTCTTTCCTAGGTTTTCTATTTTCAGAGTTGTCTCCCTTTGTGATTTTTTTTTTAATCTTTCTCCTTCCATTTTTAGATCCTGGATTGTTTTGTTCAATTCTTTCATCTGTTTGGACATGTTCTACTTTATTTCTTTAAGGGAGTTATTTATGTCCTTTTCATAGTCCTCCATCATCATCATAAGAAGTGACTTTAGATCCATATCTTGTTTTTCTGGTGTGATGGTGTATTCAGGACTGGCTATGGTGGGAGAGTTGGGTTCTGATGATGCCAAGTAACTTGTTTTCTGTTGCTTCTGTTCTTATGCTTGCCTCCTGCCATCTGATTATCTCAAGTGCTCCCTACCCTTGATATATCTGATTGGAGTCTGTCCTTCCTGTAATCCCAGTTGAGTCAGAACTTCTCAGAGTCCAGTTTTCTTTTTGTGATCCTATGATTCTGGGATCCTGTGATGCTGAGATTCTGGATGTGTCAGAGTTCTTGGCAGTCAAGCTTCCTCTGAGACCCTGAGATCCTAGTGTCACCAAGCTCTTGGGATCCCGGGATCCTGGGATTCTAAGATCCTGGGTGTGTTAGAGTGCTTGGAAGTGATACTTCCTCTGGGGACCGTGGGGCTGTCCATTGAGTTTGAAACCAAGGTAGACCAGTACTGACTGGAAGGAACTTGAACCATTGATCGGGTGGGGTTCCTGTGTCTGTGCTCCAGCTGGCCCCAGGCACTCCCAGTTCTTTTGGAACAGATGTTGTGTTCCACTCACCAATGATCCTAAGATCCTGGGCATGCTAGAGCTCCTGGGGGTGTGGAGAGTCCTCTGGAGACCATGGGACTCTCTGCCGAGTTTGGGCTTTAGGTGGCCTGGTGCTGGCGCTGACTGGAAGGAACCTGAGCCACTCTAATCTACTCTTCTATCCTATCATTTCTATAACCCCCCCTTTTCTTTATCCCTTTTCTCCCATCTTCCATTAATATTAGATAGGCGATAAAGAATGATAGAGTAAAGAAAAAGAGAGAAAGAAATCCCTGAATTTAACCTCCTTTACTTTGTGTCCTCCATGACCAAGAGCATTAACAATTTGTGACCAGCCCTCCTTAAACAAGGATCAACATCTACCACTCAGTGAAAGTCAAAATATCACCCACCCACTTTTGGGACTGGGTGTCATTCTCTTTAGTTGGTTCTTGATGTTTGGGGGTGACATTTGTTTTGGTGAGCCCTAAAATTTAGTATAATGGACAAGTCCTAGGAGAGCTAGCTCTATCATTTGCTGTCCATTCTCTGTGTGATGGGAAAGTGCAGGGCTTACCTGAAGTCATGGATGGAACAATCTGTGAGGCTGGACAATCTTAGCTTTGAAGTTGTCCTGGGAACAGATTTTTGAGGAAACAATGATTGAGGAAGACTCTGAGTCAGGGTTACCTGGGCTACTTGTCTTATCTTCATTGGTTTCTGGTTCTTTTGTTCTGAAAATACACAGTTTTAAAGGTAATGTACAGTTCTGTATTAACACATGTATAGAATGTGCTGTGTGGACAGATTAGTTAAAGATGATTCTCTGCTCTGTGTTTGAGCAGGTGAAAGGTATCAAACTTGATAAGTCCATTTGGATTGTATAAAACAGAAGCACTATAAATGTCTATCCACGCCATCTGAAAGAACGGCGTGGTGTGAGTAATGCAGACTCTGTAGCCAACAAGATAAGCTGGCTATGCAGAAACCTTTTCATGTCTCAGCCAGTCTCAGAGCTGTTCCTATGTAGTGGGATCAATATGAGTCACCTGTTTTGCTTTTTGTTTTATTTTTTTTCTTCATTTCTTCCTTTGTTTCTGTAGCCAAGATTTTCAGGAGGCCTCCCTGGGTCAAATCTAATCTTTATTAATTTTGATGGAATACATAGCTTTTTTTCCTCCTGTTGAAACAAAGACAAAACCTCTCCCCAATGCAACACAGTTTCTGCTTTCCATTTTTAAGTTAAGAAATTCTTAGTTTTTTTTTTTTTGTTTGTTTGTTTGTTTTCAAAACAGGGTTTCTCTGTGTAGCCCTGACTGTCCTGGAACTCACTCTGTAGACCAGGCTGGCCTCGAACTCAGAAATCTGCCTGCCTCTGCCTCCCAAGTGCTGGGATTAAAGGTGTGTGCCACCACCCAGCTTAAACATGTTGGTTTAATTCAGCATTTTTCCATAATCCAATGTCTCTCAACAGCTGTTTTGTTTTTTGCTCATTAGTATTTTAAAAATTTAAAATTAAAAAGCATTTTATAATGTATATTTTGAGTGTCTTTCTTCCTTTCTACTTATAAGTATTTCTTTTAAAATATACTTAGATCTTTTTACATCTGTTTGACCTGCAGAATTTTAAGACATAGTTGTAACATGTTCTATGCCATAATGTCTAACATTGTTGCATTCTACTGGATACATATGTTGGAGCATCATCAGCTTTAATCTGCAAAGGCATCTTTGAGACAGACATCACTTCTAATAAATATGCAAATATTTTAGAACCCAAGGCAAAAAACCCATTGGATTTCTGAATATGTACTTATGGCATGGTACAGATATTTTGATTTTCCAGACTGCAAAATGAAGCACATAATCTATTGTATGATATTGTTCTAATATGACAACAATCATAATTTGTACTCTTAACTCAGCATATAGACCTTCATCTAGTAATAGATCCTTGACAATAATCTCTAATATGATTATGTTGGTTAATAGCAACATAATAGTTTAAACTAATATTTATTTATAAAGAGAAACAAAACTGATAAAACATAAATATTAAAAAATAATAAAAACCAAAGTTTTTCATGTAGTCACCACCATAATCAATAAATATTTTATTTTTATTTTTGCAATATTTTTATATAATACAACAAAATACAGTCATGGCCACACCTATTTGCCCTTTCCGCTAATTCTCCTGGATCATCATAAAAAGTTCCTCCCTCAACTTTATGCTTTCTTCTTTCATTTTTCAGTAACCCACTGTGTCCAGTTAGTGCTGTTCATATGTACATGGGCAACAACTGGCAAAACTCTTACACTGTATCTCAGAATGGTCTTTCTGACTAAGGAAATATCTCATTATGCTCTTTTTTATGCTTTATTTCTTGTATTCAGCTTCACGGTTTTGAGAATTATCAGTAATGTTATGAGAAACAGTGGTTAATTCCTTTTTACTAAACTGTACAGACATTCAGACTATGCAAACTTTTGCCATTATAAATAAAAGACTACTCAACTACAGCCTTTAATTTGGGAATGTGTTTTTATTTTTTCCAATTAATTACTTAGACTGGGAAATGGGAAGCACCTGGGCAATGTAATCATGACAAACTAGCTTCTAATTATTATGTGCTAACTCTATACATCTAGCTCAAATTGCTATATAATCATTCAATAAATACTTATGGTATGTAATGGTACTGGATGCCTGGGAATCATACGGAAATACAGCATTAAATTTAGAAAACAATTGAAAAGTCTCACAGATGGAACTTGCCAGAGCCGGAGGTCAGCAGTGGTTTAGCTGGGTCTCACGAATATGGAACCCTGGTAAAGACACTGGGTGAGGACACAGGAGCTTATGTGTGTGGGGACTGCTCAGTATGCCAGGTTCTATCTATTCACAGCTGGATATAGGAAGAGTGTTAGTGATGAACAATGGATACCCGTCCTGCTCACTCACTGCCAGAGGTAGGAGTTTATATTTGTTTGTTTGCTGATTTCTTAAACAAGTGCCTTGGCCATATTTATAGCATATATTCTCTAGGACACATTGTGCGTGCTTTATGACATTTCTGCTGTATTGTGAGTTAGTAGGGTCTCTGGGCTTCGTTACCCACAGTGCCTGACATTTATTAGGACATTAGAAAAATAGAATTTAAACAAAAGTGAAGAAATAAATGCCAGTGAATGAAAAAAAGTTCCTGAAAAATTCCTTGTCACAGACCTATGGAACCGTCTTTGTAAAGGCACATTAGAAATGAGTATTTCTCTATCATCCTGGGTCAGGCATATAATTTTCTTATGAGTCTGATTTATTAATTTCAATTGTTTTTATGATCAATACTGATTTCACGGCTTCATTGACTTTGGAAAGAGCTGCATTGGTGGCTGAGGTAGTTGAAATGAATAGATCAAGTGTGCGGTGGAGTCCTTAATTTTGTGGTAAAATTGGTCTTAAGATTGTAGTACTGAAAAGATTGCTTTGTTTAAAAGGAGTTAGGAATCTTTATATATTTTGAGCTGTCTGTTTTGTCCATAAAATGATACTGTGTTTTCTAATGAGTATTTTCTGTCATGCCACATCTCATAAGATTTTATTGCCTTCACTATCTTCATTTGTACACATTTATATAGACCAAAAGCCCACCTTTATGAAAACATGGCAATTTGTTGTGATAATAAATGTATCTCATTACCTATTCACTCTTTAATGATAAAATAAATACATAATGGGAAAGGAAGTAAGAAAATTAAGGAAAATAGTTAAGAAAAATGGAGTGAGACTACAAGCAATTATGAATGGCATGGGATTTTTATCATTAGTGAGCTGTAATTAGAGAGAGCTACAATCCATTACCCAAACAAAACACTTCTGAGGATGAAAGGGCCACAGCAAATAATCCTGCCAGCACAACAGGTGGTATGGGAGTTGTCCCAGGTGGAGAGATAGATTATCTTCCTAGTTAAAATGCTCTTTCCAAATCCTTTAATTTAGGTTATTATCATTTCATATTTCTGCCATTTAGGATGCTAATTAATAGGTCTAGAAACCTCTTTTAGCTCCTTAAGTTTTAAAAACTGCTTCCCAGGATACTTTTTGTAATTCGAGAAATATTATGGTATATCAAGGGGAAAATACTACTTCAAACTGTGTATTATTCAGAACTACATGAAGACATGGGTGAGCTAAGTTGTTTTATGTTTTTGGTCCTTTACCTATGTATGTTAGGAACAGATGGCCTGGAGACATGGCTAGAATGACTAGAATGGACTCAGGCACTTACACTTGAGTTCAGATCCCATGCATCCAAGAATAAAGCTGGGCATGGACACACATAACCAGGGTGACACTGGGAGTAAACACCACTCTTTGTGGGTGCTTTGTGGCATGCTTTGTGACAGAAGGGATGATCACTGGGCAACCTGAACAAGTCTAGCTGAAAATAGATGGAGTATCCCAGGGCATAATAAAGAGAACTGATTTGTTACCCTGCTTTCTGAAAGGTATAGTAGTAGCTTTTATTTTCTTATAGTAACTGTCATCTCCAAGGCTTACTGCCTTAGTCTGTGGGCCTGTGTACCAAAGGCTTTCCACAGAGATCGCTGGCCTGACCTGGTGCAAGAGTTTCTGCATAGGGAAGCAAGTGGGCAGCTTTGCTGCTTCTGCTGCTGCAGTTGGCTCCACCTCCATTTCTGTGGTGCCTCCAGGTTACTTTGTAATTCACCCTGCACTGATTCAGGTAGGGCTGGGCTGACAGGTCTACTAGCCAGTGAGGAGTGTGGAGAGCTTCAGACCTCTTTCAGGAGAGCAGACCTCTTTCCAAGTGTTAGATGAAGGTGAATCTGGGACAGCTCTTAGAACAGAAGGCTCAGATGATGGAGTAGTTCTCACACGCCTCTAATCCTTCTGGATAGGATTCTTACATACAGTTTTGGGGTGAGTAAGGGTCTGACAACAGGTACTTCTCATTGGTTTGGTCTGAGAGCTTTGGGGAAACCTTATTTGCATGTGGGAGGGTGCTACATGCACTCCAGTAGTGACAAGCACTACAGGCCCCCAAAGCCTGGGCGCTGTCCCGAGGCGAAACGTTCATGGAAACGTAGTCTCCTGGAATCGTGGCATCCTGTATAATGAATGCTCCAACATCCTTGCTTTAGTTGGAAAACAGATCCATGTGCTTCCCCTTAATATTGCTTTATTATAAGTGCTTTTAAGGATTGACTTTTTGACATAGCTAAGCTAGATCCTAGGCAGTCAGTCCTTGAGCTGACCCTGGGCATGGATAGCTCACTGCCCTGCACAGGAATTTACCATTCTCTAGGAAGAAGGAAGTTTGTGATTTAAAGAGGAACCAGAGTAGATTCTTAGAACCATAGGTAGCTGAGTTACACCCATACACAAGTATTTACAATGGCCTAGGGGGAAGGTGGACTATACAATAGACTAGAATAGGAACTATGGCAACTGCATGAAGCCCTTGCCCCTGGCTTCTAAATTTAAGCTGACTTTAGGTCAGCAGGAGGGCTTGGTGCTGCTCCCACATGTCTAATGGCCACATACCTCTCTGCAGGGACTGTGGGAGGTTGTAGCTGCAACAGGGGCCAGGGGCCCAGGAGGCATGGTTCCATGCAGGTGGAAATCACAACCCACCAGGTCACTGGGGTTCCAGACCTTTGCTCGACCAGGGACCAGGCTGTCTACGCACAACCCACCGCCCCACATTAGTCTGCTAACTTAGGTCTAACCCTGGAAGCTTCTAGCCTCTGTATATCTTATCTAGACCTAGAGTGTTTTCAGCCTCTGAGACTTGCTGCTGAATAAGCTTATCCATTCTAGTTTTTTTTTTTAACTGTCTGTCTGGTCCAACTCAGCTGTCCTGACTCACACTCTTCACTAAGCTGACTGATTCAATATGGTCTCTCTCTCTCTCTCTCTCTCTCTCTCTCTCTCTCTCTCTCTCTCTCTCTCTCTCTTTCCTGTCATCTGCCTTTCATAAATTGGCCTCATACTAACTTTGGCAATATGCTCTACTCTTCTGGGTTCTTTTCATTCTCTGGCTTGTTCTGTCTTCACCTGTATCTAATGTGTTGTCTCTGCAACCTGTCTCTGAACAACTGTCCCAGTAAAACTACCTCTATTGTTTATTTTTGGCACTGTTCTTTAGTTTCTTTTTCCTCTCTCTTCTCGTGAGGGTTGGGCATATCCTATTTTGTCAAATCTTTCTCTGATTCATCTCTTTTTCCCTCATCTAGGCATCACTTTCAAAATGGAGCTTCCTTCTACAAATTAATGTTAACTTCATTGAGATGCACTCACTGGTAAGTGGATATTAGCCCAGAAACTTAGAATACCCAAGATAAAATTTGCAAAACAGAAGAAAATCAAGAAGAAGGAAGACCAATATGTGGATACTTCATTCCTCCTGAGAATAGGGAACAAAATACCCATGGAAGGAGTTACAGAGACAAAGTTTGGAGCTAAGTCAAAAGGATGGGCCATCCAGAGACTATCCTACCCAGGGATCCATCCCATAATCAGCCACCAAACCCAGACACTATTGCATATGCCAGCAAGATTTTGCTGACAGGACCCTGACATAGCTGTCTCATATGAGGTTATGCCAGTTCATGGCAAATACAGAAGTGGATGCTCACAATCATCTATTGAATGGAACACAGGGCCCCCAATGGAGGAGCTAGAGAAAGTACCCAAGGAGCTAAAGGGGTCTGCAACCCTATAGGTGGAACAACACTATGAACTAACCAGTACCCCCAGAGCTCGTGTCTCTAGCTGCATATGTAGCAGAAGATGGCCTAATCAGCCATCATTGAGAATAGAGGCCCCTTGGTGTTGCAAACTTTATATGCCCCAGTACAGGGGAATTCCAGGGCCAAGAAGTGGGAGTGAGTGGGTAGGGGAGCAGGGCGTGGGGAGGGTATAGGGAACTTTCGGATAGCATTTGAAATGTAAATAAAGAAAATATCCAATAAAAAAAGTGGGAAAAAAAGGTGTGTACTAAGGGTGTGTCTGTATTTCAGCCAGAGGATTAAAGGGCTGAGTATAAGTAGAAACAGGGTTTTGTTTTTGTTTTTTAGTAAATAACACCATCTGGGGGCAGAGTTTATAGTACAATCACATATCCTGCAACTGCATGGTCTTTATCCTTTCCCACAAGGACAAGTAGATTACAACATGTATAATATATGTAGTAAGGAAATAAAATTAAATCCAGGAAAAACTAAAATAAAGGAAGCGATGACATGAATATGAAAGTGAGAAACATTGGATGCTTGCAAGGTGTTTTTCTCCCCAATAAGTGTCCCACTTTTGACCAAACTGGAAGAACAGAACAGTCTTTCCAGGTTCGGATGATCATTCCTTTTTAAAAATTGATTAATTTTTCTTTACATGCTGACTAACCAGCAGTCACTCTGTTGACTGCTGGCAATTGTAGCCGCTGCTCCTGTGGGCTCGGGTGGGAGATGACAGTGAGGTAGATATTACCAGGGGAGACACTTGAGTTGGACTTGAGGGCTTAGTACACTAAGTGTGTGTGAATTCAACGTGCATCCTAACAGGATGTATTAGAGATGCAATGCTGATAGATGTTTATATTATCCCTTGCTTTTTGGTTTGTTTAACAGTTTTATTCTTTCCCAATTTGTTTGTTCTCTGAATATGAACTAGTTTCTTTGGGGAGAGATCTCTGGGAGTCTTTAGAGTTTTTCTATTTCTGTGCACAGCTTGTGATCCTGATCTTGCTTTTGAAGTATTTAAAAATGTTGTAGAATCTCTTTTTTAAAAAAGCAATTTGAGTTTTATTGATCTGCAGAGCTTTGGTTTCTAATGTGCAGACAGACATTTAGCTGGCTCGTGGTAATGTTTCAGAATGAGGCAGCTCAGGAGTTATTAAGGAGAGAACCAAGTTTCACGTAGGTCTGTTGTGCGACTGAGAGGCTAAGGGTTTGGCTGTGCGGGCTGGTGAGGATGCATGTGTCATGTGGTGCTTTTATCTTGTTAACATTTGTATGAACAATAAGGATGTTTGTCCTTTTCATTCATTCTATATATATTTTAGAGAATGACCACACGGCTAGATGAGATACAGACATAAAAAGGAGATGCCTCCCATAACATAGCTTGTACTCTAGCACAGAAGACATATGTAATATATACTAGTAAAATATGCATGATTTTATGGGCCCGAAGAATCTTCAAAAGGAAGGCTCAAGTGTTTTTAAATCTGAAGCGAGAGTGTTAGCCTGCCAAGACTCATAACTCTGAATAATTCATGGAGTTGTCTCTGCCTCACTTATTCAAATTTTCTGTTTTATTAGTATCTACATCATGGAGGGGTGATTATGAGTCTTAAATGATTTTCAAAAAGTGCTCAGCTTGGTACAAGGTTCTGTAAATGCTCACAGCTCACGAGGAACTCTGATGTCATTCTTGTGTACCATTCAGTTTCACTGAAGGGAGTGAAAAGTGCACTGGGTAGGCGGCTTTGAGGAATAAGAGAGGGCTCACAGGATGGCCCAGCAGCCCATTGCTTCCCAAGCCTGACAACCCAAATTCTATTTCTAGAATCGATGTGATAGGAGGACAGTAATGCCTCCTGCAAGTTGTCCTCTGACCTCAATACACATACTGGGTTATAGCTTCACCCCCTCTGCCCCTGACACATGCAAAACTGTTTTTATTTCCACCCAATCTCTACTGTATTTCCTCAAATTACTGGCTTTTCTGAGAGGCAAGCACGGATTCAGGGTTGCCCTCTTTTTTTTTTTTTTTTTTGTTTGTTTGTTTGTTTTTCGAGACAAGGTTTCTCTGTGTAGCCCTGGCTGTCCTGGAACTCACTCTGTAGACCAGGCTGGCCTTGAACGCAGAAATCTGCCTGCCTCTGCCTCCCAAGTGCTGTGATTAAAGGCGTGTGCCACCATGCCCGGCCAGGGTTGCTCTCTTAACTCATCTGCTGGTGATCTTTCTGTGAGAGAAGAGCCAGGGAAAGGAAGACTTCTGGCTCCTTCCTGCTTTGGGATCTTGCTTTTCCATCACATCCTATTTCCAATGTGTTACCTGGAATGCTACGAGTTCAGTGAACTGTTGAATGTGGACAAACGTGGAAGCTTAATCTGTGGGAAATATCAGAAATGTATCAAGATTTAACCTTAGTTTACTTAATCTTAATAATCTGTATACTTTAATACTTCACAAGACAAGTCTTAGAGTTTCATTAAGTAATGATCATTTTAGCTTTATAAACAGGGTAATCTTGAGATGATACTTTATGAAGTGTATTTTTAATTAATATTTCTGGTTTTTATATTTCTCTTTATTCTTAAGAATTTCATGCATATATACAATTAAATATGATCATCTCTACTCTCGTCTCTCCCTGTAATCCCTCCAACATAATCCACTTCCTAGTGAAGTTTATTTATTTTTAAAAAACATCTTTTTTTTAAAAAAAAAAGATTTATTTACTTATTTTATGTATGTGAGTACACTGTAGCTATTTTCAGACACCCCCAAAAAAGATATCAGATCTCATTGCAGATGGTTGTGAGCCACCATGTGGTTGCTGGGAATTGAACTCAGGACCTCTGAAAGAGCAGTCTGTGCTCTTAACTGCTGAGCCATTTCTCTCCAGCCCAAAGTTTATTTATTTATTATTAGATATTTTCTTTATTTACATTTCAAATGTTATCCTCATTCCTAGTTTCCCCTCTGGAAATATCCTATTCCCTTCCCCCTCCCCCTGCTCCCCAACCTACCTACTCTCATTACTGGCCCTGGCATTCCCCTATACTGGGGCATAGAACCTTCACAGGACCTAGGGCCTCTCCTCCCATTGATGGCCTAGTTGACTAGGCCATCCTCTGCTACATATGTAGCTAGAGCCATGGGTCCCACCAGTGTACTGTCTGGTTGGTGGTTTAGTCCCTTGGAGCTCTGGGGGTACTGGTTGCATCACATTGTTGTTCCTCCTATGGGGCTGCAGCCTACAGCTTTTTGGGTCCTTTCTCTAGCTCCTTCATTGGGAATCTTGTGCTCTGTCTAATGGATGATAGGCTTCTTTTCACTTCCAATGCCACATTAGGTTGTGGATAAAGCACAGTTCTCCAGTTTAGGAGAAAGTTTGTGTAAGTGTCCATGTTCATTGAATATGTGGTACAATTTTATAACTACAAGTGGAGTACTACACAATCAGTACCCCAGATTATTACATTTTGTGGTAATTTAAAGTGAGTAAATTTAGTAGAATTTAGCAACAGGATGACTTGCAAAGTTGTGCCCAGAGCTAATAAAGCCAGCATGGCAGACTGCAGTGCTCAGTCCTAACAGTTGTTAGAAACAGTTACCAAGGAAATCTCCTGAGAGGAACAGACAGTCTATGTAGCATCAATCAGCTAATCTATGGCTATGTCAAGAAACTAGTGTCTTAATCACATCTCCCCCTGGCCTATGATTGGCTAGTGCTTCTATTGAGTAAATGCAATAGAAAGTCAGAGTCATGAGAGCCATTTGATATGACTATATTTGGGTTTTTGTTTGTTTGTTTATTTAACTGTGGTGACCCCTTTGATTTCTGGAAGAAATCTCCATCTCACATTTTCTGCTGCTCAGAGTCTAAGGATCCTTGTTTGCCTGAGATGAGAAGACAGATAACTTTGCTTTGACCACCTTCCCCTTGGATGCTGCAGATACTGACTGCTGCAGGATTTTCATAGATACTAGGATGTCGTGATGATGCATACCTGGATGTGAAATTTACACTCATGCAAATAATTTGAAGGAGATCCTTCTGGAAGTAGAGCATCACCCTCCTCGGAACAGCCATTCCTACCACCTGGTTAAAGTTAGCTCCTATATTGCAGAATACTTCTATCTCAAGTCTTAAATTTCTAGAGAGATCACAAGGTTAGTGATAGACCTTGGAGGCATCTCTCCTGTGGTCCAGAAGTGTGTGAGGAGTGTGTGTTGTGTGTCCCTGTGTTTGTGTGATCTCTTTCACAATAGTTTTGCAAGCCCATCAACTTCGATTTGTAAGAGTATGGTGAATTAGACCAACTGCATAATACCTGTGCTTTCCATTTTTAACTCCAACTTTTTCTGAGATAATTTATTATCTGCCCCTTTATTCATTTTGACGGTTCCTCTTTGGACTATTTCCAGTTTCTACACATTTCTAAAAGCAAAGCTTAACTGACTAAAGGGCTATTCTGGGAAATCATTACTTAAAGAAAAACTGTTAAAGCATTTAAAAAATTTAAAATGGCTACATAGCTGTTAAAAATCAAATTTTCCCCATCTCATAGTACTGATAATGTAGTTGTCCTAAATTAAATTACATTGGATGAGACCATAAAACCTTGAACCAGAGTCATGCATAACAGGGCCCAAAAAAGAAACCTTTGTTAAGAGGATGTGATTACAATGACCAAAATTAAAACTCTAAGGTAAAAGAATGTCTCTTATACTGATCACTTAAACCTTTCTTGCTTCAGGAAGCTGAGATGCTACAGTAGACATGATTCTCAAAATAGCTCAGATACTTTACTATGCTAGAAAAAGGGGACTCTAAGAGTTTACATTGGGAAAGTATACATCACTGTTTATGGAAAGAAGAAATGTTTGACATATCAAAGTAACGTTAATGGCAATCTCTGTCTTACTTGCCACATATATTTTATTACATATAGAGTAACCTAGAAGTAGAATACTATTTTCTTTTTATTTAATATATTGATTTGTATTTGTTTACAATCTTATTAATCCTAAAGTCCATTGGCTTCCTACAACTATATTATTGGTAATTTTCTAGTAATGAGCTGTTATGTCAGGAAAGCTTTGCATTGTCATAGATAGTATATCTAAAATATTTTATTGTTTTAGGTATAAATTCTCAATGGCCTATTTGTGGATTTGTACATAACTAAAAATAATGTTCAGAACAAAGCAGCAATACAGGGAATATAGGTTGATTGACAGAGCACTTCCTAGCTTACATGGAAGCCTTAGGTTTTATCTGAACTGCATAACACTGGCCTTGGTGTGACATGCCAGTAATCCTAGCACACAGGAGATAAGACAGAGGGTAAGAAGGTCAAAGGGATTCCCAGCTATGCAGCAAGTTTCACTTCATCTTGGGATTCACAAGACCCCTTTTTAGAAAACAATCAACAAACAATCCACAAGAATATATAGAACACACAGATGTCATGAGAAATGTAGATTTTATTTTTGTAATGTAATATATTTTTTGTTTGTAATGGCCAAATATTTGCTTTGATGGTGACATTATCAAATTTTCTTGTTTTGGTTGGTAGCGGTACACTGACATAAAATGAACAGTACCAGTAAAGACAGGAGGTCCAGTACAGTGTGGAGTGTGCTAAGGTGAAAGGGAAGACGAAAACTTGCAAATAATGCAGAGGGGTTGCTTTTGAGAGCAGAACCTACAGGATTTCTCTGCTACCTAGTAAGATGGGTAAAACTTTGGAAAACATGATAAGTAATTTATTTCCCTAATCCCTAAAGGAAGCATTGAAGAAAACAGATTTTAAAATGTTAAAAAGTAAAAAATACCTTATTGTCTATATATTTTATAAAATTTATAACTATACCACAGACATTTACTTTATTGTGACTTTCATTGTTACCACTCTTAATATGTTGTATATAATTAGATACATATAAAAATGTGGAAAAATTCTAACTGCTTGGAAAGAAAATTATCTCTAATAATTGTACATATTTTAAAATATATGTTGAATTCTGTCAGCCTATCTAAATATTCCCCTTTTCATATCTTCATAAAGAAACTAAAATGATATTCCTACTTGAGTCAAATTATTCTAAATCCAATTTTTAATAGTATTTAAAACTTGAGAAGCCTTATCTTCTACTCAGAAAGAGATAACAGACTATGCAAAAAGATGTTAATTTTCCTTTTGCCTTTTGTGTGACAGTGCCTTAAAAGGAGTAGGGCTGGAGCTCAGTCAAGTGATTTTATCCTTTTATCTTCAGACTGGTCCAGAGTGGGGTTCATTACACTGCCTGCGTTTGCTAAGAGAGGGAGAGTCTGAGCAGACCTCCCTCTTAACTGACCAGGATAGAAGAAGAGTCATGACTGGAGTCTTCTCTGACACCAGGACATCTCTCTTCAACCTGCTATCTCACTGAATCTTTAACCGTTCTTATCTGTTCTTTGTGCATTAAAAAGAAAACAGTGTTTGCCCTTATCTCATAGTCTTGTAAACACTCTGGCTTAATTATGGCTTGTAAACTTTTCTGAGCTCTCTCAAGGAAGGTAGACATGGTTATTCAGTCTGAGGGATGTAATCTGCTGAAGGGTTTCTCTGAATGCTGAGTGGAAGATTACGCAAGCTCACCCCAGTGTTGTGCGATAGATTCTGCAGTGCTGATTACCTATCCCTGGGGAACAAATTAAGTTTGTCAAATACCTGGCATATCAATCTCAAACCCCCACACTGTATTTGACTGGGGCCAGTGTTTCATTACTAGAAAGGTGAGGAGTTTCCTCCCACAGGGCCCAGAGTCCTCTGCAGTCTGTGTGTTGGCGTGGTAGAGAATTAGGAGACAGAGGACTTTATGTTTGTAACAAGGAGACTTGTTGATGCTTAACTTTTGCGGACAGATTTTAAAACTGCTAAATTAAATGTTAGCATGCAACAGCCATTACTCTGTTTGCAAGTCAGGTTAAGCCGAGCATTGCCTGGTAAGATTTACAGGAGAACTCAGGGCTATTCTTCCATGCCCAAGACACTGCCCTTTAGAATACATTAAGGCTGGCAATTTTCATGAAACAGGCAGAGGGATGAGAAGATAAATCCAAAAGGCAATGCTTTCAAGGCTACAAATCTTTCCTCTTTTAATTTTTAAAAATGTAAATTCAGCAAAGTAAAACTAATACCAGAAAGACAAATTAGCTCCTGGAATAGTAGGCAGGGGTTGTAAAGAGTTAAGTCAGAGAAGAGTATATGTAACCAAGAGTATATATAGCAGAGTCGAAGGTTTCTGGTGATCACAGCAAAGCAAGTTAAAATTAGTAATGAGCTTTATGTTAATATAGAGGCAAAGAAAGAGAAAGAGCCATCACTCTAGATCATTGGTATTGCTGATTCAAGATGCTGGGGAAAAGGGAGCCTGCTTGACTACATTTTAACAACAAACAAACAAACAAACCCCTGTCAAAATGCAATTCAACGCAATCCAACCCAACCCAACCAAACCAAACCAAATCAACTCCTCCAAAAAAACCAAAAAACCAAAACAAAAGCATAAACCCCCCAAACAACAACAACAACAACAACAACAAAAACGCAAGGAATCAGCCTGAAGAGGAGAGCAAAGTGAATGTGTTTATTGAATCTTACTTCTATTTCCTGCAATCAGTATAAATAACACTAGTAGTAAGAACAAATACATACAGAGACAGTATTAGAGAAAGATTGGAAGAAACTCTGGTAAATCCATATAAAGTCAAATGTTTGAGCACCAAAACCTTTCTGCCCTTTGGTTAAACTGAAACTGCACAGTGATTGGTTGACTGATTCTCCCAGGCTCCCTGGTAGCCTTTGCAGCCTTGTAAGTCAACCATTGCCCATGAAGTGTGAGTGACTGTGGCAGGTGCCATTTACAGAATGGGTATGCACACCTGACACACATTATCTTTTCTTCTTTCACTGGTCCATGGTGGGATAACAGCGACTAGGGCAACATTCACATTAGTCATTTTGTCACTGGTGTGGCCATAAGCAGCAGTTCGGTACCAGCCACGAGAAGGATGAGTTTAAGAAAAAATGATCTTGAACTTTCCCTCTTTTGTTCATTGCAGGCTTTAGATTTCTTTTTTATAGTAATGTAGAATTACTTAAGCCAATATATGCACTATACTATATAGTAAGATCTCATTTTTAAAAAAGCTTTGATCTAAGAAGGAGGGGTATTTTTACATGGGAAAGAGGTGTTATATAAGATTAGTTTTAAGGAAATAGATTTAGGAACTGAAGAGATGGCTAAAAGGCTAAGAGCACACACTGCTCTTTCAGGGAACCTGAGTTCAGTTCCTGGCACTCAAGTTTGGTGGCTCACAACCATGTGTGACTTTACTTTGAGGGGTTCAAAAACCTTTCTAGCCTCAGAGGGCATTTGTATGCTCATATGCACATGCACATACAAATAAACATAATAAAAATAAAAATAAAAATTTTTATAAAAGAAAGTTATCTTAGATGCATATTCTCCAGGTCATATGGAGGAGGAGGAAGACGAGGATAGAGATAGAACCAGAGGTCAAGCAAATAAAGAAGAAATCAAATGGAAACCCTCAAGGCAAGCATCACACACAGTAGAAATAGTGTACACAGGCCATCTTTTTCAAGTTCCAGGGCTATGAGTTTTACTTGTCTCCAGAACTCATTAGGATCCTTTGTGTGACATCATCAGCTTCACATTCTGCCAGCATCTCTTACAACAAAATTTCCTCCTCTTCAAGGTGAAACAGCAATGGTGTTCAGCAGCAAATATTTCTGAATACCTATAAATGTTCAAGACTTGTGATACATACTGAGTAATAGTGTTCCACTGTACAGTATATACAGTCCACTGTCACGTGGTAGCATCTAATTAGATGAGCTAGGAAATGTGAAGGGGTCATTCTAATGAAGTGTGTTAAATGCATCGACACAGGTATGCACAGAGAAGTGACAGAGATTAGAAGAAAGGCCCTGTCCTCATTAGCTTCAGGTTTCAACTTGTGTGCTGGCTTCTGTCAACAAAACCATTAGATATATCTGGGAAGAGAGAATCTCAACTGAGACATTTTCTTTATCAGATTGGCCTATGGGCATGGCTCTGGGATGTTTTCTTGGTTCATGATGGATATAGTAAGGCCAAGCCCACTGTGGGCAGAGGGGTCTGGGATATGAGAATGAGCCACTGGACAAGGCACTAATCAGTGTTCCTTTCTCATCGCTAACTCAGTTCCTGACACTAGTGCTTGCCTTGAGTTTTTATCCTGACTTCCCTAGATAATGCACTGTAACCTTTAAGATGAAAGAAGCCTTTTCCTTCCCAGGCCTTTTGGTCATGCTGTTCATCATGGCAACAAATGTCAAACTAGGACAACTTGCCACAGTCCAGCATCATGTGAGGGAGTCTGAATTAGGGGATCTCCCAGGTCACAGTTTGACCTGTGAATAGGTATGTAAGGCATTGTCTTGACTGATGACTGTTCTGGGAGGGTCCATCTTAAAAACATTAACTATGTAACGTGGGCTGGACAAGAAAGGTAGATGAACAGATGCTAGGAGTAAGCCAGAGTATGAACCAGCCAGCAGCCTTCCTCTATCGATTCTGTCCCTGGCTTCTGAGGTGAGGATCCTCAACATGTCACATTTAATGGCACTTGTTCTAGTGAATACGCAGCTACAGATGTTGGTTTTAATGTGTATCAGAGGATGAACATAAATTGGAAATCTCTTCCTCTGCACGTCTTTTCTATGAATACATTGCTTTCTAAAGAACCTGTCCAAATTCTTTGGCCTGTTCTTAATTTGACTGTCAGTACCATTAATTTGGCCCAATTATTTTTCTGTCTATACATGTTCTAAATTTTAATCAGTCATTTTTTCTGAATACTTTCTGATGAGCAGAAATTTGAAATCTTTGTAAGTTTTTTTTTTTTTTTAATTTATGTTTAATGTTCTTTAATCCTGTTTAGGAATCCTCTGCAGGCCTCACTTATTTCTGGATATGATTCTGTTCTGTTGTGTGTTGTTTCTTAGAGGGAGGTGCACAAAACTTCTATTTACTACAGATAACACCAGTGACAAACTAAACAAGTGATTCAACTAGAGCATTGTTTGGTGAACCAGTCAGTTTGTCTTACTCAGAGGGCATCACTGAGGGGTTACTTACAGTAATTTGAGGGACTCAAAGGTAGGTTTCCTCAGCATGGGGTGGGACGAGAAAA
The DNA here is from genome assembly GCF_900095145.1 of Mus pahari. Lineage (NCBI taxonomy): Eukaryota > Metazoa > Chordata > Mammalia > Rodentia > Muridae > Mus > Mus pahari. The sequence goes on along the minus strand of NC_034599.1, from coordinate 8,704,122 downwards.
AGCAGCACCTGTGTCTCTGTCAACATGGCCTCCAGGGAGCTCACACAGGGTGGCTCCTCTTCCCAACAGGTGCTGCTTTTCTTATCAAGGGGAGGAGGGGGCTTGTGAATCCTATAACTTTAGGACCTTCCTACACCTTATAGATTTTCTTAGCTTCCCAAACCTGATGAACCTCTGATATTCAGGAGGGAATGATTCCATTACAAGGAAATAGAAACACCATGTTTCTATATATTTATCTTCTTTGGGACTCAGCCAACATGAAACCATTTTAATTACTATAGTTTCATATGTTAAGAATTATATCCAGACAGTGTCTTATCAACTTGGTACCTTTAAAAATTGCTTTTTTATTGCCGATTGCTTGTATTTCTATAAAAGTTTTAGTACTTGCTTGCAAATTTCTATCAAGAATGTGCTTGGCTGTTGACAGGAATTGTATTGAATTTATCGATCAATATGGGGATGGATGACGTTTTTGATAACTTTGTATCTTATCTGTGTGTCTTCTCACCTATTTGTTTTCCAGTTTCTTGAAGCCACATTCTGAAGTTTTCTAAATAGTGGGCTCCCATGTCTCCTGCTAAATTTATTGCCAAGTATTTTAGACATTTTTTATGCTTCTGCAAAATGTATTAATTAAAGTTTTTTTTTAAACCTTTCATGCTTGTGACCACCATCAGCAAATAGAACTGTCTTTTCAATCATGTCAAGGTCAGTCCTAGGACTTGGTTGAATTTATATAGTAGATTTCATAGTTTTTTTACAACTAAAATCCTATGAAATGTTTAGGTATATGTTTATTTCATTTCCAAATAAAAGCAGGTTTACTTGTTTTTTTCTTCTCAATCTTCAAGTATCCCATTTAACATTTGTACTTAACAGTGAACACTAATACAATGTTTAATTTCCACGCTGAGAGCAGATATACTCACCTTTATCTGTGACATTAGAAGCTAAGGATTTGTTGTTTTGCCATGGAACATGACGGTTGCTATAGATGTTCTCTGTAGATGTTGCTATAGATGTTCTCTGTAACGGTTGCTATAGATGTTCTCTGTAACGGTTGCTATAGATGTTCTCTGTA
>NC_034599.1:8693268-8703024 GCF_900095145.1 Mus pahari | reverse complement strand
GTTGCTATAGATGTTCTCTGTAACGGTTGCTATAGATGTTCTCTGTAACGGTTGCTATAGATGTTCTCTGTAGATGTTGCTATAGATGTTCTCTGTAGATGCTGATCAGGTGAAAACTTCTTTGACTTCTAGTTTTCTGTGTGATTATTAAAACAAAGAAGTAGCATTGGATTTTGGCTATTCTATTGTGTTTATTGAGATAATTATACAGCTTTCCCTTACATTATCTCTTCCTTTTCTGATATAGGAAGTTCTTAAATATCTTTTTAGTTTAATTTATTGTGTTTCATCAGCGGGCCTCACATGTCTGTATGTGAGGGATTTTAGACTGCAGCTTTTCTGCAAAGCTCTTCTCAGGCTGAGCTTCAGGCTCTCATAGGTTCTAAAACAAGTTGAAAAATGTACTTTACCCCTTACTTTTTTCAAAAGTATATGGAAATGCTTTTTCTTTATCAATCAGATTTACCAATATAGGCACCTAGCCAAGATATTTTAAACTATGTGTCAATTTCTTCAGGTTATGTGTTAGCAGGATACCTGTCCTCTCTTGCTTTAGTATGCTCTGCATTTCAGAGAACTTAACCAGTACATTTCTTTAGGAGACTGAACCCAGGGACTTGCACATGAGCTACAATTCCTTAACCATGTTATATTGTTAAAATGAAATATATTCTAGATGTTTCCTTTTCTTTTATTAGAGTTGTTAAGGACTGTTCTGGAACACACTATGTATAGTAGGTTGACTTGGAACTCACAAAGGTTTGCAAGTCTCTGCCACCTAAGCGCTGGGATTAAAATCTTGTATGACCAGTCCTGTTTATTTTAAATATTAACTTAAAATTTTAATTGATACATAATAATTGTACATATGTATGGGGTACAGTGTGGTAATTCAGGGCACATGAATTATGTATAGTGATCAGCAGAGGTACTTGACATTCCCAGCTCTTTACACATTTACTATTTATTTGCTGTAGGTTCTAGCTTTTCAATGTATACAGTGGGTTATTTAAACCATCATTGAGCACCCTGCTGCTCTATAGAAGAATTAGCTATAGCCTTTCTACTTAGCTGTGTTTTGAAATCTGTTACGCAAACATTCCTTAGTCCTACCAAACCATTTTATTTATAAAAAATTATTCTTCTTTCATACAATAACCATGACCACAGTTTCCCCTCCCTCCAATCCTCTTATCCTCTTCTCCTAAATTCACTCCTTTTGCATTTCCCTTCAGAGAAGACTAGGCTCCCCAGGGTATTGGATGAGCACAGCATAACAAGGACAATAAGATCAGACACAAGCCTAATCTGGACTAGGCAACCCAGTAGGAGAAATAGGGTCCCAAGAGTAGACAAAAGAGCCAGAGACAGCCCCCTGTTCCCATTGTTAGGAGTCCCACAAGAACACCAAACTAAAGCATATATACAGAGAAGGTTGCACCATACAGGGTCTATAGTACTTCAGTCTCTATGAACCCCTATAAGCCCTGCTTAGTTGACTCTGTGGGCTGTGCGCTCATGGTGTTCTTGACTGCTCTGCTTCCTACAATCATTCCTCCTCCTCTTCCACAGGGTCCCTTGATCTCCATCTAATGTTTGGCTGTGGGTCTCTGCATCTGCTCTCATCAGATGCTGCATAAAGCCTCTCTGCTGATATAGGCACCAAACCTATGAGTATAGCAGAATATGTTTAGGAATCATTTTATTGACTTTTTAAAACCAGTTGTCTTTGACTCTATCCTAGGTCTCTAGGCTGTCCAGATTCTGGTTCCTAGATATCCAAACAGTGTGGGCATAGGATTCCTCTAATAGCGTTAGCCTCAAGTTAGACCATTCATTGGTTGGCCACTCTTACAAGTTCTATGCCACCATTAACCCAGCATATCTTATAGGCAGGACAAATTGTAGGCCAAAGGTTTTGTCATTGGGTTGGTGTCCAAGTCTCTCCACTGGAAGCCTTGACTGATTACAAAAGATGACCAGTGCAGCTTCTGTATGCCCCTTAACTAGGAGTCCCTACTGGATCACGTTAGTAGATTTTAGGGAGTTTCCATTGTACAAGCCCAGCCATCCTTTCTGTAAATCCCATTCTGCTCTGTTCCTTGGGGGGTCAATGCTTTCTCATGCAGCACACAGCTGAGAACACTCAGTATTTGAGTTTCATGCCTACTTTACTTCCCTTAACAAAGTTGCCTGGTTCTGTTCATTTTGCTACACACGACAATACTTCTTTCTTGATGACTGAGTAAATACCTCATTGTGTAAGTATTCTGCCACTGTAATAAATGTTTGCTGTGTATTTTTTTAATTTATTTATTATTATTTTCTTTATTTACATTACAAACGCTAAAGGATTTTCTGAGGAACTCATGTTCTAGAGGCTTGATGGTCAGTGGGACTTGATGCAGAGAGGGACTGCATCATAAGGGCTCTAATTGCGTCAGTGGGTTAGTGTATTTCTGGAGTCACAAGTTAATGACGTTATTGGGAGGGGGTGGAGACTAGGTATTTTCTTGGAGGAAGTAGTTCATTATGGGCATGCCCTGTAAGGGTGTGTCTTTTCTCTGTTCCTTTCTGTTAAGGTTTGATCTCTTGCTATGTATTATAATGGTAAGTGTGGGGCCCCAAGACTTGGTTGCCCCAGAGACGACAGAGTCTGCCCATAGACTCAAGTAAGGTGATGTGATCTTGCTCCCAACTTATTCCTTTTCTCTCCTTTCCTTTTATTTTTCTTTTCTTTATTTATATTTCAAAAGGTATCCCCTTTCCCAGTTTCCCCTCTGCAACCCCCTTACCTACCTTGCTTCTATGAGGTGCTCCCCCACCTACTTACCCACTCCTGCTTTACCACCCTAGCATTCCTCTACACTGGGGCATCAAGCCTTACAGGACCAAGGGCCTCCACTCCCATTGATGCCTTACAAGGCTCATACAGCTCCTTCAGTCCTGCCCCTAACTCCTCCATTGAGGTCCCTGTGCTCAGTTCAGTGGTTGACTGTGAGCATCTGCATCTGTATTGGTCAGGATTTGGCAAAGACTCTCAGGAGACAGTTGTATCAGGCTCCTGCCATGAAGCACTTCTTGGCTTTAGAAATAGTGTCTGGGTTTGGTATCTACATGTGTGATGGATCCCCAGGTGGGGCAGACTCTGGATGGCCTTTCCTTCAGTCTTTGCTCTACTCTTTGTCCCTGTATTTCCATTAGACAGGAACAATTCTGGGTTAAAATATTGGAGATTAAAATATTAAAATATTGTGTATTAAGTTTATGCTTGTGTGCTTGTGCAGACACATTCATGCATGTAGTTCTTAGAGACACAGACTTTGCCTTCTGATCTTGACTGGAAGTCTTGTTGTTTTTAAAACTATATGCAGGAGATAATAATATCTTCCTGATAGACTTATTGCTAGTCTTAAATAACATAAGACATGTAGAGTGCTTTGCAAGGTGCCTGGCATATAAAATGACTCAATAAACATCACGGAACACTTTCCTGTGAAATAGGGTCACTCACTCTACTACTGCAGAGTAGCAGAAAACAAACACACAAAGAAATAAAAATTGCATCCAGTTCTGAAAGTTGCATTTATGGTAGTTAATTTTGGGACAGCCTCTTTGTGCAGGTACATAAAGTATAGGATGGGGCTGAGTCCTTGCTTTGTCCTGTTAATGAGTGAATGAAAAAAATATCCCTCTTGGCAAATGTAGAGTGCGTTCTTCTGAGTACTGCAGGGTGTCTTCACCAGAGCAGATGTGACTGCTTGTAAGAGACACCCAAGACCACTTCTATGAACTGTTCATGTTTTCTCATAAAATGAGGGGTGGGGAGGGTTACTAACCCTCATGTGAATATCTAGGTAGTCCCTTCTCCACCCCCAGCAGCCTGTATATGATTCTTCACTAAGGGCACATGACAGTCATATATGGTCTTGGCAGTACCAGAATATATGGCAGGTAGAAGGTGACCTGAAGTGGGGAAGCCATCAGTGCCGCTATAACAAAGTTGTCACCACACATGCTCGGGTGAGGCCTTTCCATGGTGTTGCCATCTGTGTCTCTAAGTAAATCCTTACCTGTGTACTGGAGACAAGCCCAGCAAATTATGGCTTTGCTAAGATGTTCCTCAGTGAAGTTGTGCTTTGTGGAAAGTGAAGTAAGCACGGAAAGAAGGGAATGGATGAAGTACTGACTGAGTGTGCTTCACTGACAGGAGCACAACCATGTCAACTGCCCCAATGTCTTATACCCATGGGAGCAGCACAGACTTACCACGGTCCAGTCCAGGTAATTGGAAAAGCCTTCCTCTCTCATTCACTTAGGATGATTGACAGTGCTTACAGAAACCATCAACCATAGCTTCCTCTTCAGAATGGCCACAGCCAGTGGCTACAGACTCCTACCAAGTTTAGGCAAACCTGACTTCTTCTTCAACTATATTCAAGAAACTCTCCTCAATTCATATGTATAAAGTAAATGTGACAAGTTTCTGGGTAGCAGCAGCAGCAGCAGCAGCAATGGCTGTTCTCCGTCAGAGAGGACAGCTTATCCAGTGTCAGCATTTCATTACATGTGTTGGTGTGTCTGACCTTTCTTCATTCCCTGCTTGTTCTAGTTATGCCAATCCCTAAGGTTGTACAGAGAATAGCCTATGGAATTTGCAAAAAATAGGCATCTGGGTACACTGAAATTTCTTCATTGTGCCTCCTGGGATCCCTGCACATCCCTGGAAGTATTGCAGTGGACATCAGATTCTGTTTCCAGTTTTGTGTTCTAACTGTGGACCAGTTACAGGCTTGGTTGGGGATGGATAAGTTTGCTTCCACTCACTCACCTTGAATCATCCCTCAATCTTCACACATAATGCTTTTCATTAGGGAAAAGATGATTTGAGATATTGTAACAGTGAGTGATTTAAAAAAAATGATTTCAAACCTCCATCTGTGTAAACCATGTCTTCCAGCTTAGCCACGTTTAGCTTGATCTCTGTGATGTGATACCCCCAGAGATTATGATTTTGAGGAAAGACTTCCTCCTTACATTTTTATGTTCATTGTACATTGCTCATATATACATTGAACATTGAGCTTACGGAGTCGCCCTTTGTATGTGTATCTGTCTCTTTATATTACTTTCCTAGCTCTGGTTGAGCAATACTTTCAAAGGTGTGTTGTTTGTCAATTCTTCCCTGCCCCCATTGATGGCATCCCCCTTCTCCAACATTACCTTTTAGTGATGGTCAGTGACATGAGGAGCCACCTGCAAACAGGTGGTGTAGGATGCCTTCACTTCTCTCAACTTACAATTATCACTGTGTTTGTTTTTGCAGCTGGCGGTGAGCCTGCTTCTCTTAGCAACTAAGTTGTCTTAACTACACAGACGCAATGTCTGTAGTATCTGTGTAGCAGTATTTCACATTTACTATGTCTAGGGCTTGAGGAAGAAATGGCATTTTACAGCAACAGGAAATGAGTTCTGCAGAACTGGCAGGGACTCAGCACTGCAGAGGAAAGCCAAGCACAACAGCTATTGAGAACTCAGACATAAGAGGAGAAAATTATCTGGTGAAATAAGAAAAGAACAAATAAGACCTTTAAGGAATAAGAAGAAAATGGAGAAATATCAAGATGAATGCATCTGCTGACCACAGATCCTCCTTAGGGCATCGAGAGCAGTCCATGAGGATAGTCAGAGTTCTGCATTCCAATTTTAAAAATAGGCTTTATTTTATTTTCTCTGGAACAAACTTTTGTCCCTTGATAATATTATTTTTAAAACATAATGTTAGAAAAAATTGTTCTTGATTAATATTTGTATATGTGTGGCAAGTGTCCTCAGAGATGTCCGCACAGATGTTATTGATCTTGAGAGCATCTTCCAAAGCTCAGAGGTTTAATGCCTTGGCACATGGATGTTGCAGAGGGCTGTACATGACCTGAAAGACTAGGGACCATCCAATGTCCCTTGACCTTCAGTCGAAATAATGCCTGGCTGTTTAAGCAGCAGTCCCTTGCCAGTTTGGTTGATTTTCTGAATAATAACAGACATTTTTTTTTATCTAGTCTTACTTAATTTTTGCTGAAGAATCAGTTTGTACAAAGCTTGCCCAAACAAGCTCCACTTCCTGAAGTTATGATTTCACACCAATATATCTCCAGTATGGTGTATCCCTTGAAGGGGATTCATGACAAAATTTGTAGGGAGAAGTTGTCAAAAAAACCGACCTTCTAAGAATTACAGGCTGCTTGAGAAAGAGGTCCCTAGCACTTTGGAGTTGATATGTAGAACCAGGAAATGACAGATCTACAGGCTGTTCATAGTGTACTTAAATTCAGTCTGAAAACAAGTACTATAAAAGGAGAGAGAGAGAGAGAGAGAGAGAGAGAGAGAGAGAGAGAGAGAGAGAGAGAATCTATTGAAAGATAGTGAGAAAGGATTTTGGGGGTATGAGCTATTTTCTCCGTTCTGCACAGTGCAAGAATCTTGCAACAGAACTAAAAAGTTTAAAAAGGAAGCTTCCTGTCTGAGAACAGCGAAATAATTATTCTGGAACACCAGGGTTTACAGTTTACAGTGTTATAAAAATTAAAATTAAATCTGAGCTGTCACAAAGTTTGACTAATAGAAATTTGGGAATTCTCACTTGGTGGGAATTGTACCCTGAGAATGGATGTCAGCACAGGGCAGGGCTGAGGGGTAATTACAGAAGGGCAGGGAACTTGACTTAGAGCCTGAATATCAGGTTGGGATGGAAGCCTTACTAATTTCTAACTATATATTCACTTTAGAAAAGCTAACTCTGTATTAGAGTCTTAGTCTTACCCAGCATAAATGTGATGTCTAGCATACCTTTCAAGGTTGACTGTCACCTCCATTAGGAATAATGGCCACCTGACTCTGGCAACTTCATTTTTCTCTCCTGCTGATGTTATACTTTCCTCCTGAATGCATTATCCACACTATAAAACACTGTGATAATTACTTCTTCACACGTGCTCCACACCTCTTTTCCTGATCTTCAAATGCATTTGGCAGACCCAATATTCCCACAACCCCGAGTCTCCATATACACTCCTGAGTCTGAAGGGAGTTGTAACATAAAAGTCAAAGTGGCTTTACAACCAGCATTTCTAAGGAGATGTTGAGCACTCCATACTAACACATACCTGAAGAAGATGTGTTGGAGCCCTGTATCTTCCTTTATCTTTCCTTGTTTTGTTCTCTCTCTGATTCTGTTTCATAAAGAGGGTGAAGGATAAGGAAACTAGAAGGAAGGTCCAATCAAGGTTGTGTGAATCTCACTTAGAAGGGGGAACAAAATAGTCATGTGTGGAGAATGAAGGGAAGGATCTGGGTGGGAAAGGGGAGGAAGAGGGGAATGTAGGGGCCTGATCAGGTGTGGGGAGAGACAAGAGAGAAGTCAAGAGGAACAGGATAATGAATGGCATTTGTCAGTTACTGGTCGGTGTTGGCAGGGCTGGAGAGAATCTCTAGAAAGTCTTGGATACCTGTGATGGGAGAGGCTCCTAGAAGTCAATGTGGGTGACCTTGGCTCAGATGTATAACAGTGGGGACTTGGAAACTGAAAAGATCCCTTCCTGTAGCCAAGGCAGGAACCCCAGTGGAGAGATAAAAACCCTAATCCACCTACAAATTTTTTGACCCCAAATTTGTCCTGACTGAAAGAAATGCAAGGACAAAGATGTAGCAGGGACTAAAGGAATGTCCAAACAATAACCAGTCCAACTGAAACCCATTCCATGGATAAGCACCCAATTCCTGACACTATTAATGATTTTTGTTAAACTTGCCAACAGAAGCCTAGTATAACTGTCATCTGAGTGGCTCTACCCAGCAGCTGATGAAAACAGGTTCAGACACTCACAGGCAAACATTGGACGGAGGTTGAGGACCTTTATGGAAGAGTTGGGGGAGGGATTGAAGGCCCTGAAGGGTAGATAGGAACCCCACAGGAAGATGAACAGAGTCAACTAACCTTAAACCCCTTGCAGCTCTCAGAAACTGAGCCACCAACCAAAAAGCATACACTGACTGGACTGAGGCCCCCCAGCACATAGGTAACAGACATATAGCTCAGTCTCCTTGTGGGTCCCCCATCAGCTAGAGTGGAGGCTCTCCCCTAAAGCTGTAGCCTATCGGTGGTATCTGATCCCCAACAGGGCTGCCTTGTCTGGCCTCAGTGGAAGAGGATGCACTTCATCCTGTAGAGATACAGGATGTATCACCTTGATATTCCAGGGTGTGTGTGGGATACTCAAAGAGGGCCCCTCCTCCTCAGAGGAGAATGTAAGGAGGAGTGGGATGAAGGACTGTGAGGGGGAAACAGGAGAAGGGTAGTATGTAAATTAATTGATTAGTTTAAAAAAAACAAATGAGCAGAAATAGAAACTATCCATTATACACAGTACATATCACATTCCTCTTGCACAAGGTAATAACGGAATTGATCAGCTATATATAGGAAATGCTAGAAGATTTAGATTTTCATAAAAAAAAAACCCACCATGTTAACAATAAATGTTTAAAGGAATATTTTTTTCTATCACTTGGCAACAAGCCAAGGAAATTGTAAGGGAATGTTCTACTTGTTCTATATATAGCCAAACTCCATTACCTGCAGGAAGTAACCCTAAAGGTATCCAAAGAAATTAAATTTGTCAAGTGGATGTGTTTCATTTTTCAGAGTTTGGTAAACTAAAACATGTACCATACTACAGACACATATTAAGGATTTCGATGGACAACTAGTTTAAGTTCTGAAAAAGTTGATTCTGCAATTATACATATATTAGAAGTTATAGAAATTATGGTAATATCTGTACAAATTAAGACTGACAGTGGTCTAGTAAAATGAAGCAAATTTTTACATATTATAATATAAAACATATTGCAGGTATACCTCACTATCCTATATAAATAGGAACAAATAGTTGCGAAGGGATCCAATCATACTTTAAAGAGGTGCTAAAAGAGTGAAAGGGTTACAAAATACCCCAGAGAGAGATAACATAGTGCTTTGTTGACTTTAAATTTCTTGAATCCTGATAAACAAAACCTAACTACTGCTGATCGTCATTGGTCTATGGAAACACTTGCTGTACTAAACCAGCCTGTTTATATTCAGGGTGCCCTAACCTCAGAATGGAAGGCAGGGAATGTGGAAGCTGAGGAAGGGGTTTTGTATACATGAGAAAAGATATGATGGGGGAGACCCCAGAGAGATCTTGGCTGATCCTGGCTGCAGAGTGGAAGAAAGAAATCGGTAGAACTGACAAGACATCTACTTGGGAACAGCTCTGAGCCTGACTGAGACATGAAAATGTCTCCATCCAGACGTCAGCTATGCATAGCCAATAAATCATGTTGGCTACAGAGTCCTCGTGACTTATTAATACATGTTATCCTTTCATATGTTATAGACAGAGATTTATATTGCAGTTTAGCTTCACAGACCAAACTAGAATAAGAAAGACAAACGTCTTCCACCTGCTCAAATGAAGGGCAAAGACTCATCTCTAACCAGTCTGTGCACTTTGCACATTCCAAGCATATGTTATTGCACACTCCAAGCATATGTTATTGCACACTCCAAGCATATGTTATTGTACACTCCAAGCATGTGTTATTGCACACTCCAAGCATGTGTTATTGCACACTCCAAGCATGTGTTATTGCACACTCCAAGCATATGTTATTGCACACTCCAAGCATGTGTTATTGCACACTCCAAGCATATGT
>NC_034599.1:8686259-8693257 GCF_900095145.1 Mus pahari | reverse complement strand
CTCCAAGCATATGTTATTGCACACTCCAAGCATGTGTTATTGCAGACATGTATATTACTTGTCAGAGTTTACATGTTTACAGAACTTATGGCCTGAACATCGAGGAGGTGGCCTTGACTACAGTCAGCCTGCAGGACGCTGGATTGTGACACATATTTATCTCAGCATCCGGCTTGATCTAGCCACAGACGGCCTCAGCTGCTGTTTCATCAAAGCTTGCTTCCAGGACAATTTCCAAGCAGCTAGTGTACTTGGTCCATTCTGACAGCCTGTTCCAATCAGGACTTCATGTAAACCTGCATTTTTTTTTTATAGCATTTAGAGTCTGGACAACAAATTTTGCAGCTGGTTCTTTTAATACTTGACCACTTCCCAATTTTTTTTTTGCCCCTGCCATAAAACAAACAAACAATGACAACAACAACAAAGTCATGTCCAAAATCAACAGGAAGCAATTTTTAAAAATGACATCCATTCCCAGTAGGAGGGGCAGATAGTTTTGTGGTCAGTCAGTAGATTATGGATGTTCGATGTTGCTCAAGGGACTTGGCTGGGAGTTGCTAATGGTCTAGATTAGGAAGAAAACATAGTATAATAGGTCAGACTCAAGGATTTCTCTATGTTTTTCTATCATTCTTTCTTATGTAGGAGAAGGGTTGAAAATAAGCATAAGGGAATATAAGCAGAATTTAGGAATAATAGGAATATGGGTAGATTATTGAATCTACTCTTAAACTATAGAGCTACTATTAGCCAAAAATCTTACATTGATATAGATCTTTGTATATTAATGCAAAATTATATTTGTACACAACATATTAGGTATATATGTTTCCACTCTTGTATAAGGTATTGAACCTATACACCTCATTTAAAAATGCTGATTAGCTCCAGTCCATTTATAAACTGCTATCACAAACTTTTTGGTATAATTAAGATATGCAACTTAATAATCAGCGAATCAAACTCATGGTCATGTCAGATAACAGTCTAGTTATTCACAGAAATATGCTTTCTAGGTTTAACAGATAGTAAATAGTTAGAGACAAGCAATGTTTGCCAATTCAGATTTACAAGATGTCTCCAGAACTTTAATCATGAAGGTATATTGAAATTTGTCAATTAAACTTTGGCATTTATTGAGAAGATTACATAATTTCTGGTCTTAAATTTATATGATGTATTATATTTATTGATTTGCATATATTGAACCAAACTTTCATCTGTGTGATGAAACCCACTTAGTTGTGATGCACAATTTTCTTAGTGTAATCTTGAATACTGTTTGCATGTATTTTAGTGAGAAATGTTGCATCTACGTTCATCAGGAAAATTCCTCTGTAGTTTCTTTTTTGTTGTCTTTATCTGGTTTTAGTATCAGGATAATAGTGGATTTGAAGTGCCAGAGACCAGCTCCAGTTGCAAGGTTCAGGTCCTGAGACCGGGAAGGGGTGTTGTCACTGAAGGGGTGAAGAGACTGAGCACCTGTTAACTTTCAAGTAAGTGACCCTGAATAGCTCCAGCCATCTTTATTTATACAGTCACAATCCTGATCACAGGAGCAGTGATATTATTATTTTACTAAAAGAAATCATAGTTTCAGCATTATAAAGCTCCATCATTACAAAAAGCCCCCAATAGTTTCCCTCCCTCTTTACCTCCTCCTGCTGGGTCAATTATCTCCTAATCTTATTTTTCACTATAAAGCACAATTTCAGCATGGCAAAAATAAATGTCTAACTGGGCATGTCCTGGAGATATGAGCACATCTCCAGCTGGTAGAAAATATGGTTACATAGCTATGCAAGGTGAGAGACAGATTAAACATTTGTTGGTATAAGTCCATTTATCACATAACACCCATCTGTCTTAATACTTTTAAAATTGCAGACAGTTCTTTTTGTTTGTTTGTTTGTTTTTTCAAGACAGGATTTCTCTGTATAGCCCTGGCTGTCCTGGAACTCACTTTGTAGACCGAGCTGGCCTCGAACTCAGAAATCCTCCTGCCTCTGTCTCCCAAGTGCTGGGATTAAAGGTGTGTGCCACCACGCCTGGCAAACCCAATCTTTCAAAGAACCATTTTAAACCTATATTGATCAGACATAGCTTTCTTACTTTCTAAGCCTCTGTTGATCAGAAACCATCCCCATTTTGAGTCTTTGTTGATCAGACATAGCTTCTCCATTTGTGACTGTAGCTGCTTCTCTAGAGACATAATTACATGACTCCAAATACCCGGGATTAATGATCACTTCTGGAGGACAGATAGAGACAAAAAGAGGAAAGGAAGGTTTTACCCCTTGAAAGAGTATTGAGAAAGACATAGAGTCATCCACAGGGCTTTCATTCTGCATGATCCTGACCTTGACTGTGACTGACAAAGAGCACTAAATTTTGCTATGAGCATGGAGAAAGCAAGGAGAGCCTGTAGCACATGTGATCTAGGGAATAAGCATCCAGGCCACCACATTCACCACAGGTCCTCGCCAAGTGGGAAGGGGTCTTCATGGCCTGGCTGGAGTAGAGTCCTAACAGTGAAGCACTCAGATGCTGTTTCCTGCAGATGCTGCAGGCTCACTGCCACTGAAGAATTTTATGGCAATAATCTTGTGAGACAAATTGAGAAGTGATGGTATTAGACATTCCTTAAAAGTGCGATAGAATTATGCAGTGACTCTGATCCAGGCTTTTATATATGGGGAGAATTTTGATTACAACCTCAGTTTCCTTGTTTGTAATAGGTCTGTTTTAGGGTTTTTTTTTTTTTGTTTGTTTGTTTTGGTATCTTTTGTCTTTAATTTTGTTACTAATCGTTTTTTTTTCTAGGTTTCATAGCTTTTTGGAGTTTAAATTTTAAAGCATTCTCTAGTGATGCTCTGAATTTTACTGGAGTCTGTTGTGTTAGGGAAGTACTGCTTTTGTCATGTATATTGGGGGGTCCTAAATGCCTCTGTTCATTCTCTAGGTTTGGGAAGCTTTCCACTATAACTTTAATAAACAATCCGTTTCTTTGTGTGTTCATCTCAGTTTCTTTTCTACCATCTTTTTATGCTTTTCTTATGTAGTCCAGCCCCTGACAGGAAGTCCTTGACTAGTTACCTATCAAGGCTACCAAAGTCAGTGTATTTTATAGAGAAAGTAGGGATATAGATGGAGATTTAATGAGGCTTGTTCCTGCCTAGGTCTTCTATAGGTAAGAAGTCACTGCCTAGCAATTTACTGAATGTCTACTATGAGTGAGGTATTGTGGTGAACACATAGTAGTGTACAAATGATATTCCTGGAAAAAAAATCCAATTTAGTTGGAAGATAAGATGGAACAATCTTTCGTATTTAAACATTTAAGAGATTATGCATCTTGATCCAAATGGGTAAAATCATGACTCTATGGTTCAGAAGAGGAGCATATTTGGTTGTCTGGGAATGTCAGATAAGCTTTGTATACTCATGTCTCATACACAAGGAGACGTCTTATGCAATACTCAATTCAATAGATCAAAGCTGATGCCTTTTAAAATTGTTTATGAAGCATCTGACATGAGAGATGAAGAACCTGTAAGCAGTGATAACACATGAAGGATTAGAACTCAGGATCCCATGAGCTTAGGAAGGAAAAGACTTATGAGAATCATCAAGACAAAATAGAAACATACAGAAGGAAACAGACAGATTTACAGATGGATGAACCATAAACGTGCTCTCAGGTGGTTGAGAGATATTGATGATGTCTGTTCATAGCAAGGTAGGGTTTGAATAAATCAGGAGGGAAAAGTGATAATGGCCACACAAAAGTAAAAAACAAGTGTGCCCTTATTGTAAGTCAAGAGCTACAAATTAATAGCCCAAATGTTCATACTAAGAAGATAATGCCATCCACTGAGAAATTGGCTTTTGCTATTTTTCATAAGCCCAGGAACAATAATACTCAAAGCCCATGCTAGATCTCTAGCTGATTCTTTTTACCAGTTACTCTGTTCAGTAAGAATGTGGAGGAAGGCAAGCTGACTGTTACCGATAGTGTGGCCTTCACCAGACCTGGGATCCTTTTAATATATTTAACATGTTTGATTTGTACATAGAGTCTTCATGGTCAGTTCATATATTTGGGTCATTTAATATCTTGGCGGTAATGAAAGCCATGTGAGAGAGCAGCTTGGAAAATACTCAGCACACATTTCCTGCGTCTGCTAGGATTTCTATTGCTGTGAAGAGACACCATGACTACAGAAACTCTTTTTTCCCCCCTATGGCAACTCTTAAAAAAGAAAACAATTAATTGGGGCTGGCTTACAGTTCAGAGGTTTCATCCACTATTGTCATAGTTAGAAGGCATGGCATATGCAGGCAGACATGGTGCTGGAGCTGAGAGTTTTATATCTTGATCTGCAGAAATAGATTGAGAAACACTAAGCCTAGCTTGAGCAACTGGGATCTCAAAATTGTCCTCACAGAGACACATTTCCTCAGACAAAGCCACACACCTATTCCAGCAAGGCTTCATGTCCTAAAAGTGTCACTCCTTATGGTCCAAACATTCAAGCACATGAGTCTATGGGGCTATTTGTGTTCAAACCACTACATTGTGTGAAGCATGAAGAGGGGATTGAGTTCTATGCTAACTGCTTGGATGGTTAGAATTCTCAATGACCATAATAGAAGAAATCCAGTCTTGTTTGGACTGCTAAAACACAGACATGTTAATGAAGGTACCAAAATGGGACCTGTATGAGCAGAAATTGGGCATAATTTTATGCTTTCTGTATCATTACATATCAAAAAAAAAATCAAGCTTCCTTAAGGACAGACACTCACAATGAGTTTAGACATCCAGAGAATGTGTTAAGAATGTGCTTGTGGAAGATGATGGGATGGTAGCAGAAGAAGACTCCTGACTCTAGTATAGATATGGGGGCTAAAATGGGCAGAAGGGGTGACTGGGTGCATGGCCACAGATGGAAGATTTGCTCTGAATTTTGGATAGCCTCAAGAGAAGCCTCCAGACCAGATCTCATTTTGTACTGAGTAGCAAATTAACTCTAGTCTCTGCTGTGCCCAGTCACTGGGGGGCAGCTGCCAGAGCAGCCATGGCCATAGGTGTAAAGTGGCAGTGGCTGGACTGGTGTCTGTCTGTCAACAAGGATTCCCATTGCCCTTAGAGAGACTTGGGCGAGTCACCATTGCTCGTGTTATCTGACTCAATTCTCTGCTCTGAACTAGGAAATAAATTTTTCTGAGTAAGAACTGGAGAGTTTTGACCTATTTTGATTGTTTCAAATCCTTTCTACTCCAAGCTTGATCTATCTGCCACCAACTGGACTTTCTTCTGTGTTTCATGCAGTGGTTGATATTAGAGACAGATTCATTTGTGTGTGTGTGTGTGTGTGTGTGTGTGTGTGTGTTTGTTTGTGTGTCAGTGAATGTGTGTGTGTGAATGCGTTTGTAGTTGATATTAGAGACAGATGTGTGTGTGTGTGTGTTTGTGTGTCAGTGAATGTGTGTGTGAATGCGTTTGTAGTTGATATTAGAGACGTGTGTGTGTGTGTGTGTGTGTGTGTGTGAGATTGATTGATTGATTGATTGATACTAGAGACAGATTTTGTGTGTGTGTGTGTGATACAAGAGACAGATTTATTTGTGAGTATGTATGTGTTGAGAGAGAGAGAGAGAGAGAGAGAGAGAGAAGAGAAAGAAGAGAGAAGAGAGATTAAAGAGAGAGACTCATTACATTATGCAGAATGAACTAGAAAATGCCTTTCTTCTCCTCCAGGCTTTCAAGTGTACAGATTACTGGTACATATAACCACTCCTAGCTTAAAGACAGATCATAGCTGCAGATTTCCACATAAACAAAAAGCCCTTAACATACTTTCTTGATTTTTTTTTTAATTAGTGTCTTTCTGTAGCCTATATATAGTAAGGTCCAGTAGGAGAAGGATTGAGACTTTATCATTCTAAAATGTTTCCTTTGTAAGAATAGATACAGCAACCCCCCAAAGTCACAGATAGTTGCCAAGACCGTGGCCACAGGTGGAGATTCAGATGTGTAGTATATTGTTTGGAACACCATGCTTGGTTGGGAATGAGATACGAGTCTCTGGCTGCCTCTATCTTTGCTTTTTGTCCTGAGAGACTTCGCACAAGTAGCAACATGACATTGGTTTGGAGATGCCAGGCTGTTGGAGAGAAACTATTTCCATTGCTGTGAGGGAAGACATTGGCAGGTGTATATCCTGAATAAATAAAGAAGCTGGGAATTGCACACCTGGACCCAGAGAGCGGCACAGTGGAGGGAACCTGCTGGGGTGTAGGCTGATTACCAGAGTGCTTGTGAAGTGCTCTGATAACACTGGTGAGAGGATTGTGGCTAAGTTCATGTCCTTCTCTAAACCACCCCACCAGTTCCCTCCAGCTTTGCCTGGATTTGTGTATGAATTACGTTTCCTCCTAGTTAGGAATTTTTTTCTTGTGACTCATCCAGGTTTGAGAACCACTGTGGTGTAGTAATGCTAGGTTTGGGTAAAGTATCTTTCACCTGCAAGATCCAGTGGTTTGTTATCTCCAGTTACCATGTGATGGTCTGGAGGACACAGATTCAGGAAGAAAACATGTCGTCACATTTGAAGTACAATTGATCAATTAGCCAGCTGTCACCCTGGTTGGATAACTTCTAACCCAGACAATGAATACTGACTCATGCAGAATCTACATGATCAAATTACAGAACATTTAAAATCCCCCCCCCCCCTTTTTTAAAATTTTTTTTATCACGATTGCTCTGTAGAACAGCTTGAGGTCAGGGATGGTGATTCCAACAGAGGTTCTTTTAGTGTTGAGAATAGTTTTCCCTATCCTGTTTTTTTTTTGTTTTTTGTTTTTTTTTTGGTGTTGTTGTTATTCCAGATGAATTTGCAAATTGCTCTTTCTAACTCTGTGAAGGATTGAGTGGGAATTTTGATGGGGATTGCATTGAATCTGTTGATTGCTTTGGCAAGATAGCC
>NC_034599.1:8683196-8685480 GCF_900095145.1 Mus pahari | reverse complement strand
TGTATTCAACCATCCCTGCACCTCCGGGATAAAGCCTACTTGATCATGATGGATGATTATTTTAATGTGTTCTTGGATTTGGTTTTCGAGGATTTTATTGAGTATTTTTGCATCAATATTCATTAGGGAAATTGGTCTGAAGTTCTCTTTCTTTGTTGGGCCTTGTGTGGCTTAGGTATCAGAGTAATTGTGGCTTCATAGGATGAATTGGGTAGAGCACCTTCTGTTCTATTTTATGGAATATTTTGAGGAGTATTGGTATTAAGTCTTCTTTGAATGTCTGATAGAACTTTGCACTAAACCCATCTGGCCCAGTGCTTTTTTTTGGTTTGGTTTTGACTTCTTCCTTTCCAATTTTTATCTCTTTGATCTCCTTTTGTTGACTAATTGCTCTGACTAGGACTTTGACTTAGGACTATGACTGTTTATTTTTCTTTAGGGGATTTGGGTCTGTTTAGATCAATTATCTGATTCTGTTTTATCTTTGGCACCTGATATCTGCCTTGAACATTGTCAATTTCATCCAGATTTTCCAGTTGTTTTTTTTTTTTTTAAATATAGGCTTTTGTAGTAGGATCTGATGATTTTTTTGTTTTCCTTAGCTTCTATTAATATGTCTCCTTTTTCATTTCTGATTTTGTTAATTAGAATACTGTCACTCTGCCCTCTAGTTAGTCTAAGTGTTTATCTATCTTGTTTTTCTCAAAGAACCAGCTTCTGGTTTGGCTGATTCTTTGTATAGTTACTTTTGTTTCTACTTGGTTGCTTTTAGCCCTGAGTTTGATTATTTCCTGCCTTTTACTCCTCTTGGGTGTATTTGCTTTTTTTTTTTTCTTTTTGTTCTAGGGCTTTCAGGTGTGCTGTCAAGCTGCTAGTGTATGCTCTCTCCAGTTTCTTTTTGGAGGCACTCAGAGCTATGAGTTTCCCTCTTAGGATTGTTTTTGTTGTGTCTCATAAGTTTGGGTTTTTGTGGCTTCATTTTCATTAATCTCTAAAAAGTCTTTCATTTCTTTATTTCTTCCTTGACCAAGTTATCATTGAGTAGAATGTTATTCAGCTTCCACGTATATGTGGGCTTTCTATTGCTTATCTGTTATTGAAGATCTGCCTTAGTCTGTGGTGCTCTGATAGATGCATGGGATTGTTTTAATCTTCTTGTATATGTTGAGGCCTGTTCTGTGACTGATTTGGTGGTCGATTTTGGAGAAGTTACCATGAGTTGCTGAGAAAAAGGTATATTTAATATATTTAGGTTTAAAGTTGATTTTATTCGATATTAGAATGGCTACTCCAGCTTGTTTCTTGGGACCATTTGCTTAGAATTTTTTTTTTTTCATTAAATTCTAAAAAGTCTTTAATGTCTTTATGTCTTCCTTGACCAAGTTATCACTGATTACAGTTCTGTTCAGTTTACATGTGTATGTGTGTTTTCCGTTGTTTTTGTTTGTTTGTTTGTTTTGTTTTGTTTTTGAATTTAAGACCAGCCTTAGTCCGTGGAGATTTGATAGGGCACATGAATTTATTTCAGTCTTCTTGTATCTGTGGAGGCCTGTTTTGTGGCCAATTATATGGTCGGTTTTAGAGAAGGTACCGTGAGGTGCTGAGAAGAAGGTATATCCTTTTGCTTTTGATGAAATGGCCTATAAATATCTGTTAGATCCATTTGGTTCATAATTTCTGTGAGTTTCATTGTGTCTCTGTTCAGCTTCTGTCTCCATGATCGGTCCATTGATAAGAGTGAGATGTTGAAGTCTCCCACTATTATTGTGTGGGGTGTGATGTGTGCTTTGAGCTTTATTAAAGTTTCTTCTATGAATGTGGGTGTCCTTGCATTTGGAACATAGATGTTCAGAATTGAGAGTTCATCTTGGTAGATTTTTTTTCTTTGACCAGTATCAAGTGTCCTTCCTTATCCTTTGTGAATAACTTTTGGTTGAAAGTTGATTTTATTTGATAGTAGAATGGCTATTCCAGCTTGTTTCTTGGGACCAATAGCTTGGAAAATTGTATTGCAACTTTTTACTCTGAGGTAGTGTCAGTCTTTCTGAGGTGCGTTTCCTGATTACAAGAAAATGCTGGGTCCTGTTTATGTATCCAGTCTGATAGTTTCTGTCTTTTTATTAGGGAATTGAGTTCATTTATGTTAAGAGATAAAAAGGAAAAGAGATTGTTACCCCCTGTTATTATTTTTTTAATTATTTTATTAGATATTTTCTTCATTTACATTTCTTTTTTTTAAATTTTCTTTATTTACATTTCAAATGCTATCCCGAAAGTTTCCTAT
>NC_034599.1:8672069-8683161 GCF_900095145.1 Mus pahari | reverse complement strand
GGCTGGATTTGTGGAAAGATATTGTGTAAATTTGGTCTTGTCCTGGAATATCTTGGTTTCTCCATTTATGGTAATTGAGAGTTTTGCTGGGTATAATAGTCTGGACTGACATTTATGTTCTCTTAGGGTCTGTATGACATCTGTCCAGAATCTTCTAGCTCTCATAGTGTACTGGCTAGTTTTGTGTCAACTTGACACATCTGGAGTTACCACAGAGAAAGGAGCTTCAGTTGGGGAAATGCCTCCATGAGATCCAACTGTAAGGCATTTTCTCAATTAGTGATCAAGGGAGGAGGTCCCTTGTGGGTGGTACCATCTCTTTGCTGGTAGTCTTGGTTCTATAAGAGAGCAGGCTGAGCAAGCCAGTGGAAGCAAGCCAATAAAGAACATCCGTCCATGGCTTCTGCATCAGCTCCTGCTTTCTGACCTGATTGAGTTCCAGTCCTGACTTCCTTTGGTGATAAACAGCAATGTGGAAAATGTAAGTGGAATAAACCCTTTCCTCCCCACCTGCTTCTTGGTCATGATGTTTGTGCAGGAATAGAAACCCTGACTAAGACACATAGTCTCTGGTGAGAAGTCTGGTATAATTCTGATAGGTCTGCCTTTATGTTACTTGACATTTTCTTTTACTGCTTTTATATTCTTTCTTTATTTAATGTATTTGGAATTTTGATTATTATATGATGGGAGGAATTTCTTTTCTGGTCCAGACCAGTTGGAGTTCTGTAGGCTTCTTGTATGTTCATGGGTATCTCTTTCTTTAGGTTAGAGAACTTTTCTTCTGTAATTTTGTTGAAGATATTTTCTGGCCCTTATTTTTGGGAATCTTTGTTCTCTTCTATTCCTGTTATCCTTAGATTTGATCTTCTCACCGTGTCCCAGATTTCCTGGATGTTTTGGGTTAGGCGCTTTTTGCATTTTTCATTTTCTTTGTTGTGTCAATATTTTCTAAGGCATCGTCTACCCCTGATATTATCTCTTCTATCTGTTGTATTCTCTTGGTGATGCTTGCCTCTATGTCTTCTGATCTCTTTCCAAGGTTTTCTATCTTCAGAGTCATCTCCCTTTGTGATTTCTTTATTATTTCTACTTCCATTTTTAGATCCTGTATGGTTTTATTCAATTCCTTCTCCTGTCTTATTGTATTTTCTTGTAATTCCTTAAGGGATTTTTGTATTTCCTCTTTAAGGGCTTCTACCTGTTTTCCTGTGTTCTCCTGTATTTCTTTAAGGGAATTATATGTGTCCTTCTTAAAATCCTCGATCGGCATCATTAGATAAGATTTTAAATCCACTTCTTGCTTTTTTGGTGTGTTGGGGTATCCAGGACTTGCTGTCATAGGATAACTGGGTTCTGATGATGCCAAGTAACCTTAGTTTCTGTTGGTAAAGTACTTGCATTTGCCTTTTGCTATCTGGTTATCTCTGATGTTAGATGGTCTTCCTGTCTCAGGCTGTAACTTGTCCTTCCTATGGGTCTTTAAGCCTGTGTCAGCACTCCTGGGAGACCAGCTCTCTCCTGGTGGAAGTTTTGTACAGAGGGCTCTGGAACAGCCCAAGCTCTGGATGTAGATGGCAATTGTCGGGATCCTGTCCCATCTGCTCCACTGTTCCCATGCCCCATGTGCTCCTCACTTCCCTGCTCCAGACAGTTATTAGAGAGAAAGTGACTATCTCACCTCTGAGTCCAGGAGTGAAAACACTCTGGAAGAACATCTCTTTCCTGGCGGGACCATCCTGGAAGGATCGTCTTACATTTTCTTATTATAAGTGTGTATAGTATTGGCATGTGGGCATGTTAGTGAGAGTACATGAGTGTGAGGGTATGCATATATTTATGTGCATTTGAGAGACCATGTCCAAAGTTAATATTTGATAGACAGATTTCTTTGACCATGGTCCATTTTACTCATCCTGACAGAATTGCTCCATTGAACCCAGAACCCCCATATTTGTAGTTGGCTTGATCAGGAATTGCTTGTATCTGTCCTCTGAGTAGTGGAAATGCAGGTGGATCACCATGCCCATGTTTGGACTCTGGGATCCAAATTCCAGTCCTCAGGTTTTCAAGACGAACACTTTAACCATTGAGCTAGCCCCCAGTAACTGATATTATTATTTTTGCTTAAAAATAAGACAATGGGAAAGTATGCAGAGTCAGTATGACAGAACACATCAGTATCACCATAGATTGGTGCCATACTTACCTATCCTGTCCTAGTCCCTGTTTGGGTGTCACCTGCAAAAAAAAACAGCCTCAGTGTGGAGAGGGGTTCTGAAAGAAGAGGTGTCTGGGAGCAGTGAAAAGAAATGACTCAAAATCAAATCATGGGTCCAAGCCATCTAGGTTCTGCTGAGATGGCTTTTCAGAGTTCTCTCTCTCTCTCTCTCTCTCTCTCTCTCTCTCTCTCTCTCTCTCTCTCTCTCTCTCTCTCTCTCTCTCTCTCTCTCTCTCTCTCTCTCTGTGTGTTCTGCTCTGCTCTATACACCTTTTATTTTTGCTGTTCTAAAAACTCTCTTGTTGAGACATCACTCTCTGCTAGTAAAAATTCTAAAAGATTTTCTCATGGATTTTTCTGACCAAAGTCAGGAGAGCTGCTAGAAAAATTTTTTGGATTTTCAAACCAAGTCAGAATTCCTGTTAGAAAAAATTCTAAAAGTAATTCTTTCATTTGCTGATCAAAATCAGAAGGCCAGAAAAGTTCTAAAAGAGCTGTGTCAGCTCTCTAAGTAATTCTTGGAGTTTCTTACCAAGTCAGAAATCTTGATAGAAAAATTCTTGAAGAGTTGTTTTCACCCTCCACAGATCTCCAGACAGCTCAACTCTTGCTAGAGAAAAATTCTGAAGAAGAACTGCTATTGCTTTCTGCTAGTTCATCTCATGTAGACAAAAAGCCCAGTTTTTTATTTACATGTCAATTCAGTTATTTATTCCAGGTTCCCTTTGGTTATCCTATGAATTAGAATCCAGTGAATCCAGCTCCTTAATTCTTAGGAGACAACAAGCACACATTTCCTTTCAACATTGCAGAAGAATTCAGAGATCTGCTTGCCTCAGTTACATAAGGATGTTAATATTACCATGCTGAAATTACCATTTCTACCACACCTGGGTCCAACCTTGAACTCAGGAATCTGCCTGACTTGGTATCTTTCAGACAAGCTGACCCACAGTGAAGGTACCTCTCTTTCATAGTTCATAAAGCATCCATAGTTCATAATTCATAAATGCATTCATAGTTCATAAATGAATCCTTATTTCTTGCATAGTTGAGAAATTATATGTTTTATTTTTTTTTCTTGTTTTTTTTTTCTTGTTTTTTTTCTTTTTAACTCATGTTTTTAGAGTTCTTTTCCACAGTCTTAGGGGTTGTCCTGATGGTCCCAGTGTTTACCATTTTGCTGAGCCACACCCTCAACTCTTGGACTCCTGCTGTTTCTAATTGGCATGGAGTCATTAATGTTAATAGGGAGGACATTCCTTGAAAGAAAAGAGTCCTCCATTGTTAGTACTGGGTCCTAAAATATGCACATTATTACACAAACAAGCCTTACTTAAATCCACATCAGCCATCCATGCTCACACCAGGGCCCAGACCCAGGGGTGGGAACCATGCCACTCTGTCCCCACCAGGGCCAAGCAAGCTGGGTTCTGCAGATCAGGAAACAAACTTAAGTGAAACTGTTGCTAAATTGTACACAGAACTTGCTTTTTCTTATATTTAAAATAATGATCTCCTCCTGCTATCTCATTTCTTTCTTTTTAGTGATTTGCAAGGTGTTTATTTTTATTTGATACTTTATGTGAGCAATTTAAGAGGAGAACATTCTATTTCACCTTCCGCAATCGTGAAGATAACCAACCAAGGTGAATCAGTAAGAGCTAGTCATAAGGTTAATTGAGACTAACAAGATACATTGTATACCAGCTGGGTGTGGTGGATACATTGTATATCAGCTGGGCGTTGTGGCGCACGCCTTTAATCCTGGCTCTTGGGAAGCAGAGGCAGGCCGATTTCTGAGTTCAAGGCCAGCCTGGTCTACAGGGTGAGTTCCAGGACAACCAGGGCTACACAGAGGAACCCTGTCTTGAAAAAAACAAAAAAAAAAACAACAAAAAAAAAATTGTATACAAGAAATGTTTAAAAGCTAGTGAACCCCTCCCCCAAGTCATTCCTCTCCCCAGAGAAATTTAGTTAAGTGGCTAAAGAAATGGCTTAGTAGTTAAGAGCTCTTGATGCTCTTGTAGAGAACCCAAGCTCAGCTCCCAGCATTCATATCAGATGGCCCACAACTGCCTCTAACTCCAGCTCAAGGTATCCTGATACCTGTTTTTTTTGCTTCAGTGGGCACCCACACACATGTGCTCACATATAAGGAAATGAAATAATCATACATATTTAGATAAATACCTCTATAATGTATTTGTGGCAAATTTTTTAAAAAATTTGATGCTTTTAGTTTGGTACAGAAAACAAACTTGCAAAATCTCACATGATAACGATGATTCAAATAGCCTTTGTAGATGCTTTCACAAGACACCCAAATAAAGTTGAGAGCAAAATCTTAAGTCAGTGCAATTGACTAGTGTGAGAATAGCATGGGTATGACTTTGGAAGCCGTTCTAGGGACCTAGTCTGCTTAGAAACACTCTATATCTAAAGACTGCCTGCTTCCACTGAGGAGCACATTCTAATCGTTTATCAGACAGTCTTAGTTCATTAGGTTATACTGATCCTCAGGCTATTTTTGGTGACACATATAGAGAGTGTAAAGATAAATTTATCCCTGTGTACTACGTCTGATACACTGATTGAGTAGATTCAATCAGAGATGTGGCATGCTGTGATAGGCATAGACAGATCATTGATTTTCACTCACTGCGTATAAAACAGTCCAATCTCACAGCCCTGCTGAGAACACTTTAAATAGCCCATTTAGTAGATAGCGCTCAGCATCCCAGGCTGAGCACCCATATCCCAAATAATCACTCATGAATTTAAGGTGATTTCAAAGTTCATGGATAAGGACAGAAGGCAGGAAAGCTAATTAATTTTTAGTGTCCATTTCCTGGGTTTGTGCTATAAAGAATAACAGGATAGATAGGTTTCTGGGTCTCTGAAAAGTTACATTGTTTCTGGGAAAAGACCATAATATGGTCAGTCAGTACTGAGAAATGTACCCTCATCTGTCTTTGTTCTCTGCTTCCTCTAATGTGACACACTGGCATTCTTGAATTAGGGTACCAGGAGGAAGGAAACACCCTGTTGAAATGTTGCTACCCTGACAAGGATGCTTAAATCTGTACACAGAGTAGACCTTTCAATTTCATCCTTAATCAATTAACATTTTAGGAGACAGCATCTAATATATTCCAGTTTTTTAGAATGTAACCAAGGATGACTTCCCACATGCTGGGATTACATGTGTGCACCCCTCCACTCAGTTAAGATTCTCCTGAGTGTGGCAGGTGAAAGTCAACTTCAGAGTAAGTGGCCCTAGCTGAAGGGTGGCAAGAGAAGGGTCTGGAATCCAGCTTTGTAGATCCCTCTCCATTGCAGCAAACTCTAAGGAGCCCGAGGGACACCCAGGTTTTATAGGAACAATTGTGTGGTACCTGCTTCAGGTCATTGATCACATGAGAGTGTGGGGTACTAGGTACATTTTATAAAAACTTAGACATCGTGCTGAGCTTGTTGGCGGATGGTTGTTTGTATAGTGTATGAAATTGGCATTTTGTCTTTTATTTACTTTTCGTAGCACAAGCATTTTAAAATTTATTTCTAACTTAAATTCTAAAGTGTTATGGTGTTTGTGGAGTGTGTTTGGCAAAATATTCATTAAGAAAGGGATTCTCTGATAGAAATACACTCACAGGGTGAATATAAGAAAAACTTCTGAGTTTTTAGTGTCCAGTGAAATTACTGTACTGTGTCTAATTCGGAAGGTGCATTACTAAATATCCTATATACATAAATGGACCATAGAACTAAGAATATGAGGGAGGGATTTGTCTTACTGAGATATTTTTCTTTTTTCTAAATTTTGTTTTTATTATGTTAAATTGTGTGTGTATGTGTGTGTGTGTGTGTATCTGTCTGTATGTAAAAGTATACAATTGAATGCAGGTTCCCTTGGAGTTTAGAGGCATCAGAATCCTGGAGCCATAGTTACAGGCAGTTGTGAGCAACCCCTTGTTGATGCTGGGAACTGAGCTCAAGTCCTCTGCAATAATGTTACCTGTTCTTAACTGCTTAATTATTGCTCTAGCTGAGGTACTTTCTCAGCATATTCTAAATTTGCCTACCATAAATACTGTAACAAATGTAGAACTATGCCATATGAATTAAGTTATTTATATTTTTTACTTGATGGTCATTTAAAATTATTATTGTTTGACAACAAACACATCCATTTTCACACCAGCATTTTAGTTAAATTACAATAGTCTTGTGATAGTATGCATTTACTTTTAAATATTTTCATGATAAAAGCTGATTCTTTTTGGTTAACTATTATTTAAATACTGCATATAGTTTGTTCCCCTGTTTAATGAATTGAGAAGACGCTGTTTTATTCAGTGCTACTGGACAATGATAAGTGGAAGGGGAGAGGAAAGCTAGATTTCTCTACTTAGATACCTAACGTTAACAGGAAGTAGAACATAAAAGTAATCATGCAGTTAAATACAACTGCACATTTATTCATGTGAAAAATTTGGTAATGGACTATGTATCTACTAATAAAATATGAATGTGCCCTGACATTGAAAAACGAAGTGAGATTAAATAACTGTTGTGTCTGGAGTAACATCACTCCAGACACCAGAGCTGAGCCTGGATGCCTGGGAGATAAGCTCACCCACAGAAGCCAGACAGCTTTCTCAGATTTCAGGGTCATTTCGATCTCTCAAAACTGTCGCTTAATACAGCAGAGCCTGGACTAATGGGGCACCTTAGATTTCCTATAATTAAACAATCAGCTGAGTGCAGGACTGAGCTGCCAGCTCTATGCAGAAATCTCTCCTTTGTAGTTCCAGCGAAATAATCCCAACCTCTCCAATGTACTTGACTTTTTTTTTTTTTTTTTTTTTTTTTTTAAGAAACCCTCTCTCTCTGGTGTCCAGCAGGGACTTCTGCTTTCTTAGGCTGTATTTTCGGACTTTGGCTCACACCTTCACTAAAAGGCAGGAGGGGCTGGACTTGCCAAGTCAATGGAGTTCTTTCTTTTCACCAAGAATATCTGGAAAAGAGAGAGCAACTCTCACAGCTGACTGGTATGCATGGCCTTTACCATGAATTCTACACAGGATGCCTTTTAGTTGGAGCATGCGCTCTCCCTCCATCCTCTTGATATTAATAGTTAATATGATTCATGAATTAAAGAGAACATTTCTTAAGCATTTTACTTATTAATGCATTCACTTGATACTTTAAAATGATCAAATATACTTATGCTAATTTATTCTACCTCTCTGAGATGTTATCCTGTGCTATATGAGATGCAGTAGTCTAGACCATGCCTCTAGCTTAGAGATCAGTTTTCTGCCATTTAATACGATATGTACAATGTACCCATACCCACTTCAGAGCACAGCAGATCATCTTAATGACTGCTAATTGAATGGCTACCCTATAGCATTGGCAGAAAGTTATATATACATTTAAAGGTCAGCCATCGAGAGATAAAAAGAAGAAAGTCAATTACCCAGGGGCATGTTTGTGTGACCACCAGCCTCTGACACCATATTCCCACATAGGGAAAAGTAAGAGATAATTAATGTGAATGCATTTTCTACAGTGACATTCTTGCTTTTGGCACATCATGGCACATCTTAAACTGGCCAAACATAAAACCAGTACTCATTAGTCTCCATCGCAGATGGAGGCTATGGTCACTCTGTTCCTTTACATTTCCTCATTTCATTTGAGTCGGATTAGTCTTCATAGTTCCATACAGCTACCTGCTTATGAGATCCACAGATGTCTCTGATAGTGGGTGGCTTGTTCTCAGGCCTTGTTTGCTTACTCTAAAACTAAATGACATCTATGAAACAGAAGTAACTTCAAAATGTATGCCAAAGGCATCCATATAGAAAACCTCAACTAGCCCAACATAGCATCAGTAATATTGTGTGAAGTGTGAGCCCTTTGAACGGACCTTTCTCTAGTTCTCTATTTCTCTTTAGATGTTCTGAAAGGAAGGCAATTGTTAAAATGTTTAGAGCAGTAATCTTATCCTTTGTATTTCATTTTGTTTCCCATTCTATTCTGTTTTTGCTGTTGAGGATTAACCTCTAGGTTTTATGGCTTTAGTAACCCTCATTTTATCACTTCAGCCAAGGCAACAAATATAGCTACTGTTCCCCTATAGATGTCCTTTTAAAAAAGATATTTTTATTGTATATTTTATTTATTTACATTTGAAATGTTATCCCCTTTCCTGGGTTCCCCTCCAGAAACCCCCTATCCCATCCCCCTCCTCCTGTTTATATGAGGGTGCTCCCTTACCCATCCACCCACCCACTCTTGCCTCTTTGCCCTGGCATTCCCCAACACTGGTGCATCTAGCCTTCACAGGACCAAGAGCCTTTCTTCCTGTTTATGCCCAACAAGGCCCTCCTGTGCCATAACTGCGGCAGGAGCCACAGGTCGCTCCATGTGTACTCTTTGGTTGGTGGTTTAGTCCCTGGGAGCTCTGGGGGGTTTGTTTGGTTGATAGTGTTGTTTCTCCTATGGGGTTGTAAACCTCTCCAGCTCCTTCAGTCCTTTCTCTAACTCCTCCACTGGGAACCCTGTGCTCACAACCCAATGGTTGGTTGTGAGCCTGTGTTTGTCAGGCTCTGGTGGAGCCTCTCAGAAAACAGCTATATCAGGGTCCTGTCAACAAGTACTTCTTGGCATCCACAATAGTGGGTTTGGTGTCTGTATATGTGGTGGATCCCTTGTCCTTTTAATTGCACTTCATGCAAAAATTGCCATCACAGTTGTCTCTACTGAGCGCAGCATGGTCTGGGAAACTCACAACAGACTGTGAAGCATATGAAACAATGAACCATGTGTCACTGATGATCATACATCAACTCACCCTGTAGCTGTGGGCACTGTTTTTTTTTATTTTATTTCATTTCCTTTCTATGGAAGGTGTGTAAAGAACTGGGAACACAATGTGTGGGAACCAGCTCTGTATGTGTTGCAAATCTAGAGATAATTTTCAGTAAGAGGCTTTTAACTGCAGGAATCTACTCTCACCTGTAAGTGAAAGAATGGAAGAAAATGTCACAATTAGTGAGAGAGAGAGAGAGAGAGAGAGAGAGAGAGAGAGAGAGAGAGAGAGATTACCTAGAGAGAGAGAGGTTGTCTCTTCTACAGCTGCAAGTATCTGAGAGCACTATGAACAGCCACCATCAAAGGCTCGATCAGGGACTACAGAGACTGGGCCCATGGAAGGGATCAATTCAGATGTTTGAAGGGGTGGCCTTCTGTTGCAGCCATGTAAGCTAACTTATTGCTGGTGCTAGAGAGAAGATGAGGACATGCCATGTGCTTGTCTTGGATGATGAAAGATGAAGCCGATTTAGTAAGCAAAGCCTACTGAAGATGTGAGAGAAATTTGCAATATAGAATGAGTTTCTTTTATTTCTTTCTAAAACCTTCCCAACCTTGTAATAGGATCTGATGAGAAGCCATTTGGTGAGGGCATTCTGGCTTCAGGAAAGTAGAGCAGGTTAGGAAGGATTCAGTCTGGGAAAGGCTCACCCCTGTGAGGCAAAGTTCACAACACTCCAGGGTTCAGTGCCACCTCACAGGTTCTATGGATGTTTCAAGGTGTGTAAAACAAGTCATTATAACCACAGATGTATAGTGCCTACCACAGAGGCTGACCCGAGTTCAGTGCTCAGGACCCATGTGTTAGAAGTAGAGAACTTTCTCTTGACAATCATACCCTGGTAGGTGCACACACACACACACACACACACACACACACACTCACAGAGAGAGAGAGACTCACAAAGCCAAAGTGTGATAAAAGCTAAAATGTGATACTAGCTTTTCTTCCTATACAGTCAGGTTCTCACAAAACATTCTGAAGTCAGCTGAAGGCCAACTTATTGTTCATACAAACCAAAGAAAAATGTGTTATTATACTGCTCAGTTTTCTTTGCATATCTGGCCATAATTTTCCTGACCACTGTATTACCGCCTCTGCCTTCAGCTCTCATGGCAAAGGAAGCTGAACTCAAAACTCTGCCATTGGTTAGGTGAAATGAAGTTGCCTTGATCAAGTTCTTCTGAGTCCTTTGCAGCCTTGCCTCTAGGAGGATGATGTAGTCCTGGCTTTTGATTTTTAGCTCTGAGCCAACTGCAGCAATCATTTCCATTATAATCATAGTCTTTCTATTACTTTTGTGCTTTAAGGGGATCTTCATAGTACATTCTTCAGATGACTGTATTCTGAGAGAGTGACCCTGCATTTTCCTCAGGTTAAAACTTTGGAACACCTGTATTTTACTAATGGATCCTTTGTGTTTGCTTCCTGTTTCCTTTGCCCAACTAGCATTGTTGTAATGCAGTAGACCTTCATGATCTGTAAGATGTCAAGGTCATAACATTCTGTATAATTTACATAGATTGTCCTCTGGATTACACTGGAGAAAAGTGAAATGGAGCTCTGTAAAGACCAAGGTAGCCTAAGACCCTTTCAGTTTATTGGTGGCTGCAGAGTCCTAGATTTCCATGTAGAATGTCTGCTCTAGACACTTGGAATTTAAACGTCATCCTCTGTTCCTTTGGGTGTAAGTCTGAAGCTTCATAATATTTTCATTAAGACCCCCTGCCCCTTCAGGAGAGGCCACTGGTCCTGTGAAGGCTTGATGCTCCAGTGTATATAGGAATTCAAGTGCAGGGAGGCTGAAGTGGGTAAGTGGGTGGGGAAACACACTCATAGAAGCAGGGAGAGTAGTAACCTGACAGAACAACTAGAAACCCTAGAACTAATGGAAGCAAATTCACCTAAGAGGAGTAGAAGGCAGGAAATAATCAAACTTAGGGCTGAAATCAACCAAGTGGAAACAAAAAGAACTATTCAAA
>NC_034599.1:8670123-8672058 GCF_900095145.1 Mus pahari | reverse complement strand
GGGATAGCATTTGAAATGTAAATAAAGAAAATAATAATAATAATAAAAAAAAGAAGCAGGGAGAGGAGAGAAAAGGATAGGGGTTTTCTGGGGGCGGGAAAGGGGATAACATTTGAAATATAAATAAAGTATTCAAGAAAAAAAGAAAAAAAAAGAAACCCTCCCTTAATGCAGTGAAGAAAGATAGTTTCTTTCTCAGCAGAAGAGTCTCAGCCCAACCCTGATACATACCAGTTAACACACTCAGCCAATCCACAGGCTCACTGTCCCTGTTGACATCAGACCCAGTATAGCAGTCAAGTGTAGCCTCCATGGATGCTTTCTGTAGACATGTCTTCCTTTCTGTAGATACATCACCAATAGAATATATAGTAATTTAAATAATAATTCCTTTATTAAAAACACATTTTTCCTTATATCTTTATTTGGAACAAGAAGGAGGTCTTCACTAAATTAAATCTCAAGAAAATGAGGTGCCTCATTCAAGAATTTCAGCTCATGATCATACATGTATCAGTCAGATGCTATTGAGGCAAAGAAATGCACTGCATGCGCCTTTGCAGAAGGAAAGGGCTTAATTAAGAGGATTGAGCTGTCAGGCATCATAAGACTGAGTGAGCAAGGGAGTGAGGATTAATCTTGTTATTCTGAGAAGCACCTACTTCCCTGGGTATGTAGTAACAAAGGTTGCCTCACTACAGTGCAGCTGTGGGGGAGGGGGCGCTGCTGCTGAAATCAGAGTCATGAGTTCAGTGCTATAACTTAATGATCTGTGACTCTATGGAAATGGCCCTTACCATGAGGACAACTGGGGACTAGAAGTGATTCCTTTTCCTGTGTCCAGTCTTCTCCTCTGTTGAGGAGCCTTGATATTAAAGTAGCAGTCTCCCATGAGCTTGTTGCAAAATAGGGGCGTCCCATTCTCAGGCAGTTTCCCTGTCTCTACCTGACTTTGTCTAGAGCCTGTCCCTGAACACAGGTGGCTGGCCTTGTCTAAAAAGTGACCTTGTACAGAGTTCTTTGCAATGCTGTATAACAGCATGCATGTCTTACTTCCTGCCCACATGATACTTAGGTGCTGTGCTTTAACCAATCAGCCCTTTCTGCTTCTTGATGCCCTAAGCAATTAGCTGTTTCCATCCATACCCCTACAAAAGCCCTTATATACCCTATCCCTGGAGCAATATAGTAGAATTGCCTCACTGCAGCAGTCTCCAGAGGCCACTCTGTCCATACTCATGGCCGTCTGAATGCTGCTCTCCTCCTCTGCCTTTCTCCTTTCCGGCTGTTGGCCAACAGCCTGGGTGTAGGGAGGGGAGGGAAGACACAACCCCTGTTTACTCTAAGGAGAAATGGAGTCAGATGGAAAACTTACCTGGGAAAGGTCACACTTAAAACCTCCATTCTTCTTCCTTCTTGAGATTATAGAAGTGGAACTGAGACACAATAGGCAAATAGGCAGATAATAGAGGCACGTAACCTCTTGGACCTTAGTTTCCTTACATCCTATCTATAGCAATCCTTTGCCAGTCAGCTCATTAGCATGTACCTTTCTCTGGTCCCTGTGGCTTCTAGTGAGTACTTCCTCGTTTTGTATTCACTAGAAACTGTGTTGATAGCTCTTCTATGACCATATTATGTCAATATGATTTAGGGTGTTTCCATGTCCTCTTGAACATTTGTCTTCTGAAGGGCAATGTCTCTGCAGCATTCGTCTTTGTTTCCTGGGTGCTTTCTCAATGAATTGGTGTGTTTCTGACACTCAGCTGAATGGAAGTTTGCACTTTTGCTGACTTTCCGATAATTGTGAGGCTGGTGTCAAACAGACCTTTGGAGACATCTTCCATGGTCAGGAACATGAGCTTTGTTACCTTCACATATTTGTCAATCAGGAAAAAGTGTGTGTGTGTGTGTGTGTGTGTGTGTGTGTGTGTG
>NC_034599.1:8637470-8670003 GCF_900095145.1 Mus pahari | reverse complement strand
GAGAGAGAGAGAGAGAGACTAAAGAGAATTCATAATAAAGTTGACTTTATTGTTGAAGTTGCTAGGTAGAGTGTTAGTTAGGTTTCTATTGTTGTGATAAATACCATGACCAAGACAACTTACAGATGAAAGCCATTTAGTTTGGCCTATGGCTTCAGAGGATTAAAGTCCATGAAGACAGAATAAAAAAAGCATGTTGGCAGGAATGACTGAGAGCTCACATCTTGATCAGGCAGAAGGAGGGAGAGGGCACACTGGGAATCATCTTCTAAAACATTCTGAAAGGCCACTCCCAGTGACACGCCTTTTACCAAGACACACCTTTTACCAAGACACACCTTTTACCAGGCCACACTTCCTAAGCCTTCCTAAACAGTTGTATTAATGGGGAACTACATAATGAAATGTGTAAAATGTATGCGTGACATCTTATTTAGACCACCACAGAAGGATTTTTCTTAGTTGTCTCAAGACATCTTCCCAGTGAAAACTCCTGATATCAGATGATAAAAGACGTGCAATTTAGAACCTGAGTATTGTCTTTGGGCTGTTAGTATCAGTAGACATGGAAGGAATGTTTTGTGGAGATGAAATATATTAAACAGAAGTATGACCAATGACAATTTATGGGATAAATTCCCAAACATTTTCTTTCATCGGAATTGTCCTTGTCACTCACCTAGTATTGTAAAAATCCGTGCGACTTTGTTTAACATGCTGGGTTTCCTCTGCTTCAGATTGCATGCCGGTACCCAAATAGAGAAGGCCATTTTAGGGAACATCAATGAAGCAATGCAATAATATGAACAATTTAGAGTAATATGTATCAAGAACCTATTTTAGATTTAAATTAAACACTAATTATTGGCACATATCCTCACAGTGAGGTGCAACTGCCACACTTCGCAGTGAAAGATGAGAATTATTAGGACTTAAGTAGACGACACTCAAATGAACTCTATGTTTGAAATATTAAAAATTAAATGAAGCACCATCCTTAAAGTTGGCATGTTAAGAGTGAAGTGGCGTTTAGCAAGACTAAAAGCTATCACACAGGTTTATAGGAAGTTGATGGTCTAGTGGATATTAACATTGAGAAAAGGGGCCAGTGATTTCATTACCCTTGGATTTTGCTTAGTGTCTGGTCTTCAGAGCTTTACCAGAGATTGACTTGCTTTGATCTGGGTCAATTACAGAGCATTGGTCTTTTTTCTGTATTTTTATTTTTGTAGCAGTGAGTTTGGAAGTTAATCCACTTGAGAGTGCTACCCTCCCTCCTCCTCCACTTCTTTGTTTACTATCTGATTATATTGGGTTTACCAATTTATGGTTGTCATTGTTGTGTGTGGTTTCTGTTATTTGGAATTTTTTTAAATTTCCCTATGTAAATATTTCCTTTCTCATTCAGCTAAAGGCATCTAAGAACAGAAAATTCATGGTTTTTATTTTTCTTTGCCCTTAATAGATTGTTGCTTCTAATATTCAGGACACATCAAATGCCTGGTATCTGTTTGGATTAACCATTGATGAGATTCTGAGTAGCTTTTGCATGTATAATAAGGCTGCTTATTTTACCAACATCTGTTTTATATGTGAGAAGCACTATTTGAAAGGTCTTCAGATGAACTTCAGCAGCATGTCTACTCAATAGCGCCTTTTTACCCTCCCCAAGACAAAACAAAATGGTTTCTCAGCAAGCTGCAAGAGTCTGCTTTTCTCTGCCTCCCAAGCCCCAGAACTGCCAGTGAGAGCCCCTATGCCTTGAGTTGAGTCCTGGGGATTAAACTCAAGTGCTTGTGCTTGCAAAGCATGTGCTTTCTTGAACAAGTTATTTCTCCAGTTCACTTGTATTTTCTGGTTTACATTTCTGTGGTCACAATCTGGAATTAACACTGCTGTGTAATAAGAATTTCCACCATAACAGAACAATAAAAAATGAGTTTTCTGAGCTGGTGGTACCAGTTTGCTGTTGCACTACTATGTGTGGTTTCTGTTGTCTTCCAGGGTTTTCTTTTTTCTTTTTTCTTTTAGGGGAAGGTGTGATCTGATTGTCATAGAGTTATTAACTTTTAGACTCACTCATTTAGCATTCTTTAGTGACTTGTGAAACTGAAAATCTTACCATGTGTTTTTGAATCTTGAGCACTGTTGAGAATAGATTCTAATCTGCCTTCCTTCTCTCTTCCTCTCTCTCTTTCTTCCTCTACCCCTACCCCTTTCTCCTTTCGTTCTTCCCACTATATCTTTTTTCTTCTTCTGTCCTTATCCATCTTCCCCATTTTCTTTCCTCCATAGTTTTCATCTATTCTTCCTATTGCTCTTCTATAATTTTTATAGAGAAATGCAAAATTTATGGAGTAGCTACTTAACTATTAACAACCATTCTCATTTTGTCATAGTCGGCATATTAAAAATGGTTATTATAGGTTTAAGCTATTTCTAATTGGTGTATGATGTGGTGTATGATGCGAGAGGGATGGATAAGAAGAGGGGAGATAGATGTTGGTCAAGTGTACAACATTTCATTTGAGAGCATACTTCCAATATGCTACTGTTACTTTTTGTATGCTGTATATTGGAAGACAATTTGCTATAGGTCTCTCATGTGTTTACCTAGGAGAAGAAGTACAAAAACACTGTGTTGGCTGTCCTTGTTCTGGGACTTTTCACGGATGTTGTATAGAAATAGACATGGTATCTTCCCTCAGAGGAAAGGGAGGGTTTATTTATAGACTATTGCACTAGTTTCTTCTGTTCCAAAGATGAATCACACTTTCTATTCACTAAACAGATCCAGTTCTTTGGGCCTGATTTCTCCTTCAGGAAACCTAGTGACTGTGCAGCCACCATTGGTTTCTCTTATGTTGCCCTCTGGGAACGATGTTTAGGAAACTTGGAGAGTATTGATACATTGTCTCCTGCTGATACTGTTAGTAATGAACTTCTTTGCCCTTGGCCAAGGAAGCTGCTATCATCAGTGACATCTTGGCATGCTTTCTTATCAGATGACATTGCATATTTACTGGGCTATCTCCTAGTTAGCATTAGGTAAAATGTTTACAAAGTTCAATATCTTTGATGAACCTTTATAGAGAAGGCTTAGTAATTATAGAACAGACATATATAGTAAACATAGTATGAATTAATCAATGACCTGGAGAAGGGATTACACTCGCAGAGGACCCTAGTAATGTAAGCATCTACATCAACAACTTCTTGTAACTCCAATTCAAGGGGTCTGAAGTCCTTTTCTTGCCACTGTGTGTACTTGCAGTGACAAGTATATATCCTCACATGTATACATGTAATTAAAAATGAAATAAAAAATTAAAGAGTTAATATAGCTCACATTTTTTACAATAGTAAAACAAAATGTTCTCACCATTGCGTTTATCACCATTGACTAATTCTTGAAACTCTATCTAAAGTGCGAGTATGGATTTAAATATTTCACAGATAGAAGTTCATGAGTATGTTGGAAATAACTGACTTTAATTATTTAGTACAATTTTAGGCTAAATATTATGAATTGAACTTCCAAATGATGGTGGCAAGGTTTAATGAGGTGTAATTACAGGTCCTTAGATATTTGTATGAGGAGGAAAGCTTACTGTACACTACGGCAGCATTTTATGTATGATGATGACTGACAAAGCCCATTATGGAGTTTGAATATGCTTAATTGTCCAAGAAAAATAATTGAAAATAATCCTTTAGATGTCAAAATGTAGCAATTTTTCATTTGACTATGTCAGTTGTTATTTAATATCTTTCCTCGCTGTACACATGCTTTTTTGGTAGCTCATTAGTTATGTCGCTAAGGAAAGAAGGTTTTTTTTTTAAACATTATTAAAGAATAAACTTTTATATTCAGTATGCTGAAATTCAAATTACATAATGACGTTGGCATTAAAGCAATCTAGAGTTATCAGCATGACCCGACCTGAATGTGTGGGTAATTAAAGGGCAAACTTTAAACAGGTGTAATGATAATTCATCAGTTGTAGTTTTGAAAATTCTTATGAAGCGAGGGTATATTTTGGGAAATGATTTTGAGACTATCATCCAGTTTATGATATGCCAGTGATGTTAATGAGAATTTTGTTATTAATGACCTTTGTGTAGTTTATAGCTAATTATAATTGGGAGGTATGGGGTCAAACTGAGCTGTATGGTTGGGAAAGGAGGAAACCCTGAAATGTGGTGAGCACACACCTATGCATATTTCTGTACAGTTCTACACTTGGCTCTAAGATTTAACATACAAATCACAGGCTTGAATTAAGACCATTTGTGAAATTTAGACTGTCTATAAATTAAAGCCCACCCTCATATGAAAAAGTGCTTCACTATTGTGTGACTTCTTGGGGGAGAAGTAAAAATATTAGGCTCTAACAGAAAGGACACTAACAGACCAAAGAAACG
This sequence comes from Mus pahari, assembly GCF_900095145.1. NCBI lineage: Eukaryota > Metazoa > Chordata > Mammalia > Rodentia > Muridae > Mus > Mus pahari. The sequence continues at coordinate 8,665,578 of NC_034599.1, read as the reverse complement.
ATACCATTCATGCCCAGCTTGGTGGACCAATGGGTTTACTGGATCCAAGGAGTCCTGATTTGCTGTCACTCTCCCTCCATTTACTGACTCTAGTATTCTCAAGATTACATTCCGCTGGGGCTGAGTTATGAACAGCTGCCAAGGTGGGTGGATGACTGCGATCTTGGATGAGAGCTGGTGACTGATGTCTTGGGCTCCACTATTGGTGAGGAAATAGAGATAGATAGATAGATAGATAGATAGATAGATAGATAGATAGATAGATAGATAGATAGAAGGGGGACTAGATAGACTTATCTTTCATGACACATCTATAAACGCTATACCTGCAGTCTGATTTTTGATAAGGGTTAAATAGCAGACTACTCAAGGGCAAGCTGATTTTCTCTGGCAAGAGCCTAGGACCCAGGTATCCATTACAGTGACAGAAAAGGCTGTCTGCATCCTCTGCAGTCAGCTGCAAAAGGCAAGTGTGACATGGAGGGAGCTACTAGGAGTTGTTTGCCACCCACAGAGGTAATGTCTAGCATTTTTATGGAGGAGGGTGAAATGGATACAAAAGCAGAACCACATGAAAAAACATAAAGATGACCTATAAAGTGACAGTATGCAGAATATTTCAAACCCAGGAGGCTTTGATCAGCAATGTGTGAATCACCAGGGCTCCAAGGTATCTATTATCTGGGCCATTTGCATGAGGATGTGAACCCAGGTTCTCTACATGGCTGTGTGGGACATTGTCACCCAACTTTCTTCTGAGTGTGTACTAAGACTTGGAACTTTCCCTCTGCACATTTTGTGTTTTCCACTGAATGTTTTGCTTTTATTTTATGACTAGCCATAGAGAAGGATAGATTTATTTCTAAGACAGTCTTTTCCATCTGCAGAGAAGTATTTCTCACTGCCTTTGGATCTGGGCCACATACCCTCCCAGTTAAATCCTCTTTTATTCTCTGCCATCACTTTATACTTAACATACTGCAGAAGACCTCAAGCTTCTTTTATGGTTGTTTGGATTATAAACCTCCCTTAGGAGCCTCCTACTGCAAACCCCATGAGCTCAGACTTACTTCCACTTGTCTCACAGGGCAAAGAAAAATGTAATGAAGCTTCCTTTTGCTTCTCAAAATTTTGCTTCCCAAGATGGGAAGAATATTAACATTGATTTTATGAGATATCAGTAATAAAACGTAATTGTTACTTAGAAACCTAACAAAAAAATCTAGAATTCATATTAATGATGAGCCAGTACATTGAATCTAAAACAATGAAAACCAGAAATCAAAGATTCATTATTGCCTTTTAGTTTCAAACTCACTGGGGGCTCACTCCTAGTAGTATTTACTTATTTTTTGGGGACTAGAATTTGGCTCCCAGCATCCCCATAGGGTAGCTTGCAGCTCTACAACTTAAGCTCTGGTGTACCCAACATGCTCTCAGGCTTCCGTGGATACCTACCCCTATGTGGCATAGGTTAACAGGAAAGAACTCATGCACATAATTAAAAAGATATCTTTAAAATTGTTGGGGTTCCTCAACTTCCTATTTAGTTGCTCTTTTGACTGACATCTGTATCAAGTAAACAAAGTATTTATGTTAAAGTTATTGTATGTGTGAATGTACCCACATTGTGTGTGCTACCCGGAGACTGTAAGAGGGCCTTGGTTTCCCTGAAGCTGCAGTTAAAGCCAATTGAGAACTGCCTGAACTGACCTGGGTGCTAAAGACAGAACCTCAGTCCTCTGAGAGAGCATCAAGTGCTTTTAATCACTGAGACATCTTTTTGGCCTTGATTTATGTCTGTTTTTATACCACTTTTAGGTGAAAGAATACAACATGCAAATTTGTCTTTTGATCATGAACATGTGTTTGAACAAAGAGATCATGCTTTATTCAAGTGAAACTGGTTGCAACTTGATAGTTATCTAATAAAATAATTTCAACAGTAATTTTAAGCAAACACAATAGTGTATCTTACATATTAGTTTTTTGAAATTATTCACAGAATTGATAAGAATTCTTAATTTGGCTAGAGAGAAGGCTCAGCTGTTAAAGGCTAGGCTCTAAACCAAAAACATAAGAATCTTTAATTTAACAGCTCTACTGATGTTGTGCAAAAGGTTAATGAATTAGGAAGGAAAGATAATAAATGCTAAATGTTAAAAGTCTTTTATACTCCATCATTTTAAAAAATTAATTAATTAATTTAATTTTTACACTCCATATTTTATTCCCCTCCCCCTACTGCTCCACATCCCATACATCCTCTTCACCCCCTTGTCTCCACCTGGATGTCCCCACCCCCCACACCACCTGACCTCTTAACTCCCTGGGGCCTCCAGTCTCTTGAGGGTTAGCTGCATCATCTCTGAATGTACACAAACCTGGCAATCCTCTGCTGTATGTGGGTTGGTAGCCTCATATCAGCTGGAATATCCTGCCTCTTTGGTGGTCCAATGTTTGAGAGATCTCAGGAGTCCAGATTAATTGAGACTGCTGGTCCTCCTACAGGGTCACCCTCCTACTCAACTTCTTTCAGTCTTTCCCTAGTTCAACAACAGGGGTCAGCTGCTTCTGTCCATTGGTTGGATGCAACTCTCTGCCTCTGCCTCTTTCAGCTGCTTGTTGGCTCTTGCTTAGTGAGTTATGCTAGGTCCCTTTTTGTGAGCACTCCATAGTCTCAGTAATAGTGTCAGGCTTTGGGACCTCCCCTTGAGCTGGATCCCTCTTTGGGACTTTCACTGTACCTTCTTTTCCTCAAGCTCCTCTTCATTTCCATCCCTGTAGTTCTTTCAGAGAGGAACAATTATGGGTCAGAGTTGTGACTATGGGATGATCCCCCTTCCTCATTTGATGACCTGTCTTTCTGCTGGAGGTGGACTCTGTAAGTTCTCTCTCCCTACTGCCAGGCATTTCATCTAAGGTCCCCCCTTTGAGTCCTGAGAGTCTCTCACCTCCCAGGTCTTTGGTGCATTCTGGAGGGTCCCCCAAACCTTCTACCTCCTGAGGTTGCCTGTTTCCATTCTGTCTGCTGGCCCTCAGAGCTTCAGTCCTTTTCCCTCACCCAATACCAGATCAGGTTCCCTTCTCCCCTGCCCACTCCCCTACCCTGTCCACTTTCCCTCCTTCCCTCCCTCTCTCCCACCCTCCTTCCCTCCCTCCCTCCCTTCCTCCTTCCTTCCCTCCTTCCTTCCCTCCCTCACCAATTGTGAGTGCTTTCTTTTCCCTCCCAAGTGGGCTGAGGTGTCCTCACTTGGGCCCTTCAGCTTGTTACCTTTTTGACTTCTGTGGACTGTATCTTGGGAATTCTGTACATTTTTATTTTTGGCTAATATAAACTTATTAGTGAGTACATACCATGCTGCATGGTATTGATACAGAGACAGACACGTTGATCAGTGGAATAGAATTAATGACCCAGAAATAAAACCACACAGGTATGGTCACTTGATCTTTGACAGAGACACCAAAAATATACAATGGGGAAAAAAAAAGCATCTTCAATAAATGGTGCTGGTCTAACTGGATGTCTGTATAAGAATGAAAATAGACTCATGTTTGTCACCTTGTACAAAGTTCAAGTCCAAGTGGATCAAGGACCTCAACATAAAACCAGATACACTAAATCTTTTAGAAGAGAAAGTGGGAAAGAGCCTTGAACTCCTTGGCACAGGGTGTATTTCCTAAACAGAACTCCAATGGCTCATGCTCTAAGATCAAGAATTGATAAATGGGACCCCATGAAACTGGAAAGCTTCTGTAAGGCAAAGGACACAGTTAGTAAGACAAATTAGCAACCTATAGTTGGGAAAAAAATCTTCACACACCCCACGTCCGATAGAGGGCTAATAGCCAAAATATATAAAGAACTCAAGAAGCTGATCACCAAAAACCCAAACAAAAAATGGGGTCTAGAACCAAACCAAGATTCCACAGCTGAATAATCTTGAATGACTGAGGAGCATCTAAAGAAATGTTCAAAGTTCTTAGTGATCAGAGAAATGCAAATCACAACGACCCTGAGATTCCACCTTACACCAACCAGAATGGCTAAAATCAAAACCTCAGGTGCCAACACATGTTGGAGAGGATGTGGAGAAAGGGGAACATTCCTCCCTTGCTGGTGGGATTGCAAACTGGTATAACCACTTTGGAAATAACTCTGGAGGTTCCTCAGAAAATTGGAAATAGATCTTCCTTAAGACCCAGCTATACCACACTTGAGAATATACCCAAAAGATGCCCCACCACTCCAACGGGGCACATGTTCTACTATGTTCATAGTGGCCTTATTTGTGAAAGAGAGAAGCTGGAAACAACCTATTTGTCCCACGATAGAAGCATGGACACAGAAAATGTGGTTCATTTACACAATGGAATACTACTCAGCTTTTAAGAATGAGGAAATTCTGAGTTTTACAGGCAAATGAATGGAGCTAGAAAATATCATCTTTAGTGAGGTAACTCAGATCCATTAGGACATGCATGGTATGTACTCACTAATAAGGGGATTTTTATTCCACCTTTAGAAATCTTTCAGCTTGGAAAGATGGCTCAGTGCTTAACAGAACTTGCTGTCTTCTGGAGGGCTCCAAGCAACCACACCAGGAGGCTCACAACCACCTGTAACTCAAGCTTCAAGGGATTTGATGCTATCTTTCGACTTGTGGGCACCTCTACACACATCACACACACACACACACACACACACACACACACACACACACACACACACACATACACACACACATACACACAAACACATACATAAATAAAGTATAAACGGTAATAAAAGAAATAAAAGTTTTAGTGCAAAACCAAGATGCTCTTTTCTTTTTTCACAGGGGATGAAATTGTTGAGAAGTTAGTTGATTTCTAGGGTACTTTTTATGCCAAAATTTAAAAAGTGGGTCTGCTCTTCTCTTCTTCATGAACACACTCTTGGGTGTTCTGTTGGAAGGAAAATGTCAGAGAGTAGGGTTTAGGCATGCATCATGGGACAGAACCTATAGGACTTGCTTTGGTTGGTTGTCACCTAGACTTAGGGAAGGGATATTGTTATATAGTGAGTCAAACCATTGGAACAAAAATAGAGTACTACTACTCAAAACCACCCTGAAAGGGTCAGGAGGGCTACCTCTGCAAATAAAAGCACTGACTGTTCTTCCAAAGGACCTGGTTCAGTTCCCAGAACCTGTATTGCCTCTTTCAACTGTCTGATTACAAGGTTCTGATGCACTCTTTTGGTCTCCAGGCATCAGTTCAGTTATGCATTAAGTGCACAGATATATATGCAGAAAAGTATCTATACAGATGGTCAGGATGTAAAACGAATATATAAACAAATTAAGGAAAAAAGATCAATATGTAAAAATCTCCCTGATAAAATGTTTTTATCTACTTTGGCCACTATATTTCCAGGGAGGATATTGGAGGGAAGGATGAGGAGATGGTTAAGAGAAAGCTGCATTTTTCATGGCCCTGGACTTGAGCCACATAAGTAATATACATTTCTAGTTCCCATTACGATGAGTGTTGCTGAGCAGTAGCAGCTGAATTGAAGTAAGAGAACAGCTCTGGGTGGGCATGGCCACGTACACTGATGATTACACTGATCATATTTTCTTAATTATATTTATCAAAGCAAAACTGGATATGTATGTTGAGCAATTTTGTGCAGGCTTTTGTATAAGGAGGCAAATAACTGAGATCAGACTGCCCAAATATCAAAGGATCTCAGCAGGGCAGCTTTGCCTTGGTTTTTACAGGGAGGAGCAAGCAAGCTTCAGACAGGGAGACTCCTAATTAGAGCTGGTTGGAGGGAAGGGGAAGCCTCAATCATTTATCTGAGTAGGAAACTTTTATTTTCTTTCACCCCAGTGGTTAACTGACTTTAGGAGACAGATCTTTTAAACCTAATGAAATAATAATAAGGAAATTTTTTTTTTTTTAAAGTAGCTCTCAGTCATGGATCCAAGTCTGGGAAACTGGAATGCCAATGTTGGGCCTTACCAGCAAAAGGTCAATTGGATCCTCTCCCTTCTCATCTCCTTTCATTTCCTCCTCTTCCCTCTCCTCTCTTTTCCTCTCCTCCCCTCTCCTCATTTTCCCCCTCTCCTCCATTTCCTTCCCTTCCGTTCCCTCTCCTCTCCTCTCCTCTCCTCTCCTCTCCTCTCCTCTCCTCTCCTCTCCTCTCCTTCTCTCCTCTGGTCTCTTCTTGCTTCTCTTCTTTCTCTTCTCTTTGCTTTAGAGAAATATTAAATGTTAGAATATTTTCAGTGTGTTTTTGAGTTAATTCTTGATGTTCTAGTCCAATCTTTGACTGGTTTATTGCTAGTTTTGTTCTTGGAGCACAACATGAGCTATCCCGAATCAAACCAAACCAAAGTTCTTAGTGAACTGTTTGTAGAATTTTCAGATCCACTTAGAAAGGAAGGCTGAGGTCTACAGTTGGGTGTGAGTTTTAGTATTTGACAGGCAGGCACTTTGGCAGTGGGTCATTTATGAGCGATGATAATGTTTGAAGGAGGACAGTTGAGCTAAAGATTTGAAAATACAAGTAACATAAGCATATTTTGTGGGCATACAGGGAGATGGCAGAGGTAGAAGTTTGCTGATTTATGCCCCCTGCCATATGGATGAACAGGACTGAATGGAACTTAGCATCTGCAAAGTCTCTGCTGACTGTACTTCACGGTCTAGTTTTTTGACTAAAAAGTTTATTATCTGTGAGTTAATGATGAAAATTTCAAGCAGGCCATTAGAAAGGACAGTGAAAGTGATCTGTCAACAGGAGTGAGGACTTCAGACAAGGATGTCTGTGAAACTGAAGACCTACAAACAACAACAGCAGCAGCCGCAACAGCAGCAGCAGCTGCAGTACCAGCAGCAGCCACAGCAGCAGCAACAACCTCCTCTACCATGATTTATGTGAACTACATAAGGAGGCTTCTGTAAAATGGAGGAAATGGCAGAATACAGAAGAGTGTATGGCAAACAAAAATTATAAGAAATGTCATAGAAACAAGGAAACAGCTCACTGGATTTCATCCAAAGTTGCTGATTATGTTTTTAGGTAAAGGAAGAGCATGGGAAGAGGAGGAATGGGGAAAATGGCTAGTGGTAAATGAGAAAGTAAAACAGCCTCTAAAAGATATCCAAATGGCCAGCAAACAAAGGAGAAAGCATACATTTTGGTCATTGGGGAAAAAAAAATTAAATTCATAAGCCAGGCGTGGTGACACACGCCTTTAATCCCAGCACCTGGGAGGCAGAGGTAGGCGGATTTCTGAGCTTGAGGCCAGCCTGGTCTACAAAGTGAGTTCCAGGACAGCCAGGGCTATACAGAGAAACCCTGTCTCGAAAAAACAAAAACAAAGAAAATTAAATTCATAGTGCGATGCTTCTTGTATGTTCATGTGCATCTCTTTCTTTAGGTTAGGAAAGTTTTTTTTTTTTTTTTCTATTGTTTTGTTGAAGATATTTACTGGTCCTTTACTCTCTTCTATACCTATTATCATTAGGTTTGGTCTTCTTACTGTGTCCTGGATTTCCTGAATGTTTTGGGTTAGGAGCTTTTTGCATTTTGCATTTTCTTTGATTGTTGTGTCAATGTTTTTTTTTTTCAATTTTTAATTAGATATTTTCTTCATTTACATTTCAAATGCTATCCTGAAAGTCCCCTTTAACCCCCCCCTGCCCTGCTCCCCTACCCACCCACTCCCATTTCATGGCCCTGGTGTTCCCCTCTACTTGGGCATATAAAGTTTGCAAGACCAAGGGGCCTCTCTTCTCATTGATGACCGACTAGGGCATCTTCCGCTACATATCCACCTAGAGACACAAGCTCTGGGGGTACTGATTAGTTCATATTGTTGTTCCACCTATAGGATTGCAGACACCTTCAGCTCCTTGGGTACTTTCCCTAGCTTCTCCTTTGGGGGCCCTGTGTTCCATCCAATAGATGACTATGAAATGACTATGACTTCTGTATTTGAAAGGCAATGGCATAGCCTCACAAGAGAGCTATATCAGGGTCCTGTAAGGAAAATCTTTCTGGCATATGCAATAGTGTCTGGGTTTGGTGGTTGTATATGGGATGGATCCCTGGGTGGGGCAGTCTCTGCATGGTCTTTCCTTCCATCTTAGCTCCGAACTTTGTCTCTGTAACTCCTTCCATGGGTATTTTGTTCCCCATTCTAAGAAGGAGCGAAGTATCCACACTTTGGTCTTCCTTCTTCTTGAGTTTCATGTGTTTTGCAAATTATATCTTGTATATTCTAAGTTTCTGGGCTAATATCCGCTTATCAGCGAGTGCATACCATTTGTGTTCTTTTCTGATTGGGTTACCTCACTCAGGATGATATCCTCCAGATCCATCCATTTGCCTAAGAATTTCATAAATTCATTGTTTTTAATTGCCGAGTAGTACTCCATTCTGTAAATGTACCACATTTCTGTATCTATTCCTCTGTTGAGGGATATCTGGGTTCTTTCCAGCTTCTGGCTATTATAAATAAGGCTGCTATGAACATAGTGGAGTATGTGTCCTTATTATAAGTTGGAGGAATTGCTGGATCTTCCAGTAGTATTATGTCACTTTTTTTTTTAAGGAAGCTTTGCAATTTTATGAGGTCTCATTTGTCAATTCTCGATCTTACAGCACAAGCCATTGCTGTTCTGTTCAGGAATTTTTCCCTTGTGCCCATATCTTTGAGACTTTTCCCCACGTTCTCCTCTATAAGTTTCAGTGTCTCTGGTTTTATGTGGAATTACTTGATCCACTTAGACTTGACCTTAGTACAAGGAGATAAGAATGGATCAATTCATATTCTACATGATAACCGCCAGTTATGCCAGTCCAATTTGTTGAAAATGCTGTCTTTTTTCCAAAGATCAATCTCCTGCCCCTGAGATTCTCTCTTCTATCTCTTGTATTCTGTTGGTGATGCTTGCATCTATGACTCCTGATCTCTTTCCTAGGTTTTCTATCTCCAGGGTTGTCTCCCTTTGTGATTTCTTTACTGTTTCTATTTCAGTTTTTAGATCCTGGATGATTTTGTTCAATTCCTTCACCTGTTTGATTGTGGTTTTTTGTAATTCTTTAAGGGATTTTTGTGTTTCCTCCTTAATGACTTCTATCTGTTTACCAATGTTCTCTTGTATTTCTTTAAGGGAGTTATTTATGTCTTTCTCAAAGTCCTCTGTCATTATGATGAGATGTGATTTTAAATCAGTCTTGCTTTTCTGGTGTGTTGGGGTATCCTGGGCTCACTATGGTGGGAGAACTGGGTTCTCATAATGCCAAGTAGCCTTGGTTTCTGTTGCTTATGTTCTTGCCCTTACCTCTAACCATCTTGTTATCTCTGGTGTTAGCTGGTCTTGCTGCTCTGACTGTGGCTTGTCCCTCCTGTACTCACAGGTGTGTCAGCACTCCTGGGATACCAGCTTTCTCCTGACTGTATTTGGGTATGGGGCACTGTGGTACCGGATCAGCTCCATGCACAGACTGGTATTATTCTTGATAGCCCAAATGTAGAAGTGGAAAAATGTACAATACTAACAGAAAGATGAATATAATGTAATAAAATCATACAATAAAATGGTCCTAATCTATTGTAGAAATAAAGCATGGAATTTTTTTAGTCTCAAAGCCTGCCCCCCAGTGACGTATTTCTTTCAACAAGGCTACACTTTCCAATCCTTCCCAAATAGTTCCACTAACTGGAGAACAAGAATGGGAGCCATTCTCATTCACACTAACAGAATGAAGAAAATATTAGACTGTGTGACAGAAATTCCTGAACCCTTTAGGTAGAAGGAGAAATAAGAAAAGATGAGGGTTTAAGTAGGAATAAATAATATGGACAAAAAATGTAGATGGCTCTCCTAGAACTTGTTTGGAGAAGAGTAAATGTATTGGGCATTTTCAACAATCAGTAGAGTCTGAACTGCATGGAACATAGAGGCTGGATGTGGAAATAACATCTAAGTCAGAAGTGCTGGGGAAAAGCAGCCAGCAGCCACCAAAGCCATGTGGGAATGCTTTAGCCAGTCTAGGATGAGAGAACGCAGCATCTGACAAGACTGTGGGTTCAGTTGTGGTTTTGGATGAATGTATGTAAAGCAATCTTTTTTTTTTTTTTTTTTTTTTTTTTTTTTTTTTTTTTTTTTTTTTTTTTTACTATGTGCATAAAGAATGGAGGGGAAAAAAGAGGGTGTGACCTGACAGTCCAAGAGTATAGAAAGATGACTGATGTTGTGGATAGCTCTGATGTTATTTGTATTTTGATGACAATTCCACTTCCCAAAGAGGGGCTGCCTGGGAGGAGAAGGAGTGAATTGCGTACTCAGGACTTCATATGATCCTTCTAATGAGTAAAAAACCAACCACTGGGCAAATAGGTGGGACTTCCAGGTGAGATGGAGGGATTGTAGAGGGAGAGACTTTTGGACGTGAGCATGGAGGTGAACATATAGGTAGCAAAGGTCCCTGTTTAGGTGGTGGATTGATTTGGATCTGCTACTGGAATATTTAATTTAGAGTAGCTTACAATTGGGATGCTAGTTGCTGTGCCCAATGATTGTGTTGCCTTTTGATTCTAAACTAAGATTGTGTGGTGTTTTCCTTCAGTGGCAACTTAACTGAGTTCCAGAGAATAGGTACTATGGCTGGGCACCCCAGCTAGCCATGGAAATTTGGAAGTGTGGGGCTGGTGTGGCAGTGACCCATCATAGGAACTTAGTGAGCCAGGTGGCTCACTTTCATAGCGCTGGGCTAGAGAGTCCACCAAAAATGAAAACAAGGCCTGCTGGTGCCTTGCTGGCAATAGCGTGGATTGCATTTTTTTTGAATACTTTACCATTTCATGCTATAGACTAAGGAGTTTGAGGTTAGGAAAGGCAGACAGAGGGCAACTCCAAAGTGTGAGCCCGAGGATGCTTCCTCTGGTTACACGGGAGAAATGGAAGCAATAATGGAAAAATTAGAAATCCAGGTGTGACATTAACCAACCAATCCTGTGGTTGGTGGTTTGCATTTATCTAGTGAGTAGGGTATTATCTTCACAGGAGACAGTATGTCTCAGGTAACTTCCTTGATGCATGCACAATTGCATGTGTCCTTAGAAAACTTATATCCTTATAGGCAAGATCTCAATAAATATGAGATGCACATAAATAAGTTGGCAAAATCAAGTGAGCAGAGAGGAAAGTAATCTGCAAATTGGAAAAAGCTTTCAGGAAGTTAAATATTTTTTATTCAAACTTAGGGCCCAAGTACAGCCTTTATTCATAAGTAGGGCCTTCAGTAAATCCTTGAGCCATGACATACTATTGATTTCCATAGGAAATGTGTGAAAGGGAAAAACAGAATAGAAGTTGATGAGAATGAGAATGGTATGAATTTGGTTAGAAACCAGATGATGTTAGGGTTAGAAACAATAGGGGATCTGAAATAAATGTCTACTGCTCTCAAAATTTGGACCACCTCAGAATATCTGCATCCATCCTCCTTTCTAAGATGATAGGTCGTATTGTAGTCATTGGATATGGAGCTAAAGAACCTTAAACTGTAAGGAGTTTCTAGTTTACATGGTACAGTGTCAACTTGGTGAGAAATATGGAAGAATATATTCCCCACTTGAGAGTTTCAAAGGTATTGGCAGTCTCAACCTAGCTTGCACTTGAAGGCTTAATGGGGTTTGAGGAGTTTTAAGAACAGCAACATAAGTAGATTTAAAGACAGGACACTCAATGACTCACAAAAAGGCTCCAAAGGCTCCCCAAAAGCAAAGAATGATTATCTCCAGTTGTAGAGTTGATCTCAGAAATGTTTACTGAGGCAGTGGAAGCAAGCAGGGTGATGTAAGGCTCTGAAAGTCTCTTGGGAGAAAGAAAAGAGAAAGCAAAAACTAGCTTTGTGGTCTAGAAAGTCCTGCACTGGGGCTGTGACTGGGACAAACTTAAATGGCCCTCACAATAGAGTGGTCTATATTGTCTGCTACCAGGGTAGCAGGGGCAGGGCTTTGCTGCTAGGGAGTGGGGCATTTTGCCTCTGTAATTGGTGTATTACTTGTGAAGCCTCAATAATGAGGGTCCTTCAGAGGAAATTCATCGAAGACAACAAAATCTGAAGTCTTGCTCTCTTTAGAATCTTATGGCCACACAACTCTGAATCTGGTGTTGTTCTTTCCTTTGCAGTATCTTCAATTATTTCTCTTTCTAGAGGTGGGAAGTAGCAGAATTTGTTGGCTTGTTTTCTTCTCTCTGTTTAAATTGAGCTACTGTTAATCTTGCTTTGTATTATTTGCCTTTCCTTCCCGTGGGTTTCTATGGTGTTGAGTTAGTGTATGCATGGTTGTGCATGTGTGTGTGTGTATGTGTGTGTGTGTGTGTGTGTGTGTGTGTGTGTGTAGTATCTCATTTATGGGCATAAGTCATGGTAAATAAGAAAATAATGATCTAGTAAATCAGAAGAGACCAAAATATTCTTTCCAAATTATACACAGTATAATTCCATTATACACATTATCTAGAGACAGATCCATCCCATTAGTCATCAAACATTGTATCTTTGACTAGTGAGTGGTTAGGGACAAGGAGTTGGGTGTATACTACATCTTCCCTCTAAAGTCTCATAGCCTCTGTATGCAGATGGAAGGCGTTCTTATTTCTTTGGAGGTTGCTTTGAGGAGTTGGCAATATGGCTATTTTAAAATATGATGCTGTTGTGTGTAAATTCAAAAACATGTTTCTGCTTTGGTCTAGAACCATGTGCCTTGCTCCTGACTTATCTCCGAGCTCAGCTGCCACTGTCTGTGTCTTCCTACTTGCCCAGTCCACTTGGCTTAGCTCTGCCAATGGCCAGCTGGCAACTTTCCCTTGAACTGCGATCACACTTCCAACTCCTCCTGGCTTAGCTTCGGATGGATCGAGGATGGATCGATCTATCGATTTCAACCAACCCCCAACCCAGGAAAGCCAGAAGCTGCTGTCTGAACTCCACCAGCAGCTGTCTTTTGGCTTTTCTTTTGATCCTCCTAGTGCTTAGCCAAGCTACCAGCTACCACCCTGGCTTCTCTCTTTCTCTGCCCACCTTTGCTCTGTGGAATAAAAATATTAACATCTTTATTGTCTTAGAACTTTCCAGGTAACACGGTTGCTGGGCACAGAATCTCTTGCTATAACCTTATCAACTAGCCTATATCAGCCAGCCATTGGTAGTAGAGGCTGCTGGTTCAAGCTGTCCCCAAGACCTTACATGGTTGCTGCCCACTTCTGGATCCAAAGCTTTCATCCCCCTTTTCTCTAGGGACCTGGAAGTCCCACCTTTGTTCTTTACCCAGCAATTAGCTCCTGCCTTCTTTATTGACCAAATCAAGAACCAATTAGGCAACCAGATTTTAATATCAGCTCCTCCCCCATATCACATATGTGTATATGAAAAAACACAATTCATACCTTAAAAGAGATCAGAGATAGTTTATTCTTTAGTCAAATATGAGTTATCCTGGCCCAGGAACACAGATTACGGTTACCCTAAATTTTAAGTTCAAATTTGAAGGCGATTTAATGAAGGGTTTTTTTTTTTTTTTTATAACAGAACAAAGAAAGTCATTAATCAAGACACCTTTCAAATATATGGTGGGAATATCAGAGAGGCAGTATACAGCAATGCATAGAAATCTCAGATATAGACTTCAGATGTTCTTCTTAGCCAATTAATTGATGGAAAGTAAGGTTTGCTGAGTTAATTCATTCCAAATTTCCTTTTTTTCTTTGAATTTGCTAGTGACAGGATGCTATGTCTGTCACTGGGGTGGTCAGAAAATGACTACTTAGGGACTAAAGATGGCCCAACATAAAATGTAACTGGGCTCTGGACATGGAATATCCCCACCTCTTCCATCACAGAAATTCCAATCAGTCAGTTGACATTTGATGACACAGTTTCTTTTCAGGAATTCTCATTCTCAAAAGTGGAATACTTAATGCTCACCAGCGTGTTCACAAGTTAATTTGAATTAAGGAGCTATGAACAGCACCCGGCTGAATGAGTACTAAACCCATTACTATTCTTAAAGGGGTTCAGAAATCCTGTAATGATAGCATATAGTCCAGATTATAACTTTACTGACATAGTCAGGGCATTTGTACAGGAGGACAAGGGTCTTCAAATTTCAGTCAAAGATAGGTTAGATATAGTCATAGGTTGGTATAGGGAGTCATGGGGCAAGGGAGCTGTCTAGAGGTTGGGAGGCACACACGAGAGGGATCTCCTCAGTGTAGGTGGAAGTAAAAAGATAGGATTAATGTACCCACAAATGGTTACAGTTGAAGAAAGGTTTGGATGGAGTGAAGGCCAGACGGTAGTATTAAGATTGTTCATTTTGAGATACTGAGATATTAATTATATATTCTTAGCTTCCCAACACTAAACGAAACAAGTCTTCTTTGTAGTTTACTCTTTTTATTTGTCTAATTTTTAGCTGACAAATCAAGCAGCTGCAGCTGTCAGTGTGGCACTTTCTAGTTTGTATACATCAGTCTCTGCAGGTTGTCCTCATAGGCCTTCCACTGACCCCTCTTATCTCCATCCTTCTAGTCTCATTCACCCAAAACAGCCTGCCACTCTGCTGTTAGGTCACAAGTCATGTCACATGCACCCCACTGTTTTCTCTTGTCCCCTCCTTTCCACCTCATATGCTAAGCACACATATGTGCAGGTATACATAAATGTAAATCTGCTTCTTGACTCTGAGATACATAGTCAGTATTTGTATTTCTGAGTCTGGCTTACTTCAGTTAACATGTTAGTGACAGTTCCATTCATTGTCCTGAAAATGTTGTCACTTTGTTCTTCCTTATGGCTGACTAAGATTGCATACATTTCCCAATTCATGTATCCATGCATCTCTTGTTAGATCTCTAGGTTTGTCTTACACATTGACTCTTGTGACAAGTGAACATGTGTCTCTCTGGTATGTGACTTAACAGAAGTCATGGAGCCCAAGATTCAAGAACATTTCATGGGAGGTCAAAGCTTGGCAGATCTTTGGTGTCACAAACAGACTGCAGGAATTCTAAGTTCTAAATATCCTTATTTAAACACTTTTGAGGTAGTAAGTTCTACAGTGTTATGTTTTGGAAAGAGGTTCAAGAATAGAACGGAAGTCCTGCAGTCCCAAGGTTAGATAAGAACTGGCAATGAAACTCAACCCAAAGAGTGTTCCATGGTGGCAATACCCTTATTCTATGCTACATGCAGATGAAGAGAGCACAGACACTGGGAGCAAACTCACAGGAGCTCCCTGCACTGCAGAGGAGAAAATCTTAGTGTCAGAGGTCTTACTAGTTCCTGTGCTGAGTAAATGAGAGTGGAACCACTCCCTTATACAGTGCTTGACCCAGCTGTTACAGCTGGGGGATTTGTATTTGATTTCCATTTTAGACTTTCTGGACTTACACACTAAGGCCGAATAACCACTGATTTCTCTCTCATGGCTTAGTGGGCAAAACATATTTACATAAAGAAATATCAGATCTGTTAAGTTAATTACCAAATCTAATGCTGCTTATGAAAAACAAACCCATAAAAGGATGTAGAGGATATTTGGACCTCCACTATCTCTTAACTTAGGCCCTAGGAATTCCTATGGACCATCGCTCTTTAAGGATCACAAACTCCTTCCAACTGGAAGTGTGTGGCCCTTCTATTACAGAGACTATGGGAAGATCATCCATTGAAATCTTGCTCAAATGGAAACCTCTGAGGCCCCATTTCTCCCTGTTAGTCTCTCCAAGCTTTAATATTATATCAATTTTGATATGGCAGTCCCCTGGATTTTACTATTCATCTAACACACCTCATTTTGGGAAACAAGAAGTATGAGACTTGTTAAGATTTTCCATGTGTCAAAATTTCCATTTCTCTGCACACGATTACAGTACATAGAGAAATGCCTGAGTGTAGGTCTGCCTGTGCTGTTTCAGGTACAACAATGATCATAGTGCCTGTCTTCCACTTCCTAAAATAACTTACAGACAGCAGTAAAAACCTTTTAAATATAGTGGGGTACTGAGAACACTAAAAAGATTTACTATGCTGATAATTAATATTTTAAGATATATTTTTGTTTATATGTGATATAGGTGATGGAGATACAAGAAAGTAATAAGAGGAGTACTAAAGTATGTAAAGTTTGAATTGCACAGTTTTGGTAAATATTATACTTATATTTTTATATCATTTCTCAAATGTGACCTTCAAAAAAATCAACACCCTCAATACACCACCTATTAAGGGGCTACAAAGCCCCTGACATTGTTCTTTGTGGGGCTTACTTTTATTCTCCAATCCCCATTAAAGCAGGTCTTCTGTAGTCTGTACTGTAGCTAGTACTGATATATATGCTTCTGGCATGAAGGTAGGCTGTTTTCAGCCTTTAGTGGTTATACAGCTGTGTAACCTATATAGCTGTATGATGACAGAGGCCCTCTTGAGGTTGTACAGTGCCACCTCAGTCTCCCTCTACCCTTTCTAGTGGGAAGAATGGTTTTTCTTAAAAGACTTTCTCTCACTGATTAGAGCACCTTGTTAGAAAACTCCATGAATCTCTTAAGACCTGGTTTACTTCAGCATTAACCAGGTCTACACATGGACTCTCATAGTGTTTGCCTCTTTATTGTTCCCTGGATGTCTTTCTTTCCTTATGGTTCTATAGAGTATACTTTTTTTTATTTAGTTAAACTTGAGCCCATTTTCATGGATATACCCTTGAACCAGATTCTATATCAAGTTGAGTTATCATCACTCAAAAAAGATTTAATGGTAAATGCTAGGTGTGATAGAAAACACCTTTAATATCAGTAGTTGAGAGGCAAATACAGGAGCACTATGAGTTCTAGACCAGCCTGGGTCTTTCAGGATGCCCTAGACCAATAAAAGCTACACAACCTCAAAAATTAAACCAAAACTAAATCTAAACCCATACCCAAACCAAACAACTACAAAGGTTTGATGGCAGGAATGGGACTCTCACTCCTCATGAGTTTAGTGAATTTTTATTTTATACTTTATTATGTAAGAGTTCCTAGAACAAGGGACTTAAATGATGAGCCTATGACTACTTATTGGAGATGGGTAGGATCTAATACATCTCAGTCTTTGACTCTAAAGCAGAGATGAAGAAAATAAATAAAACAACTTTCCGATAAATTACCATCTACATTTTTCTGAGCTCTTTTATATTTTCTCCATTTGATGCCTTTTACAAATGTGGTTAGCAAGCCTTTGCACTCCATTCCCTAAGCATAGTTAAGCCAGTGCTCCTGAAGAGGTATAGCTCCACACACCAGAATTTTAAAAATCTTGCCTTCAAGAATTAAGTAAATTGAATGCCTTTGGGGAGATTTCCTATATGATCCTAGAATGGCTTGGGCTGAAAAAGTATAAGGAAAATTAATTAAGATGGAATTTCCAACTATGACTCCTTTATCTCATTTTTATTAAATTTGTTAAATTTATTTGACCCTTGCTTTATCTGGGGACTCATTCCTTCCCTTGCTGGAGTCTGACATGGACTGTCTTGCTATGATCCTTTAGTTGATGGAGGTAGAGCGCATTGTCTTTCCCATACTTTATTCCATTGAGGGATTGGTTCATTTGGTGTGTCATTGGCAGATTGGTCTGAATTCTGTGTTACAGTTACATTCTTGTTCACATTTCTAAGGGAGATTCTAGAAAGCTGAATTTCTCAAGAAATCAGGTTAGTCTTCTGTCTTATCTGCCTTTAATTTACCTATATCTATTAAGTGTGTCTTAATTTTTGTAATCTTAGTTTAGATTTCTCTTTATGAGAGGTAGCTTTCTTCAATATGTAGTATCTTTGAAGTGTCTGGCTTCTGTACATGGGATATGTCCTTTTTGTTCATGTTCTCTTATGATTCACACTGTGTGTGTGTGTGTGTGTGTTTCATGTAGTATGTGTATGACTTCTTTTTGATATCTTTTAATTTTATCTCTGGTAAACTGTCTGTGATTATCATTGTTATCTTCAGTAATTAGGAGGCCATTAGCATGAGACTTTTTCTAACTTAAGTTTCTAAATAAAGAAAAAAGTCACAACTTGACATAATTGACAAACTTGAATAAAACATAAGAGCACACTTTTTGTATTGAACATCCAGGGACTGGAAAATCCTGAATAGCTGAGCTTAGCCAATCACAGGCAGTCATATGATCAGACCATGATCTATTGAGAAAATCTCCCAACCCAGGCAGGTGCTCAGTTCTGAGGCATGGGGTCATTCCATATTTTCTCTGTAATAGCTCCCAGTTCAATGTTGTGTAGGAAAAAAAAAAAACCTCTATGTGTTTGGAATTATCCTTTTTCATGACATTTTTGCTTGAATAAACACTGTTAAATTCCTTTATCTATTTATCCTTGCTGTTTTCTCCATTACTTGATATATTTAAATTTAATGTAATTGCATCCATTACTAGTGGCTTTCTCTTTCCTCTACTAGCCTCTTCCATGTCTCTCTTCCCCCTCCCCTCCCATGTTCTCTACTCACTTCTGAAATTGATGGTCTTCTTTTCTCTTTGATTGGTTTCTTTTAAATCTCGTTGATTATTAATATTTTAATTATTGTTACACAAATATCTAGATGAAATCTTCTGACTCTGTTTTTGCTGTGATGTGCCTATGATTTCAGGACCGACCGCTTGGTATTAGATAACAAAGTGGGAGGTTCAGTTCTAAAAGAGGTTAATTCTTCCTCTCTCAGCAATTAGTAGTTGCATGTAGTTCTTCGACAATGGGTCTGTCAGAATTTTTTCTGTCTTCCTCATTATTGATATTGTTGCTGTTTGGGTTTCATTTAGGTGGCCCTTTCTAGGAGACACAATGTCAAATCAGACTTTCTGGTCTTCTGGCTTTTACAATCCTTCTGTTAACCTCTTCCAAGATGTTCCCTGAGCCTTAGGTTCAGTAGTTGTGATATAGTTGTATCCTCTGGGGTTGGTTTTCTCACAATTCATCAATCTTTGCATTATGTCCAGTTGTGATAGTTTTTTTCTAATAGTCTCAGCTTGCTATAAAAATAGCTACCTTTTTCCAATGAGGGGATAGTAGCTCTACATAACTGTGAGTATAAAGATGAATTTTAGAACGCAGTTTGAAATTATGATGATCTAGTAAACTGTCAGTAGGAGGTTCTTTTCTAAGATCCACAACTTCTCTAGCACTGAATAGTTTCTACTGCTAGGTATAATTTAATTTCCTTCTTGTTGAGCAGGTCTTAAGTCTAATTGGACTTAAACCCTTGGTTACCACCAGGATATGAATGCCCCTCTCACATTGTGAAGGATATCTCGCTATTCTTATCACTCTTACAATTTAGAGTCATTATGGCTGGATAGGAATGTCAACTGATTCGCTCCCTTGGAAGCTTACATAGTAATTATGGCAATATCAAAGCTAAATTGCAAGATGGAGGCTTTCAGATTAGATCCAAAGTGAGCCGTCCTGGTTTCATATCCTAAAATGTGTGGTGTCTTCAATAATAGGGACTTATCTTCTTCCTATGGGAGGCAACAAGGGCCACAGCATACTTTGATGGTCCTAGCCAACAACTCATGAGCAGAGTAATAGGTGTAGTAGCTATTAACTAATCTAGATACAACCACACACACTGACATAGGACCATTAAGTAGTAAACTAGGATAAAATACTCTGACAGAGGCAGTTTAAGGAAATTAGGTGGCAAAGAAGAAAATTTTTAGCTCATAATTCCAGTAAATGGTCCATCATGGTAGGAGAGACATAATTGTGGGAGCTTGAGGCAGCTGGTCATATTTCATCTATGTCTTTAACGGAGAGTATTGAACCATGGTGCTTAACTATTCTTTCTTCTTAATATTTATAGCAGTTACAGCATGTCTTCCCATTTCATATTTACCTAATTTCATATTAATCTAATCTACTTAAATGTCCCCCACAGACATTTAAGAAATTTTTATGCAGCATGGTTATAAATGCTATCAGGTTGGCAAATTAACCATGGTCAATTCCACTAGCTCAAACTGATACTAAGCATCCGCATCTTTTTTCAGAAAAGTAATTACACCTCAAGATTCCCAATAATTTTCTTTAGTGAACTAGATAACCACACAAAGATGCCCGATTTTTTTTTTTCTTTTTTTTTTTGGTTTTTCGAGACAGGGTTTCTCTGTGTAGTCTTGGCTGTCCTGGAAGTCACTTTGTAGACCAGGCTGGCCTCAAACTCAGAAATCTGCCTGTCTCTGCCTCTCAAGTGCTAGGATTAAAGGCATGTACCACCACGCCCAGCCGAGGTACCCTATTCTTGACTTACAGAAACTGTTCCCAAGCTGACCACTTAAATTTGTGTAGAATTGGAAAACATTTATTTTACACATATTTTGTCTTCCAAAAGTCCTTTGCTTTGTTTCAGTTTACCTTGGCCTGAGTCTAGCTAGATAGTGCATGGTTGACCAGACCCACCAGCTCTGAAGAGATAGTTATTTTCCTTCTTTCTGGAAGATTCTATTAAACCAGGATTTAACAATGATCAGCCAGCAACACAAATACATTTGTTAAACTGACCCCCAAGCTTTTCTGTGTCCACATCTTTGTTTTAATTATGAACAGGTTTCCATGGAGAAAAGCTGATTCCACAAGGCTCATCTATGTTATTTGTAAATACTTGTAACCATTGTCATTTTCAAAGCTTGCGTGCTCCTTTCATCACAGGCTGCCTCTGGGTCACGGGGGCTTGCTGTTGCCATCTAATAGACATCCCTTCTTTTGTCTCTTAACACTTGGTAAACATGATTATGGCTGTGCTAGTCTTTTACAATATTCTCCTCATTTATAGTCCACCAAGGGCAGGATCAGCTGCTGAGGAAGTAGGAATATTAAGCACAAAGTGTAGGCAGTGAACATTAGGTTAGAGAAAGAGAATAAACTACTAACTTAAACATCCTATTTTCATTTTTGATACATGGATATTAATCAGAAGCACATTAATATAAAGTGATAAAATAGTTTTACAGCTGAGGTAAATTTGTCAAGAATGCAGTACTCTATACAGAATAGTCCCAGGAAGCCTGTGTGAAAGGGTTGACTGCTGCAGGTGTGGGATGTGCAGGTTGAATTCTGCAGAAAGCATTCTGGGAATGGCAGTCAGCTGCTTCCTTAGAGAAGTGAGACGAAGACTGACTTCCAAGTCCTCTCTTAGCATCTTGTTTTTTTATCGTTTATCTGTGTGTGCCACCCCCAGAGCTCCAGAAATAGCTTATAACTGTTCCAAACAAGAAAACCTAGCAGTATGTCATCAACATCTTCTGTTGTCAGTGTGCCTTTCCCCCGTAACCCTGTATACCAGTCCATGCCTTACCTGGTACTTTCAAAGCAAAGAGAGCTCAACATTTCAGCCAGCATTGCCAGCCTGGCCCCAGATGGCTCCATTCTTGCTTGTCCCCCAGCCTGTGTTGTGTGCATGTGTTCCAGGAACGGTACTGATAACAGATAAAGGGGCTGCATGGCTTGTCATGGTTCCAGATTTGCTTTGCTGCACAGTGAGCTGATAGACAGCCTGTACAAGGAGAGACAGAACATCCTTTACTGCTCACTTCTTTTCCATCTGGCAAATTTGGCAAGATGTAATCCCTGGTTCCCAGACACACCTCCCTCCTTTCTTTGGATAAACAATTCTGTACATTTTGTTGCCAAAATTTCGTGAATAAACTCTGAGTTTTAGTTAAATGTTGACAGGTTTCATTTTCATTGGGATGGACACTTCATCAGGATGATATATATCGCTCTCTAGTTCCTACTATGACAGCAGAAGCTGGATATATGATCTTTGGATAATTCAGCAAGTCCTGCATTCCAATTGCTGTGGCAGTCTGATTCACGGAGTTCTAACGGTGACATTCTAACAGCCTGGCCTTGAAAAAAAATTGAAGCTATATTACCTGAGAAACCGGCACTTCCAAGATTCAGTTGTCTTATAAAATTGTGTGCCTGTGGAATATGTTCCCATTTCTAGATAATTTCCCTGAGTTCATTGTTTGTGTTTCCAAGATTTAAGATCACAGATTTTTATAGTTTTTTTTAATTAGATGTTTTATTTGTTTACATTTCAAATGTTATCCCCTTTCCCAGTTTCCCCTCTGAAAACTCCCTATTGGATCCCCCCTCAACCTGCTTCTATGAGGGTGTTCCCTCACACACCTACCCACTTCTGCCTCACCGCCCCAGCATTCCTCTACACTGGGGCATCAAGCCTTCACAGGACCAAGGACCTCATCTCCCATGGATGCCAGATAAGTCCCCTTCAGCTCCTTCAGTACTTCCCCTAACTCTTCCATTGGGGTCCCTGTACTCAGTCCAATGGTTGGTTGTGAGCATCCACATCTGTATTGATCAGGATCTGGCAGAGCCTCTCAGGAGGCAGCTGTATCAGGATCAGTCAGGAAGTACTTTTTTGGCATCAGCAATAGTGTCTGGGTTTGGTATCTGCATGTGGGATGGATCCCCAGGTCGGGTAGTCTCTGGATGGCCTTTCCTTCAGTCTCTGTTCTACTCTTTGTTCCTGTATTTCCTTTAGGCAGGAGCAATTCTGGCTTAAAATTTTGGAGACTGGTGGGTAACCCCATCCCTCAATGGGGCAGGGACATGCCTAACCTCTGGATATGGTCTTGACAGGTTCTCCCTCCTCTTTGTGGGGTATTTCAGCTTATGTCATCCCTATGGGGTCCTAGGAGGCTCTTGCTTTCCTGGCATCTGGAACTTTCTGGTGGCTACCCCTAATTATCCATCCCTCATTGCTACAAACCTCTGTTCAATTTCATGACCCTCTGTAGATCTTCTCCATCTCCTCCCATACCTGATTCTGCCCTCTTTTTCCCCTCTACTTCCTCTCTTCCTCCCAAGTGCCTCCCACCTACTACTTCTCTTGATTATTTTGTTCCCCATTCTAAGTAGTACTGAAGACTCACTCTTTGGTCTTCCTTCCTCTTGAACTTCATGTGGACTGTGAGTTGTATTGTGGGTATTCCATGGTCTTTGCTGAATATCTACTTATCAGTGAGTACATACCATGTGTGGTTTTTTGTGACTGAGTTACCTCACTCAGGATGACATTTTCTAAATCCATCCATTTGCCTGTGAATTTTGTAAAGTCATTGTTGGTAATAGCTGAGAAGTATTTCATTGTGTAAACACTCCACATTTTTTTTTTTTTATATCCATTCCTCTGTTGAGGGACATCTGGGTTGTTTCTGGATTCTGGCTATTATAAATATGACTGCTACAAACATAGTGGAGCATGTGTCCTTATTATATATTAGAGCATCTTCTGGGTATATGCCCAGGAGTGGTAAAGCTGGTTCCTCAGATAGTACTATGTGTAATTTTCTGGAGAATATCCAGACAGATTTCCAGCGTGGTTGTACCAGTTTGCAATCACACCAGCAATGGTGGAGTGTTTCTCTTTCTCCACATTCTCACCAGCACCTTCTGTTACCTGAGTTTTTTATTTTAATCATTCTGACTGGTGTGAAGTGGAATCTCATCTTCCTAAAAGCAATCTACAAATTCATTGTAATCCCGATCAAAATTCCAACTTAGTTTTTCATAGAGTTAGAAAGGGAAATTCTCAAATTCATTTGGATTGGAATAACAAAAATCCCAGGATAGTGAAAACTATTTTCAACAATAAAAGAACATCTGGGGGAATCATCATCCCTGACTTCAAGTTATACTGCAGAGCAATAGTGATAAAAAACAAACAAACAAACAAACAAACAAACAAAAACAAAAAAAGCCCCAAATAAAACAAAACAAAAAAAAACAAACTACATGGTATTGGTACAGTGACAGGCAGGAAGATCAATGGAATAGGACTGAAGATGCAGAAGCAAACCCACACATATATGGTCACTTGACCCTTGACAAAGGAGCTAAAATAATCCAGTGGAAAAAAGACAGTGTTTTCAACAAATGGTGTTGGTTCAACTGGAGGTCAGCATGTAGAAGAATGCAAATTGAATCCATATTTATCTCTTTGTTCAAAGCTCAAGTCCCAGCGGATCAAGGACCTTCACATAAAACCAGATACAATGAAATTATAGAGTAGCAAGTGGGGGAAGATCCTTGAACACATAGGCATGGAGGAAGTTTTCCTGAACAGAACACCAATGGCTTATGCTCTGAGAACAAGAATCAACAAATGGGAGCTCATAAAATTGCAAAGCTTCTCTAAGGCAAAGACACTGTAAATAGGGCAAAATGGCAACCAACAGATTGGGAAAAGAACTTTACCAATCCTACATCCAAAAAACTCAAGAAGTTAGACTCCAGAGAACCAAATAACCCTATAAAAATTGGGGAACAGAGCTAAACAGAATTCTCAGCAGAGGAAAGTCAAATGGTTGAGAAACACCTAAAGAAATGTCCAACATCCTTAGTCATCAGGGAGATGACAGCTTTTTATGTTAAAATGCTATCATAAACTTAACTCTTCTGAGTTTCTCTTCTTTTATTTTTTAAAAAAAATTTCTTAAACATTTTTTTATTAGATATTTTCTTCATTTACATTTCAAATGCTATCCTGAAAGTCCCCTATATACTTCCCTCATCCTGCTCCCTAACCCACCCAATCCTGCTTCCTGGCCCTGGCATTCCCCTGTGCTGGGACATATAATCTTTGCAAGACCAAGTTTCTCTCCTCCCAATGATGGTTGACTAGACCATCTTCTGCTATATAGGCAACTAGAGACACAGATCTGAAGGGTACTGGTTAGTGCATATTGCTGTTCCCCCTACAGGGTTGCAGACATCTTTAGCTCCTTGGGTAATTTCTCTAGCTCCTCCATTGGGGGCCTTGTGTTCAATCCAATAGATGACTGTGAACATCCACTTCTGTTTTGCCAGGCACTGGCATAGCCTCACAAAAGACAGCTAAATCAGGGTCTTGTCAGCAAAATCTTGTAGACATGTGCAATAGTGTCTGCATTTGGTGGCTGATTATGGTATGAATCCCTGGGTGGGGTAGTCTCTGGATGGACCTTCCTTCTGTCTCAGTTCCAAACTTTGTCTTTGTAACTGCTTCCATGGGTATTTAGTACCTCATTCTAAGGAAGACCTAAATATCTACACGTTGGTCTTCCTTCTTCTTGATTTTCATGTGTTTTGCAAATTGTATTTTGGGTATTCAAGGTTTCTGGGCCAATATCCACTTATTAGTGAGTGCATATCATGTGAGTTCTTTTCTGATTGGGTTACCTCACTCAGGATGATATCCTCCAGATCCATCCATTTGCTTAAGAATTTCATAAATTCATTGTTTTTAATAGCTGAGTAGTACTTCATTGTGTAAATTTACCACATTTTCTGTATCTATTCCTCTGTTGAGGGACATCTGGGTTCTTTCCAGCTTCTGGCTATTATAAATAAGGCTACTATGAACATAGTGGAGTATGTGTCCTTATTACCAGTTGGAACATCTTCTGAGAATATGCCCAGGAGAGGTATTGCTGGATCTTCTAGTAGTATTATGTCCAATTTTCTGAGGAACCTCCAGACTGATTTCCAGAGTGGTTGTACAAGTTTGCAATCCCACCAACAATGGAGGATTCTTCCTCTTTATCCACATCCTCGCCAGCATCTGCTGTCACCTGAATTTTTAATCTTAGCCATTCTGACTGGTGTGAGGTGGAATCTCAGGGTTGTTTTGATTTTCATTTCCCTGATGATTAAGGCTGTTGAACATTTTTTCAGGTGCTTCTCATGCATTCGGTATTCCTTAGGTGAGAATTATATGTTTAGCTCTGTACCACATTTTTAATAGGGTTATTTGATTTTCTGGAGTTCAGCTTCTTGAGTTCTTTGTATATATTGGATATTATTTCCCTATTGGATTTAGGATTGGTAAAGATCCTTTCCTAATCTGTTGGTAGACTTTTTGTCTTATTGACAGTGTCTTTTGCCTTACAGAATCTATGCAATTTTATGAGGCCCATTTGTTAATTCTTGATCTTACAGCACAAGCCACTGGTGTTCTGTTCAGGAATTTTCCCCTTGTGCCCATATCTTAGAGGCTTTTCCCCACTTTCACCTCTATAAGTTTTAGTGTCTCTGGTTTTATGTGGAGTTCCTTGATCCACTTAGACTTTAGCTTTCTACAAAGAGATAAGAATGGATCAACTTGAAATCTTCTACATGATAACCACCAGTTGAGCCAGTACCATTTGTTGAAAATGCTGTCTTTTTTCCACTGGATGGTTTTAGCTCCCTTGTCAAAGATCAAGTAACCATAGGTGTGTGGATTCATTTCTGGGTCTTCAATTCTATTCCATTGATCTACCTGTCTGTCACTGTACCAGTACCATACAGTTTTTATAACAACTGCTATGTAGTACAGCTTGAGGTCAGGCATGGTGATTCCACCAGAGCTTCTTTTATTGTTGAGAATAGTTTTTGCTATCCTAGGTTTTTTGTTATTCCAGATGAATTTGCAAATTGCCCTTTATAACTCTGTGAAGAATTGAGTTGGAATTTTGATGGGGATTGCATTGAATCTGTAGATTGCTTTCGGCAATAGCTATTTTTACTATATTCATCCTGCCAGTTCATGAGTATGGGAGATCTTTCCATTTTCTGAGATCTTTTATTTCTTTCTTCAGAGACATGAAGTTCTTATCATACAGATCTTTCACTTCCTTAGTTAGAGTTACACCCAGGTATTTTATATTATTTGTGACTATTGTGAAGGGTGTTGTTTCCCTAATTTCTTTCTCACCCTGTTTATCCTTTGTGTAGAGAAAGGCCACTGATTTATTTGAGTTAATTTTATATCTACTCCACTGAAGTTGTTTGTCAGGTTTAGAAATTCTCTGGTGGAATTTTTGTGGTCACTTATATATATAATCATATCATCTACAAATAGTGATATTTTGACTTCTTCCTTTCCCCTTGATCTCCTGCCATGGACAGGCCCAGTTGGCCTCTCTCAATCTGTGGGAAATCAGGGTTTCTGACAGATGGGCATGGAGTTGGCAAGAAAGGACAAACAGATGCAGACCCAAGGGAGTGCTGAATCTGAATGTAATTTTTTTCCAAGCAAATACCAGGCTTTTAATACAGAAGAAAAACAAGAAAGCCCAGGGAACACATCTGCCAAGTTACACTGACACAAAACAAAAATGAATGCATACATTAAAAGATGGTGGGAGTCAAGCCCTGTTTACAACTGAGAATAGGAACAATCCTAATTAAGATCAGGTAAACACAGGAGCCAGGGGAATGCTCTGATACAATGCTAGTCTATTGTTAAATCCACCATGGGGGTCATTTAGTAAATACCTGATTATGCCATTCCTCTGGGCCTAGTGAAAAAACCTGCACCAGAGGAAGATCATTCTACTAACTCTTTCATGAATAATACTACAACCCACCTATTTCCTAGGCCATTGTGTATTCCTGTGTTTGGGTGTGACTGGGCTATTGTCCTAAGAAATTACTATGTAGACTAGCTCTGAGCTTTTCTAGCTCTATTCAAGTAAATAGTAATGCTGGAATATTTTCACTGTCTCTACTAGAAGTAAATTTCAGTGTTACTGAATAGGTAACATTCTTACTGAATTCCAAGCTCAGGGTCAGCTTCAAGGATTGCCTAGGACATTGGAACACTGGTGAAGCCTTAGCTATATGTTAAAATCAATTCTAAAAGGCACTTATAATAAAACAATACTGAAAGAGAACACATGGATCCATATACCAGACTAATGCAGGGACAGGGTTTGAGTATATGGGCTATTGGAATGCCAAGGTTCCAGGAGGCTAAGATTCTGTGAAACTCTTTGCCTTGTGAGTGCTTCCAGGCTTTTAGGCCTATCCAGCAGACTTCACTGGAGTGGATGTAGCAATCTCCATTTGTTGTCTAATTGCTCTGGCTAGGACTGAAGTACTATATTGAATAGGTAGGGAGAAAGTTGACAGCCTTGTCTAGTCCCTGATTTTAGTCGGTTTGCTTTCAGAATCTCTCCATATACTTTGATGTTGGATACTGGTTTGCTGTA
>NC_034599.1:8619742-8637300 GCF_900095145.1 Mus pahari | reverse complement strand
ATAGTTTGAGGAGAGTTGGAATTAGGTCTTCTTTGAAGGTCTGATAAAACTCTGCACTAATCCTATCTGGTCCTTGGCCTTTTTTTGATTGGAATATTATTAATGACTGCTTCTATTTCTTTAGGGGAAATGGGACTGTTGTTAATCTGATTCCTATTTAACCTTGGTACCTGGTATCTGTCTAGGAAATTATCCACTTCATCCAGGTTTTCCAGTTTTGCTGAGGATAGCCTTTTCTAGTAGAACCTGATGATGTTTTGGTTCTGTTGTTATGTCTCCTTTTTCATTTTTGATTTTGTTAATTAGGATACTGTCCCTGTGCCCTCTAGTTAGTCTGGCTAAGGGCTTATCTATCTTGTTGATTTTCTCAAAGAACCACGTCCTGGTTTGGTTGATTATTTATATAGTTCTTTTTGTTTCCACTTGGTTGCTTTTGTAGAGAAATGAAATTTAAGGCCTGGGATTCATGCAACTTCTGTCCAGAAAAATAGTTGTTTGTAAGCTTGGAAGCCTGAGGCGGAGAGCATAGTGAGACAAGCCTGGGCATGCCCAGGCAGGCCATTGTTGGAACATTCCTGGGACTGAACCAAGTGTTCCCCTAACCCACCCCTCAGGTCTCCTAGCATTCCTGCCTTTGCAGGTACCATCCTGCAAATGTGTACGTTTAAATGAGCCAATCACAGGTAACCGCGCCAATTCTTGCTAGCCTCTCCCCCTCTCCTTATAAAAACCCCTAGCTTTCAGGCCATGAGGTCAACTTCCTCTGTCTCCTGCGTGAGATACGAGTCCACCCAGAGCTCTGCCATTAAAGTACCTTGTGTGTTTACATCAAGAAGGCTTCTCTGTCGTGTTTCTCTAGGACGCCCTGACTCCTGTGACCTGAGGACCAGAGGGAGTTCCTCACGAGGGGGTCCTACACTTTCAGCCCCAAGTTTGATTTTTTTCCTGCTGTCTACTCCTCTTGGGTGAATTTACTTCCTTTCATTCTAGAGCTTTTAGGTGTGCTATAGGCTGCTAGTGTATGCTCTCTCTAGGTTCTTTTTGATAGCACTCAGATCTATGAGTTTTCCTCTTAAGAATGCTTTTATTGTGTCTCATAAGTTTGGGTATGTTGTGGCTTCATTTTCATTAAACTCTAAGAAGTCTTTAATCTCTTGCCTTATTTTATCCTTGACCAAGTTATCATTGAGTAGAGTGTTGTTCAGCTTCCACGTGAATGTTGGCTTTCTGTTATTTCTGTTGTTATTCAAGATCAGCCTTTCTCCGTGGTGATCTGGTAGGATGCATGGGATAATTTCAATATTTTTGTATCTTTTGAGGCCTGTTTTGTGAGCAATTATATGGTCAGTTTTGGAGAAGGTACCTTGAGGTGCTGAAAAGAAGGTATATTCTTTTGTTCTGAAGTTATCTGTTAAATCCATTTGTTTCATAACTTCTGTTAGTTTCAATGTGTCTCTGTTTAGTTTCTGTTTTCAGGATCTGTCCACTGATGAGTGTGGGTTATTGAAGTCTCCCACTATTATTGTGTGAGGTGCAATGTTTGCTTTGAGCTTTACTANAGTTTCTTTAATGAATGTGGATGCCCTTGCATTTGGAGCATAGATACTCAGAATTGAGAGTTCATCTTGGAAGATTTTATCTTTGATGAGTATGAAGTGCCCCTCCTTGTCTTTTTTGATAACTTTGGGCTGGAAGTCAATTTTATTTGATATTAGAATGACCACTCTAGCTTGTTTCTTCAGACCATTTGCTTGGAAAATTTTTTTCCAGCCTTTTACTCTGAGGTAGTGTCTGTCTTTGTCCCTGGGGTGGGTTTCCTGTATGCAGCAAAATGTTGTGTCCTGTTTGTGTAGCCAGTCTATTAGTTTATGTCTTTTTATTAGGGAATTGAGTCCATTGATATTAAGAGATATTAAGGAAAAGTAATTGTTGCTCCCTGTTATTTTTGTTGTTAGAGTTGGGATTCTGCTCTTGCAGCTATCTTCTTTTAGGTTTGTTGAAAGTTTACTTTCTTGCTTATTCTAGGGCATAATTTCCTTCCTTGTGTTGGAGTTTTCCCTTTATTATCCTTTGAAGAGCTGGATTCATGGAAAGATATTGTGTGAATTTGGTTTTGTCATGGAATACCTTGGTTTCTCCATCTATGGTAATTGAGTGTTTTGGTGGGTATAGTAGCCTGGCCTGGCATTTGTTCAGGTTTTTTGGAACAGATGTTGCATTTCACTTACCAGTGGTCTTGGGTGTGCTAGCGCACCTGCAGCATGGAGGGTCCTCTAGGGACCTTGGGACCCTCCGCTGAGTTTGTGGCCAAGATCCCAAGTTTCTCTTCATATTTAGAACATAGCAGTGTCCCCATACTTTTTTTCCCCTGCCAAGCATCACCTTCTTCTCTTCTTTGTCCTTTTCTTCGTCTTGCTTCTCCTTCCTTATCATCCTTCAGCAAGAATATATTCTCTCTTGAAAGATCAGAGCTTGAGAAGTAGGTCTTAAAAACAATCTTCTATCATGTGCTTTTGTCTTTCCCTTTTGGAAAACCTTATTTAAATTGTTCTTAGTATTGTTTGTCTTATAGTTAAAGTGTTTGTTTACATTATTCATCTTTCTGCTTTATGTTTTATAACAGGATTTGGGCTACAATTTGAAGAACTGATAAGCTCAACTCATTGAATTTTGATTGGTAAGTAGATAATAACACAGAAATTGATGAGAAGATTTCTATTAATCTTGAGTGAGTTCTTAATAGAAGGCAAGTAAAAAATTCCTCAGAATGTTTGAGAAAAAAACGCAGCAACATAATTTATTTTTTTAAAATTAACTTGAGTTTAGCTCTCAAATTCCACTTTCATAGGTGGTAATAAAGAAATCTCATTTTATTGTTACAATTACTTTCTTACATCAGGGTTTCATAGCCATACAAAATTTGTGGGTAGTTAATGGAGAATTTGTAAAACAAATGAGAGATGTCCTCTTAGTTCTTTGTGGGATTTATTGGTATCTTGTTCTGCCTTGTGTCTGAGGTTAGCATGTTGAAGCTAATTCTTAGTCACTTTTAGGGTACTGATATCTGGGTGCCATTAAAGGCAGTCTTTACCTTGATCCTGAAGGTGGACTTGTATCAGTTTGTTTTGGTTCTTCAATTTTAGAAGTTAATTATCAGCAGCAGTTTTGGTGCTTGCATTGGGTACCTAAGCATAAACAAGGTGGAAGTGTTAACTCTTCACTAGAATATTTGGCTTTCCCAGACTCATTCTTCCTCTCAGGTTGACACTTCATGTTCTCCTGAACTCCTAGAATTTGGTTGTTTCTTTGTACTTCATGAATGAGATTAGTCAGAGGGCATACTTTCAGGCTAAGTTACAAGTACATGTCAAACCAGTATAATTCACTATAGACAGAGGCTTTTCATCTGTCAAGTACAGGGACTAATTTAGATGAAATTTATTTTGGTTCCACGGAAAATTGTTAAGACAGGAAATCCCTAACTTAGATGAGACTGAATGAGCTGCTAAAACTGTCTTCCTTAGAGAGTTCCAGGCAACCTAAGTTGGGAATGGTTTTTTCCCCCCAAAACAACTAAATTCTTGTTTTATTGTATCATTTAGATTTCACTGTGAGTTTTACACTGCAATACAAGTATTCGTGTTGCTTGAGTAGTTGTGGGGCTTTAGCACAGTATGGATTCTTCCTGACATCTATTGGATCAGATACTATAATATCCATAAAAGAACTCCAACTGGTCCCATCATTGCTCCTGAGAATGGTAAAACACCCGCCCCTCCTCAAACAGCAATGAAGATCAGCAGGTACACAGCCCCATTAAGCAGATCACATGCAGAACTCTGCTATGCTAATTTGCAGAAGAGAAAAATGTACCTCAGTGTTTTCTGAATGAGTCTGTAAACTCATTCCCACACATGGCTCTATTATGAAAAATTAATGGACAATCAAAAAAAACCAGAAGGCTTCCACTTTTTCCTAAATAGATTCAGAGCTAAGAATTCACTCCCTTCTGTAGTTTTCTCTTAATAGCCAGGTAACTGCTCATGTGCTGAATCCTTTACAGCTTTGGCTCTATCAGCAATCCAAAAATCAGGCTTTATGTAGGCTTTCCCACTGCCTGGAAGAGTCAACTATTGGTCAAGTGGCTTTCAGAGTTTTGCTTGCATTCATTACATCACAAATAAATATTAATCTTCCAAATTTCTGAAATGCTATGCTGTAAAGGAGTCAGGATTTGTATTTTTAAATGGCATTTTGTAGTATCATACTGGATATACAGTAGACTATAAATGTGATTTGTAGAGACCATTAATGAGGTAATAGAGCTAACTGACTTTGGTTAGCTTTATGTCAGCATAAGGAGCTCTGTACTTATGAGGACAAGTCTTTGGATATTTTCCAGTTACAGATCCATGATTGTGTGCTTTCTTTAGAAAGGCACAACTTAATGTCTCTTAGGATCTCACCAACAATGAATGAGAGTTCTTTTCTCCCTGTGTCCATGCTACAATAATTTGTCAATTGTTTTCTTAGTTTTAGCGATTCTGATTAGGGTTTGATGAAGTCTCAAGGTAGTTCAAACTTACACATTCTTAATTGGTAGACACTACACACTCCAGACACAAGGCTTGGAGGAATCTGGCTAGAACTGACCTGGAAGTCCCCAAACTAGTTCCTTGAACTTCTTATTAACTTATCACTTGCACACATATATGTACATACATACATGAAGAAAATGTTATGAATTTGGGAGGGAGTAAAGAACTGAGAATGAAGTGTTAAAATTATATATATATATATATATATATATATATATATATATATACACACACACACACACACACACACACACACACACACACTACTCATGCATAAAGTTCTTAAATAAATAAAAAAGACTGTGAATGTAATGGCAAACATGAGAGTGGTTTAGATAAAATCATAATTATTATGAAATAGAGAGTTAATATTTCCTTAGTCTGGACTTTCAGTGTTCACAGAGTTAAGTTTAATTAAGTTATGGAATGGACTTGTCTGTTCCCCACTAGCTGTTGACACTGTTCACCAAAAGACTCTTTCCATTATTCTTTTTACAGGATGCCCTTGACTCCTGTGTTGTCTAAACAATTTCAATAAAATGCCAAGAAAGAAGTAACAAATGAGATTTAGTAAATTGAAGGCAGATGCACTCATAGATCCAAGTGGTCTGCCTAAGGAAGGATTGTCTTACAGGAGCTGGGACTCTGCTCCTTTTCAAATTCTGACTGTTTTAGTATAATCCAGCCTTTCTGTTTCCCCCAGTGGGCTTAGGGCAGCTACTTCTAGATTCATTCTGTGACTACCTCTAGTTTGAACAATTAGTTATTTTCTCCTTTTAGGGTCATTTCTGGAATTCTTGTTTGATTTCTCAACAGCCTGTCTCATGTCTGCCTTCTACTTGAAATAACGCCTGTGTTTTAGCTTGGACAAAGAAACAAGTCTTTCTCACTTGCTGCCTTTCTGATCCACTCACCAGTCTTCCTCATTTAGTAACTGCTCAAAACTCCCCCTCCTCGTGTGTGTGTTGGTATATGGCTAACTGTTCTGAAATTTAAGTATAGAAAACCAACAGCACCGTTTATTATTTAGATCTTAGAACTGTGTTCTTACCACCATAAGCAAATAATACATTGACAGGTTTAGGAGTTGGGAGGAACAGATATATTAAAGTGATGGTAGATGTACTCATATACATGTAAGTTGTCCATTCTGAGTGGTGGTAGGGTGATGGATTTATTGGTCTACTTTTTCAATCAATTACCACTTTCTAATGTCTCTGTCACTGTCCAATAATTGCATCCAATTAGGAATTCATCTATAGATGATGTCAAAGACTTTCCATTCAATACCTTTTGAATGCCCCAAAATTCTAAATATGACTTGCATGACGAACCAATGCTTTATAATCCCTTCACTGATAAGATAGCATAGCTAAATCTCTCAGTCTAGCCACAGATTTCTTTAGAGCATTAATTACCTGAGAACAGCTCATTTTTTTCATGATTCCAGACTCTTTTACAGTTTCTTATTACTTTTGCTATATGGATAGTATTTTTTCATGGATTGTTACATACGGAAGTGAATCCCCTATTCCTGATTATTCAGGATGGTTACTGTTGTTCCCACTTCTACATTTCCATTTGAGAGAACTGTCAGGGCAACAGTCATACTCCCATTCTCTGTCTTTTCAATTGTATTTTCATCTATCTATCTATCTATCTATCTATCTATCTATCTATCTATCTATCCATCCATCTTCACCTACCTATTCATTCACTTATCCATCTATACCTATCATCTATCATTTCCTCCTTCCCTGATATTTCCATTCCACCCAGGACCTTGTGCATATCAGGCAGATGGTGTACCCATTTTTTACTATATCCTCAATGTCCATTCTTCTCTAAGATGTGAGTCATTGTGAACATTGAATGTTTGTTTGGCTCATCCTTTTCTCGTGTTCTCTCTGGGACATTACTGTTCTTAAAATAAATGTTTTATGTTGTTCTTGGGGATGGAGCATAAAGTTCTTTCAAGAAATGCCTGTTTTTGTTGTTGTTTGTATTTGCTTCTGTGGGTAATTCTGCTTAATTTAGGGAAGAAGTAATAGCAATTGATTTTGACTCAAAGGAAAAAATGCCTTGTAGTCATTATTTAATCCATAGTCATGCTTGTTTTTGATATCTATCCATTTGACTTTGTTCCAACTTATCCCACATCAAAAATGTGAGGAAGGGATAGCAGATAGTTTAGCAATGTCAGAATTTCAGCTGGATACTGTATCATTTGAGGCTGTGTATTGTTACCTGTGTTGTTTATTTTCTTGTGTTATTGAGAAGTAATATACAGGAAAAGCCACCAAACGAATCAGAAATTTAATTTGGTTTATTATTTCAGGATTTTGGTCTTAGTCAGAAGGCTCAATAGGTGTTGGCACATGGTTAAGTATACCACCTTGGTGGCTGGAGAATGTGGTAGAACAACACAACCTGACTTATACCAGCCATGTAGCAAAAGGGGTTACACTGCATGTCAGGGCAAAGGTCAAGTTAACCTTAAAGATAGACTCCCATTGACCTACTTCCTCTAGGTGATCCTCACTTCCTAATGTTTCCATCACTGCTGAATAATGGTACTATGTTAGGACTTCATCAAAGCCCTCATGTTTAATCAGTCTCTGAGCACAACTTGCAACTAGGGCCCAATCCTTCAATGTATGAGCTGTCTTAAAGGAAGGATCATGTCTAAACCCTGACATTACCATTTAATTGTCATTTTCTTCTTGTGAGTCATAGCATAATTGAGCAGAATGTTCTATGCTCGTGGGAAAATGGTACATAGGTGCTTAACAATTTACAGTGGACCATTGTAAGAAACATTAGTTATCCATGTTCAGTAATGTTTATCTGGAGAATCTAACCAATTCAATTTCATGTGAATATTGGGATTATCTGATAATCCTGTGTTCTTCAAGAATAGACCCTAAAAGTAGTTACTCATAATATCTTGTGCCTTTGGATTAACACTCATAAAATCAGAACAAAAATAACTATGAAATATCCCTTATTGTCTGTTCTGGAGCCTCAGTATGGGAATAAAAATGAAGACGTTTTAGTGGTCATCTCATTAGCTGACTAAATGAAAATAACTCTGTAGTAAAAACAAAAAACAAAAACAGTTGAGCATACTATTAATTGAATCACTTGGGGGTGAAGAGACAGGAAGATCTTTATGCGTTTGAGGCTAGCCTGGTCTAAATAGTGAATTCTTGGAGGTCAAAGGTTATATATTTAACAAAAAAGAAAAAAATATTTGCTATGAAAGGGAGGGAGGGAGGGAGAGAGGGAGGGAGGGAGGGAGAGAGAGAGAGAGAGAGAGAGAGAGAGAGAGAGAGAGAGATTAAAAAAGTGAAAAAAGGAGACAGATGGAGCTCCTGTAGGACCTGCATTTTTGAACTTCATGTTTGAGCTTGCCTGAGGCTAGTTATACCCTGATGTCTTAGCTAAGCAATGAAATACAGTTTCACCGTAGTAGCTTGAGTTGAGCATTGATCTTTAACCACTGGATGGGTATTAATGAATATAGAAAGGTAAAATGAAGAACCTTATACCCTGTGGTTATAAAGGTCACAGAGTCTAAGGTGATTTTTTGTGTTTTCTGTTTATAACTGGAATGTGGGGAAAAAATGTAACAATAAGAAAATAAAATCTAAACGTTGCCTTAGAATTTATTGTAAACTTGCTGAAAACTATTTCTGGCAAGGAAAACTTATACAGTAGGAAAATGCTATAGAAAAATATTTTTGATACTCATTTTAGATGGCAATATAATTTATTGACTGCCAAGAAAAATTGGCACTGAGAAAAATCTATGAAAGAAAAAAATGTAGAGATATAGGAAGATTAAAGTTGTTGGTTAGCAGCAGCATTGAAAGGAACAATCAGATTTTTGGAGAGGCCCAGGAGGGTCTCTCTAAGGTGAAACTCAGAAACACCTTGAGTGGAAAGAAATGTGGGAAACATAAGGAAGTCCAAGTAGCAGCCTTCCTTCAGTGAGAGGCATGCTTAGTAAAGAAATGTTAGGGAAAAGAGAGAAGCAAGCAGAATTACTGATATGTTTTATTCCTGAAGTGTACAGCTTAAAATTTTTGATTTAAAATGCATGCTTAGAAAAATTGTTCCTTTCTGCAATTTTCTCATTGTATTTTTGTAATAAGAACGTCCAGTTTTTGCTGCCAGGGTTAAATAGTCAATATTTCAGGACCATAACCAATTCCTTCTCATGTTACATAAATTATTGAAGTTGTTGTATACTTGCAAGTCTTGCAGGATTTGAAAAAAACAAAGCAGTAAAGAAGATACTTTTACTTTCTTCTCTGCTGCAAGGATCAAACACAAGCCTTTGGTGAGACTTCCCTCATAACTTTCTTATTCAAATGCCAAATTCTGCCTTGTAGAATCTTTAATGTGTACTGTCTGATTAGAATTTATTTGTTTGCTTTATGTTTAATTTCAGTTAATTATGGCATTTTTATATGAACCATCAGTGCTAAACTGTCAGGGAAAGCTGACCAATGTAACATCACCTTTACATTTAGTGTGTAATAAAAAGCACATGGTCAGAGAGAGAGATAACTGCCCTTCTTTGGGACTCGTTTTTATTCGTATTTCCTTAAACACTTCAGTGTCATAGGTTTACATCAACAATCAGATTTTGTTGAATTGACATCTGTGTCTTTGATGATGGCCTATTCTGGCTATAGTTTAAATTCAAACAATGATAGTACCATATACATTTACATAATATTCAATAGCTCTTCAAAAATATAATTCTTCTCCATCAGGTTAATCCTGGTTTTAGAGTATGTTTTTTCACAATCACAGATTATAGAGTCTTAGAAAAATCCACAGGATATTCCTTTCTGATGAAATAGAGTTAATGCCCACTTTCAGTTGAGCACCTCAGAGTTCAGTGAGCTCATATGCATCAGACACTGGATATACTTTCTGGTACTCTGAGATGTTGACAGTGGTAATGATGGTGGCAGTGAGAATGGCAGTAATGCCAATGATCAAGTCATTATTCCATAGGATTCAGTAAAGAAGCCTTTGGGTGAGTTCCCAGTGGTTAGACAATGCCTTGTAAATATGCTCAATACTTATGTTCCCACCATCCAATTACAGGCAAAAAGTGCATCTTTTGTACTAGTCCCAAACCCACATGGCTTGGGCAAAACCCACAGTTCTGTTAAGAAACCAATTCTCCCCACATCCTATCTGAGAATCTCCAATTAATTTTTAATAGTTCAAGACTACAGAATGGATGCCATCTGTAGCTGAATATGATTAATCTCTCCTCTAATCTCTAATCTCCTTCTTCTCTCGTTGTCCTGGTGGCTGAGGCATGTTTCTTGCTACCCACCCCAATGTTCTGGGTTCCCAAATGAAAGACACACACATACAGCTTTATGTTTTTATATGCCTTAAACAGCTCAATGGTTGAGCCATTCCCAAACCTCCCTGTGGCTAACACCTCCCCTATGATATTCCTGAGTTATTACTTAATAAAATCTATATCTTTGCTGCCTTAGAACCAGTGTGTGTGGGGGTACCGGGGCCACTCTTCTCTGGCTTTTACATAAGTGCCATGCTCTTCCTTCTGCACCTCTCAGGCCTGGTCCTTATTCCTTGCCCAGCATGGCAGTCACATTGCCTGTGAATTCTAAAGTCCTGCCTCCATCTCCCTGTCCAGCCACTGGCCACTGGCAACTTTACTTACCAATCAAAACCAACTAGATGCAGGGACTTACATGCGGATTCTCATGCAATTATGGGAACCCAATTAACCTAATATAAGCATTAGACCAAATCCACATCAGTCTTTCTTTATTTCCATCAATTTCAGGGATGCTCTTTAATGTGAACAAGATCCAGAGTAAAAATACTGATACAAAATAGTTGTTAATATGGCAGTTATCAAGAAAGCAAATGGCAAATGCTGGTGTGAGGGTGGAGGAAAGAGGAATCCTAATTTACTATTGGAGGAAGTATAACTGCTATAGCAATTATGAAAATCAGTGTGCAGATTTAAGAAAAATCTGAGAACCTGATATTATACCACTGAGATGCTCATTCAGCTGTGTTTATTGTTGCTCTGCTTACAGTAGCAAGGAAATAGAACCAACATAGATGTCCATTAACACATGAATGGAAAATGAAATGTGCCACATATTCACAATGAAATTTTCCTCATCCATAAGGACAAATGTAATTATGAACTTTGTGGGAACATGGATAGATGTGAAAAATATCAATAGAGGTAGCCAAGGCTCAGAGAGACACATGTTACACATCTTTTCTAATATGTAGATCTTGGATTCTCTGTTTTACATATGTGTATTTATGTTGGAATGAGTAAATATAGATGCAAGAAATACAGAGAGATCCATGAGAGGTTAAAAAAAAAAAGGCAGAATTAAGGGAAAATAGTGGGTAGGCTAACAAGACATATGTGGTATGGAAATGAAGGAATGTTTAAGGGAGGAAGAGTTTGATCTTAATGGTGAAAAAGAGAGATGGAAGAGATGGAAGGCTGTGTGTGTGTGTGTGTGTGTGTGTGTGTGTGTGTGTGTGTGTAACCAAATCAAAGTTTTTATGAAAATACCATGTAGAAACATGCTTCTTCATGTGTTAAAATAATGTAAACAAATAAAAGAAAGACAAAAATATGAAGAGTGGAGTCTGTAATATTCAGTTCTTCAGAGCTGGGGTAGAGGAACTGCAGTTAGGTTGGATAGCAGAGGGGAACTTTTGAATAGTCTCCGTGTTGTGCTTCAACTTGCTTCCTAAGTTGAGTACACAGATATGTATGACCACACCCAGCAGACTTATTTTGTTTTATTTAGCATCACATCAATTTATGTAACTGTGTCCTTCTTGTCCAAAAAGGCAAGGGATTAAAAATCCAACCTTACAGATATGTCCCTGGCTCTATGGAATTATAGCTCAGTCACACAGTGCTGGTGCCCACATAGCTTCTACAGTAGAATAACTTTTAAAAAAATAATGAAAGTTTGCTTTCTACTGTTCAGTGCATTTTTTTCCTAAAGCAACAAAAAGATTAACCTCTATCCAAATCAGAAAGCAAAGGCTCTGCAGGTGAACAACAAACCACACTGTTTGTTCATGTTAATTCATTTTCCATGTAGACTGTCCAATAGAAACACACACACACACACACACACACACACACACACACACACACAAATTTGTTTGAAGAATTCTGTAGCAAGTACACATTCATGCATCAGGCAAAAGACAAAAAAACCTCATGAAGCCTTGAGGGATAAGTGATCATAGAAGTTAAAAATTAAAAAAAGATTTTAAAAAAATCTGTAAAGGCAATGTCAAAATTCTACTTGTGGTGCTGAAGAGATGGGTCAGTAGTTGGGAATGTGTACTGCTCTTTCAGAGGACTTGAATTTTATACACACGCACACATACACTAAAATAATATAGATAATATCATAAATTTTAAGATGTCCTGCACTTTTTTTCCCTAAGTAAATAGAGGAGAAAACATCAGTGTGAATAAGACTGAGCTATGATTCTTTCTTTACCCTTCATGGAGTCCATAAGTCACACAAACATATGGTCCAGCAATAAAAAGAACTATCTGATAAATGAACTTGAAATTCATCCCTTTAGCTCCTGACTCTTTCTCTTGCCTGAGAAAGATCACACCACTATATTACTAGCATGACCTCATGGGCTGTCCTTATCTGTGAAGAATGATGGTAAAGTAGAACATATGTTCTGCTTGCCACCCTCTGCCTCCTCAACTTGTGATGTTTATACAGAGGTTTATCTTGGATTATGTCTCATTTGCAAGGCAAAAAGTACTTTTTGCTTCTTTTGTGAAAAAAGCAACATAACTGTTTTTAAATGAAATGTGGATGTCAGTAAAATGGATGAGTGATGATGAAGATTTCCATTAGGCTCACTCAGCTTGGACTGTCTTTCTCATGCTCCCTTCCCTAGATAGTTGCTGGTGTTCGTGGATCATTCCACATTTTGACAGAAGGGTGCTGTGTACCAGGCTTTAGTGACATGAATGTTTATATGCTGGCTTACCTTGTTGGCCTAGGCAGCAGCTGGCCCTTAGTTCTCTTAGCTCTTACTGCACCTGTTCTTTTAGTTGTCTGTCTAGACTAACTTCATGTTCAGGTACATGATGATGATGCCTGCTGACAACTTTTCAAGATAACTCATCCTGAATGTTGAAAATTTTGAGGCTGGAAGACAACAGTAGAGGTTAGAGGCCCTTCCAGATTCACCTCCTGCTCTCCTTACCTCACAACTACCTTTCCATTCTGACAGCCTTTTTTGAAGATCTTAATTTCTCTGTGAATACAAATAGGCAGCCTCATATGCATTATTTGATGGTTCACATAGTTGATATGACCATCTATCTAAATAGTCTATAAACACACACACACACACACACACACACACACACACACACACACAGAGTACTTGTACACATGCACGTGCACATATACATGTCTCTGTCATTTCTACTGCTATTCATCTCTCTCTATTGTTTCTTCATCTCATCTATTAATGTGTGACAGACACATATTTCAAATGCTTCTTTGCCTAAATTATGACTATGTAAATGCTTCTTTGTATACTTTGAAATCTGACTTGTTGGAATCAGAGGTTTCCAGAGCTCAGTTGTTCTTCTTAACTTTTTGGTAAGGTCATATGTAAAAAGGAATTATTCAGGATAGAAGTAGTTTTAGTTGTGGTTGCAGGAGAAAAGGGAATAGATGTATATAGCATATAATATTTAATAACTTTCAGATTTATTCAACACAATAGTATAGCTTAAGAAATAGTGAGTTCTGTGCCTTAGAGGCATTGAATCAACATCTGATAAGAAGTTTGCAAGTACTGACAGAGAGGAGATGTACCTAAATATCTCTCTCTCTCTGTGTCTGTCTCTCTGTCTCTCTCTGTCTCTCTGTCTCTGTCTCTGTCTCTGTCTCTGTCTCTGTCTCTCTCCCTCTCTCTCATTCTCTCTCCCTCTCTCTCTTTTATTCCTTCCCTCCTCCTCTATTTCCATCTTCTTTCCCTTTTTCCCACAGCCACACTCCCCATGGGAGAACGCACTTATGTGTATGTTCATGATGGAGAGCCTATGGTTTTTTCAGAGTTCTTAAGCTGAAGGCTATCACTAGTTTTCCAAGATTTCCCAACTTGTTGAAAGCCATTGCTCTGCTAAGCATTAGGACTTGGTAATAAACTGAATATCACACTGAGAAACAATGAACACCTGCACATTTTTACATGTTTTGGAGTACACATTTGGGATATATAGATATTTGATACTGAATTTATACCCAGGAAAACAAATCTTCATTTTAATAAGAACCAATATGACCAATTGAGAGACAAACAATGCATTCAAGGGGGGTGGTGGTATGTTTTGCCATCTCTAAAGCATGTCAGTGGAATAGGAGGTGTTGCTATAAATTACAGGATGTTAAAATATGTAAACACTGAGCTTGCTGTACAGTATTCTGAGAAGATATATTTTGAAGGTATAAGCAGAGCAGAGCCCAGAAATTTTTTTATTTCTAGATACTCTGTTTCTCTTTCTCTCTGTCTCTCCTGATTTCTCTCCTTTCTTCATATGATAACTAATTTTAAAAATTGGTTTCTGTGACCAGTAAAGACAATGGAGCAGATAAAAACTCTTGGTAGTTTGAACATAAACTACTAGATTTTATTTATCTTTCTTTCTTGTTTTTTGCTATTTTTTTCCAGGTGGTTGTAAGAGTCTGATCTTCGTAGTTCATTTGAAAGCCAATAAAATATTAAAGGACATCGAGCATGCTGCTATTTTAAAAATGTTGTATGCTAACCTTGGATAGGACAACCAAGAGAGAGAGTAGTGTGTTAAGACTACAGATTCCTTTCCGGTGTGAACAGATAACCATGAGCTAGAGCATGCACCGAGTCACGGGGACTCTCATTTCTTTATTTTATTAATATATGAAGCATTTTCTTAACAGAGGGTGACTGGAGAAAGAAATATGTATGTATAACAGCCTGTAATTGCAAAAAAATTTTACACTTTGAAGAGTTTCCATTAAGAAGCTAGAGAGAGCCGGGCGTGGTGGCGCACACCTTTAATCCCAGCACTCGGGAGGCAGAGGCAGGCAGATTTCTGAGTTCGAGGCCAGCCTGGTCTACAAAGTGAGTAGCCAGGGCTACACAGAGAAACCATGTCTTGAAAAACAAAACAACAACAACAACAAAAAACCAAAAGAACAACAACAACAACAAAAAGAGGCTAGAGAGATGACTCAGAGACTAAGAACAAGTACTGGTCTTATAGATGACTCAATTACAGTTCCTAGTACCCACATAGGTAGTTCACAATGGTATGTAGCAAGTTCCCTTGTTTTGTCTCTCATGCATCCTTTCTTTCCCCCATAGGCAGAATGCTTTAAAAATGCAAACAATATCTTGCTATTATATAGACTTTCTTGTCCTTGGGAGCAAAGCTTGTAACTCTGTTGGGGAAATGTTTTCCTGGTATTATTTCTACTTGTTCCTCCTTCCCTGTGTTGTTAACACTCACCTCCTACTTTCTAGTGCTCTAAGCATTGGACTTTTGCCTTTCCTTTTGGTAGACAAGTTCATTAACTAAAGAGTAACTTTGAGCTTATGCTTGCCTTGCTCTAAGATTCTCACATAACTAATTGTGCTAGGCTGGCTCCCTATTATTCAGCTTTTATTTTAAATGCCACCTTCTCAAAGGAGTGATTTTCTATACAGTCTAAGAGAATAATCACAGACCCGCCTGCTAAGTCTGCTGGGGGACCTCCAGCTTCTCCAAGTTTTTTGCTGTCCCTTTAAGCTTCACTGTCCTCCCACAACTCCTCCAGTCTTCATTAGACCTGATACACCAGAAACATACAGGTTAGACCATTTAGACCACAATTATCTGCCAAGTGAGTCCTCTGAGGCATGCCCTGAGAAGTAAACTCCCCCTTAAGTACCATTATCTAGTTCAAGGCTGACCACCTGAAGCCTACATGCTGTACCAGAAACATCCAAATGGCTAAAGGCCACTGTAAGGACAAAATCGACAAGAACAATGGCAAGATAGCACCCCCAGAGTACAGCTATACTATTATAGCAAACCCTGGATAGTCTAACATAACCAAAACACAAGAAAATGACCTTTAATCTAATATTATGAAGATGATAGAGGTCTTAATGAGGAAATTAATAAATCCATTAAAGAAATAAAGGAAAACATAAACAGGTGAAAGAGATGAATAAAACTATTCAAGACATGAAAATAAAAATAGCAGCAATAATGATAAACTGAGGTAATCCTGGAGATAGAAAATCTAGGAAAGAGAGCAGGAACTACAGATATAAGCATCACCAACAAAACACAAAAGATGGAAGAGAGAATCTTAGGCATAGAGGATACAACAGAAAAATGGATACACCAGTCAAAGAAAATTCTAAATCTAAAATGTTTCTATAATAAAACATTCAGGAAATCTAGAACACTATGAAAAAAACAAACTTAAGAATAGGAACAGAAGAAGGAGAAGAAGGGGAGGAGGAGGAGGAGGAAAAGAGTCTCAGCTCAAAGGCTCCCAAAATATCTTCAACAAAATCATAGAAGAAAACTTCCCTAACCTAAAGAAATAAATGTCTATAAATGTATAAGAAGCTTAGAGAACACCAAATAGATTGTTCTAGAAAAGAACATCCTCCTGCTCTATAGTAACTAAACCACTAAATGTACACAGCAGCAGCAGCAGCAGCAGCAGCAGCAACAACAACAACAAGAACAACAAAAGAATATTAAAAGCTGAAAGCATAAAGTCCAAGTTACATGGAAAGGCAGACCTATCAGAGTTGGACCTGAATTCTCAACTGAGATTCTAAAAGCCAAAAGGGCTTGGGCAGATGTCTTGTAGG
Source organism: Mus pahari (assembly GCF_900095145.1). Lineage (NCBI taxonomy): Eukaryota > Metazoa > Chordata > Mammalia > Rodentia > Muridae > Mus > Mus pahari. The sequence goes on along the minus strand of NC_034599.1, from coordinate 8,620,747 downwards.
TTCTAGCACAGAAGTCAGCAGAGACTACCATACCCAGGAAAACTTTCAATAACCATAGATAGAGAAAACAAAATATTCCATGACAAAACCAAATTTAAACAATATCTTTCAACTAATCCAGCCCTACAGAGGATACAAGAAGGAAAATTCATACACATAAGAAAACACAAGAAATAAATAATTTCACATCAACAAAACTATAGAAGACACACACACACACACACACACACACACACACACACACACATGCACAATCAACACCAACATCAAAATAATAGGAATTAGCAATGTTTGGTCATTAACATCTCTCAACATGAATAGACTCAATTCCCCAATAAAAAGACACAGGTATATCTCTAACTGTGTATGTAGCAGAAGATGGCCTAGTCAGCCATCATTGGGAAGAGAGGCCCCTTGGTTTTGCAAACTTTATTTGCCCCAGGACAGGGGAATGTCAGGGCCAAGAAGTGGGAGCTGGTGGGTAGGGGAGCAAGGCAGGGAGAGGGTACAGGGAACTTTCAGGATAGCATTTGAAATGTAAATAAAGAAAATATCTAATAAAATAAATAAATAAATAAATAAATAAATAAATAAATAAATAAAAAGACACAGACTAACAGAATGGATGTGAAAACACAATTCACCAGTCTCCTGCTAATAAGAAGCACAACCCCATCCAGAAACTGCCCCACCCAGGGGTTCATCCCATAATCAGCCGCCAAATACAGACACTATTGCATACGCCAGCAAGATTTTGCTGAAAGGACCCTGATATAGCTGTCTCTTGTGAGGCTATGCTAGTGCCTGGGAAACACAGAAGTGGATGCTATTGGATGGAACACAGGGCCCCCAATAGAGGAGCTAGAGAAAGTACCCAAGGAGCTGAAGGGCTCTGCAACCCTATAGGTGGAACAACACGAACTAACCAGTACCCCCAGAGCTCGTATCTCTAGCTGCATATGTAGCAGAAGATGGCCTAGTCAGCCATCATTGGGAAGAGAGGCC
>NC_034599.1:8582087-8619472 GCF_900095145.1 Mus pahari | reverse complement strand
CCTAATATCCAATAAAATAGACTTTCAGCCAAAAGTAATCAAAATAGATGGGAAAGGACACTTCATATTTACCAAAAGAAAAATCCACCAAGATGACATCTCAATTCTAAACATATATGTCCCAAATGTAAGGGTACCCACACTTGTAATAGAAACATTACTGAAGTTTGAATAACACACCTAATCCCACACATTAATCATGTGAGACTTCAACAGTCCATTTTCACCAATTCACAGGTCATTGAGACAGAAACTAAACAGAGAAATAATGATACTAACAGAGGTTATGAATCAAAAAGACCTGACAGATATCTGCATAACATTTCATCGTGCCACAAAGAATACACATTCTTCTCAGCACCACATGTAACCTTCTCCAAAATTGACCATATATTTGATACAAGAATACTGATATAAGTCCGGGTGTCTTTTCAGACCACCAAGTGTTAAAGCTGGATTTCAACAACAGAAACTCAGAAAACTTACAAACTCATGGAAATTAAACAACTCTCTACTCAATGATCATCAGGTCAGGGAAGAAATAAAGAAAGAAATTAAAGATTATCTAGATTTCCATGAAAATTAAGGCATAGCACAACCAAACTTATGGGACACAGTGAAGGCAGTGCTAAGATGAAAGAAAGTTCATAGCACTATGTGCCTCTAGAGGGATTTCATACTAGCAATTTAAATCCAAACCTGAAAACTCTTGAGCAAAAAGAAGCAAACACACTGAAGAGGCAAGAAATAATCAAACACATAGCTGAAATCCATAAATAGAAACAAAGAGAACAGTACAGAGGTCAAGGAAACCAAGACCTGGTTCTTTGAGAAAATCAACAAGATAGACAAACCCTTTGCTAAACTAACTAAAAAGCAGAGAGACAGTATCCAAATTAGCAAAATCAGAAGGGAAAAGGGAGACATAAAAAGAGACCCTGAGAAAATTTAAAAAAAAATCATTAGGTCTTACTTCAAAAGCATGTACTCCACAAAACTAGAAAAATCTAATTTTCTAGATAGATACTACCTACCTAAGTTAAATCAAGATCAGGCAAACTCTTTTAAGTAATCCTATAATTCCCTCAGGAAATAGAAAGGGTCATTGAAAGCCTCCCAACCAAAAAAAAGCTCAGAAAGTTTTAACCCAGAATTCTACCAGATTTTTAAGGAAGAGCTAATACCAATATTCCCCCACAAAACCGGCACAGAAGTAACATTGTTAAACTCATCCTATGAGGCCACGGTCATTCTGATTTCTAAACCACATAAAGACTCAACAAGAAATAGAATTTAAGACCAAATTCTCTCACGAACATTGATGCAAAAATAGTCAATAAAATACTTAACTCGAATCCAACAACACATCAAAAACATCATCCACCATGATCAAGTAGGCTTCATTACAGGGGTGTAGATATAGTTCAGCATATGAAAATCCATCAGTGAAATCCTCCATATAAGCAACCTTAAAGAAAAAACCTGACATGTTCATGTCATTAAATATTAAAAATGCTTTTGAAAAAATCCAATACCCCTTCATGTTAAAAGCCTTGGAGATCAGGGATACAAGGCACATGCCTAAACATAATAAAGGCAATATACTATAAGCAGAGAGCCAACACCAAGTTAAATGGATAGAAACTTAAAGTAATTCCACTAAATCAGGGAAAAGACAGGGCCATCCACTCCTTATATCTTTAATATAGTATTTTAGCTAGAGGAATAGGACAACTAAAGAAGCTCAAGGGGTTATAAGCTGGAAAGGAAGAAGTCAAAGTATCATGATTCCAAGATGATACCATAGTATATATGAGTGACCTTCAAAATTTTACCAGAGAATTCTTAAAGCTGATAAACACCTTAAGCAAAGTGGCTGTATACAAAATTAGCTAAAAGAATGCCAATAGCCATCTTTATACAAAAGATAATTGCCTAGAAAAAATAGGAAAACAATACCCTTCACCATAATCACAAATAATATAAAATATCTTGGTCTAACTCCAACCAAGCAAAGGAAAGACCTATTTAACAAGAGCTTCAAAGCTCCGAAGAAAGAAACTGAAGAGGATATCAGAAGATGGAAAGATGCCACATGCTCATGGATAGGTAAGATTAACAGGGTGAAAATAGACATTTTACCAAAAGCAATCTACAGATTCAATGTGATTCCCATCAAAATTCCAACATAATTCTGTACAGACCTTGAAAGAACAATTCTCAAACTTCATATAAGAAACAGAACAACACAACACAACAGAACACAAAACAAAACAAAACACCCATAGGCTGACTTAGGTAGTATTCCTTCTGTGTCAATGTTATGGAATAGTTGGAGGAGTATTGGTATTATCTCTTCTTTGAAGGTCTGGTAGAATTCATCACTAAAGCCATCTGGCCATGGGCTTTTTGTTGTTGTTGTTGTTGTTGGGAGGTTTTTAATGACTTCTTTTTCAGTAGGTGATGTAGATCTGTATAGATAATTTATCTGTCTTGATTTAACTTGGGTACATGGTATCTGTCTAGAAAATAATCCATTTCATGTAGATTTTCCAGTTTTGTTGAGTGTTGGCTTTTTTAGTAGGATCTGATGATCTTTTTAAATCCCTTAGGTTTTTATTGTTATGTCTCCCTTTTCATTTCTGATGTTGTTAATTTGGACACTGTGTCTGTGCCCTTTAGTTAATTTGGCTAGGGAATTATCTACCTTGTAGATTTTCTCAAAGAACTACCACTTTTACTTGCTGATTTTTTTTGTAACATTTTCTTTGTTACTATTTGATTGATTTATGCCCTGAGTTTGACTATTTTCTGCCTTCTACTCTTTTTTTTTTTTTTCTGCCTTCTACTCTTGTTGCATGTGTTTGCTTCTTTTTGTTTTTTGGCTTTCAGGTGTGCTGTTAGGTTGTTAGTATAGGATCACTATAATTTCTTTAAAAGGGCACTTAGTGCTATGAATTTTCCTCTTGGCACTGCTTTCATTGTGTCCCATAAGTTTGAATATGTTGTGCCTTCATTTTCATTGGATTCTAAAATGTCTTTAATTTCTTTCTTTTTTCTTCTGTGACCAGGTTAAAATTGAGTAGAGAGTTGTTCAGTTTCCATGCAAATGTGCATTTTCTGTTATTTTTATTAAAGTCTAGCCTTAGTCTATGGAGATCTGATAGGATTCATGGGATTATCCCAATCTTCTTATAACTGTTGACACTTGTTTTGTAACCAGTTATATAGTCAAATTTGGGAAAGGTACCATGAGGTGCTGAGAGGAAGGTATATTCTTTTGTTTTAGAGTTAAATGTTCTGTGTATTTCTGTTAAATCCATTTGGTTCATAACTTCTATTAGTTTCACTGTGTTCCTATTCGCTTTCTGTTTCAATGGCCTATCCATTGGTGAGAGTGTGGTATTGAAGTCTCCCACTATTATTCTGTGGAGTTCAATGTGTATTTGAGCTTTAGTAAAGTTTCTTTTATAAATGTGGGTTGCATATGGGGCATAGATGTTCAGAACTGAGACTTTCTCTTGGTGGATTTTTCCTTTGATGAATATGAAGTGTCCTTCCCCATCTTTAATGTCATCTTGTTGAAAGTCTATTTTGTCTTGTATTATTAGGATGGCAACTCCCACTTGTTTCTTGGGACAATTTGCTTGGAAGACTTTTTTTTCCAGCCTTTAACTCTGAGATAGTTTCTGTCTTTGTTATTGAGGTATGTTTCTTGTATGCAGAAACATGCTAGATCCTATTTACATATCAATTCTGTTAGCTTATGTCTTTTTATTAGGGAATTGAGTCTATTGATATTGAGAGATACTAGAGATAGGATGCTACAATTACTCTGATACATAAACCACAGAGACCCAACAAAGAAAGAGAAATTCAGACCAATTTTGCTTATGAATATCAATATAAAAATATTCAATAAAATTATGGCAAACTGAATTCATGAACACATCAAAGCAATCATTCACTGTGATCAAGTAGGCTTCATTACAGGGATGCAAGGTTGGTTCAATATACAAAAATCCATTAACATAATCCACTATAAAAACAAACTTGAAAAAAAAATCACATGATCTTCTCATGAGATGCTGAAAAAGCACTTGATGAAATACAGCAGTCCTTCATGCTAAAAGTATTGGAGAGATCAGGAATTCAAGGCCTATATCTAAACACAATAAAAGCAATATACAGCAAACCGACAACGAATATCAAATTAAATGGAGAGATACTTGAATCAACCCCACTAAAATCAGGGACAAGAGATGAATGCCCACTCTACCCATATCTATTTAATAGAGTACTCAAAATTCTAGCTAGAGCAATAAGACATCAAAAGGAGATCAAGGGGATACAAATGGCAAAGAAGAAACAAGGTATCACTATTTGCACATGATATGACAGTATGCATAAGTGACCAAAAAATTCTACCAGAGAACTTCTACAGCTGATAAACAACTTCAGCAAAGTGGCTGGATATAAAATTAACTCAAACAAATCAGTAGTTTTCCTTTATACAAATAATAAACACACTGAGAAAAAATAGGGAAACAACACCCTTGCCAATAGAAATAGTATAAAATACCTTGGAATAACTCTCACCAAGCAAGTAAAACATATATGACAAGAACTTCAATTCTCTGAAGAAAGAAATTGAAGAAGACCTTAGAAAAATGGAGAGATCTCATATGCTCATGGATTGGTAGGATTAACATAATAAAAATGGCCATCATACTAAAGGCAATCTATAGATTTGATGCAATCTCCATCAAAATTCCAACACAATTCTTCAAAGACATGGAAAGAGCAATTCTCAATTTCATATGGAAAAAACAAAAAAAAGCCCAGGTTAGCGAAAACAATTCTTAACAATAAAAGTACTTCTGGGGGAATAACCATCCCTGACCTTAAGCTATACTACAGAGTAATAGTCATAAAAGCAGCATCATATTGGTACAGAGACAGATAGGCTGATTAATGGAATAGAATTGAAGACCCAGAAATAAAACCACACACCTACGGATGCTTGATCTTTAATAAAGAAGCCAAAAAATATACAATGGAAAGAAGAAAACATCTTCATTAAATGGTGCTGGTCTGACAGTCAGTATGTAGAAAAATGAAATAGATCCACATTTGTCACTTGCACAAAGCTCAAGTGCAAGTAGACCAAGAACCTCAACATAAAACCCAATACACTGAATCAAATAGAAGAGACAGTGGGAAAGAACCTTGAAGTCTTGGGCAGGGGCTTTGGGGGAAATTTCCTAAACAGAACTCCAATGACTCAGGCTCTAAGATCAGGAATTGATTAATGGGACCTCATGAACTTGAAAAGCTTCTGTAAGGCAAAGGACATAGTTGCTACAGAATGTGAACCTACAAATGTGAAAAAAATGACAACCTACAGAATGTAAAAATAAAAAATCTTCACTAATTCTAATAGAGGGTATCCAAAATATATAAAGAACTCAAGAAGGTAACCTCCAAAACATCAAATAACCCAGTCAAAATTGGGGTATAGAAATAAACAGAGAATTCACAAGACAGGAATCTGGAATGTTTGAGAAGTACTTAAAGAAATGTTTAAAGTCCTTAGCAATCTGAGAAATGCAAATCAAAACATCCTTGAGATTCCACCTTACACCAATCAGAATGGGTAAGATCAAAAACTCAGGTGATAGCACATGTTGGTTAAAATTCAGAGAAAGAGAAATACTCTTCCATTGCTGGTTGGATTACAAACTGGTACAACCACTCTAGAAATCAATCTGGAGGTTCCTTAGAAAATTGGAAATAGATCTAGCTGAAGACCCACCTATACCACTCCTGGGCATATACCCAAAAAATGCCCCACCATGCCACAAAGGTACTGCTATATTATGTTTATAGTAGCCTTATTTGTGATAGTCAGAAACTGGAGACATACCATATGTCCCACATGGAAGAATGGATATAGAAAAATGTGGTTCATTTACACAATGGAATACTATTCATCTATTAAAAACAAAGACATCTTGTATTTTGCAGGCAAATGGATGGAACTAAAAACAATCATCCTGAATGAGATATCTCAGACCCAAAATGACATGCATGTTATGTGCCCAGGACACAACGCACAGAACTCAAGAAGGTTAACAAGTCAAAGTGCCCAAGTGAGGATGCTTCAATCCCACTTGAGAGAGAGAAGAAAGCAGATGGTAGTTGGGGGCCAGCAGAATGTATGGAAATATATAGCCTGAGGAAGTGGGAGGTGGGGTGATCCTCTAGAATGTACCAGAGACCTGGGAGGTGAGTTAATCTCAAGACTCAAAGGAAGGGACCTTACATGAAATGCTCTACAGTGGGGAAAGTAAACTTGTAGAATCTACCTCCAGTAGAAAGACAGGGGGTAATGTGGAGGGATCAGGTTGCCTTCCTACAGTCAAAAACTCTGACCCCAAATTGTTTCCCTCTAAAAGAACTACAGGGGTAAAAATGGAGAAAAGCCTGAAGAAAAGAAGTTTTCAGTGAGCGGCCCAAATTGGGACCCAATTCAAGGAGAAGCTCTAAGGCCTGATAGTATTACTGATGATATGATGTACTTACAGATAAGAGCCTAGCATGGCTTCCCTCCGAGAGGCCCCACTAGTAGCTGATTGAGACAGGAGCAGATACAGCCAACAAATGGTCTGATGTTGGGAGCCCCTGTGGTTGAATTAGGAAAAGGCTGGAAGAAGTTGAGGAGAATGGTAACCTCATAGGAAGACCAGCAGCCTCAACAAACCTGGACCCCCAAGATTTCTCAGACACTGAATCACCAACCAGGCAGCATACACTAGCTGGTCCAAAACCCCTGACACATATACGGCAGAGGACTGACTGGTCTGGTCTCAATGAGTGAAGATGCATCTAATCCTTGAGAGACTCGAGATCCCAGGGAATGCAAAGGCCTGACAGGGTGTGTGTGTGTGTGTGTGTGTGTGTGTGTGTGTGTGTGTGTATGGGGACATCATCTTAGAGATGGGGGAAAAGGAATGGGATGAAGAACTGTCAGATGGTGGACCAGGAGGGGGCTAATGACTGGACTGTAAAAAAGATTAAAGATAATAATAACTAAAAAGGAGAAAGAAAAAATACTAAAACCAAAAACCCAAGATAGCTAAATAATTCCTCTATAATAAAAGAACTTCTAGAGGTATCACTATCCCTGATTTCAAGCTGTAATACAGAGCAATAGTAATAAAATCATCATAAAAATATCAGATTGATCAATGGAATAAAATCAAAGACCCATAAATTAACCCACACAACCATGGACACTTAATTTTTGACAAACAAATCAAAATCATTTAATAGAAAAATGAAAACATTTTCAGCAAATGGTCTAACTGGATGTCTGCATGTAGAAGAAAAGCAAATACATCCATTTTCACTTTGCACAAAACTCAAGTCCCAGTGGATCAAAGATCTGAACATAAAAGTGTACACACAAATTCTAATAGAAGGGACAGTTGGGACTATTCTTGAACTCACTGGTATAGGAGACAACTTCCTGAACAGAACTCCATCAGCCGAGTCACTTGGATTAAACAATTAATTGATATAGGACCCCCTGAAATTGAAAAGCTTCTGTAAGGCAAAGGACACAGTAAATAGGACAAAATGGAATCCTACATAATGGGGGATGATCTTCATCAACACTACATCTCACAGAGGACTAATAACCAAAATATAGGAATAACTCAAGAAATTAAACACCAACAAAACAAACCAACTAAGTAAAAATTAGGTACTTGGTTAAATTCAGAAAATTCTCAACAGAGGAATTTATAATGGCTGAGAAGCCCTTAAAAATCTTCAAAAACCTTAGTCATCAGAGAAATACAAATCAAGATGACTTTGAGATTCATAGTGGCTCTCATTATGGTGAAGACATAAAATTCAAGTGAGGGCACATGCTGGCAAGGATGTAGGGCAAGTGAAACACTTCTTTACTGGTGGGAGTACAAACCTGTACAACTATTGTGGTTTTGCAAAAAATTGGGAGTAGATCTAACTTGAGACTCAGCCATATCATCTCTGAGCATATACCCCAAAATAATCTATATCATAACACAAGAATACTCATTTACCTTTGTTATAGAAACTTTATTTAAATATCCAAAACCTGGAAAACAGCCTAAGTGTCTCTAAATGGAAGGATAGAGAAAATGTGGTATATTTACACAATGGAATATTACTCAGCAATTAAAATCAAGGACATCATAAAATTTGAGAGCCAATAGATGGCACTAGAAAATATCATCCCTAGTGAGGTAACCCAATATCAGAAAGAGTAGATATTAATCATAAAATACAAGATAACAAGGGTACAATCCCCAGATCCAAAGAGGTTAAGTAACAAAGGGGGCTCAAGGGAAGATTCTTGAATCTTACTCCAAAGGGGATATAAAATAGACATCTGAAATAATTGGTGGGAAGGAACTGGATGAGAGAGATAGGGGAGAAACAGAGGTGTGGATCAGGAATGAGGAGGGGGTAAGCCTGGGAAAGAGAACAGAAATCACTGGGTATGGCATCTCTGGGATCGGGGAGGTTTTCCAGAGTCTGTGGGGGTGACACTAGCTGAGACCTCTACCAGTGGAGGAAGTGGAGCCTGAAGAAGCCACCTACTGTAGCCAGGTGGGAATTCCAGTGGAGGGATGAAGACAACATCCCATCCACAAAAACCTCGACCCCAAATTAGTCCTGCCTAGAAGAAGTGCAAGGCTAAAGTTGGAGGAGAGATTAAGGGAATGGCCAATCAATGACTGGCCCAATTTGAGAACCACCCCATGGAAAGGAGCCAACTCTTGACACTATTAATGATATTCTACTGTGCTTTCAGACAGTAGCCTAGCATAATTGAATGCTGAGAGGCTTCATCCAACATCTGTTGGGCACAGATGCAGAAACTCACACCATATAATAGGCAGAGTTCAGGAGTCTTGTGGAAGTGCAGAGGGAAGAGCAGAGGGAAGATTGAGGGAGCTGGAGGGATCAAGGACATCACAAGAAGATCTACAGTCAACTAACCTGGGCCCATGGGGGCTCGCAGAGACTGTACTAGCAGAATGCCTAGCCCTTGAAGTAGACAAGGTATTTCAAATTAAGCTCATGTACCTGTGCTTTTCATTTGAGGATCTAAAGAGTTCATGGGCAACCCTCTGGGAGCACAAAGAGATGTAGCTAAAAATTCCCACTACAGATGGTGGCCAACTCAGTTTTAAAAATATTTTAGAAATTCTCAGATGGAATACACACACAATGATATAGTTTAGGAGGAGGGAGAATTAGTTTTCTCAGTGATCTGAGTCATGACTCATGTGGTTCCAGCACAAGCAGCAAAACTAGAACAAAGGAACACAGCTGCATGAAGGGATTTGCCTTGGGATGATGATGATGATGATGATGATGATGATGATGATGATGATGATTATAACATTTTTATTTTTAGTTTTCTTTTTCATTGGATATTTTCTTTATTTATATTTCAAATATTATCACCTTTCCTGGTTACCCCTCCCCCCTTAAACACCCTATTCCATCCCTGCTCCCCTGCTTCTATGAGGGTGCTGCTACCCACTCCTGCCTCCCTGCTCTCAAATTCCCCTACACTGGGGCATTGAGTCTTCATAGGACCAAGGGCCTCTCCTTCCACTGATACCTGACAAGGTCATCCTCTGCTACATATGCAGCTGGAGTCATGGGTCCCTCTATGTGTACTCTCTTCAGATCATATAAATCTTTGGCCTTTTACCCTGGGCCATTTTTAAAGGATTCTAGCTACCTCAGAAAGCCTTAATTGAGAAGCTGGGATCCCCTGCTGTACAGAGTCAAGCTGGCTGCTAGGAGGAAGACAATTAGAGGCCAAGATCAAGATGGTAGACACAACCTGCTTCCTACAAGCAAATAATCAAAGGATAGATATTTTAAAAATTGAATTGATTTTCTTGTGTTTTGCAAATTGTGTCTTGGGTATTCTAAGTTTCTGAGTTAATATCCACTTATCAGTGAGTGCATATATAGTGACTTCTTTTGTGATTGGGCTACCTCACTCAAGATGATATCCTTTAGAATCATCCATTTGCCAAGAATTTCATAAATTCATTATTTTTAATAGTTGAGTAATACTCCATTGTGTAAATGTACCACATTTTCTATATCCATTCCTCTGTTGAGGTACATCTAGGTTCTTTCCAGCTTCTGGCTATTATAAATAAAGCTGCTATAAACATAGTGGAGCATGTGTCCTTATTACCAGTTGAAACACCTTCTGGGTATATGCCCAGGAGAGGTATTGCTGGATCTTCTGGTAGTACTATGTCTAATTTTCTGAGGAACCGCCAGACTGATTTCCAGAGTGGTTGTACAAGCTTGCAATCCCACCAGCAATGGAGGGAAGAAGGAAGAAGGAAGACCAACATGTGGATACTTCATTCCTCTTTAGAATAGGGAACATAATACCCATGGAAGGAGTTACAGGGACAAAGTTTGGAGCTAAGATGAAAGGATGGACCATCCAGAGACTACCCCACCCAGGGATGCATCCCATAATCAGCCACCAAACGCAGACACTATTGCATATGCCAGCAAAATTTTGCTGAAAGGACCCTGCTATAGCTGTCTCATGTGAGATGATGCCGGTGCCTGACAAATACAGAAGTGGATGTTCATAGTCATTTCTTGGATGGAACACAGGGCCCCCAATGGAGGAGCTAGAAAAAGTACCCAAGAAACTGAAGGGGTCTGCAACCCTATAGGTGGAACAACAATATGAACTAACCAGTACCCCCTGAGCTCATGTCTCTAGCTGCATATGTAGGAGAAGATGGCCTCGTTGGCCATCATTGGGAAGAGAGGCCCTTTGGTCATGCAAACTTTTTATGCCCCAGTACAGGGAAACGCCAGGGCCAAGAAGTGGGAGTGGGTGTGTAGGAAAGCAGGGCAGGGGGAGGGTATAGGGGACTTTCAGGATAGCATTTGAAATGTAATTGAAGAAAATACCTAACAAAAATTTGAAAAAAATTAATTAAATTGTTTTTTAAGAATTGAAGAGTGTATAATGGCAATTGTGTAGAAGTTCTTAAAGAGACATCAAGCTTCACAGAAGAGAGAAGGTAGGGATAGTGAATTGAAAAATACGTTAAAGAAATGTAAAATCTTGTCCGGACAAATTCTTAAATAAGTTTGCATGTGATTTGAGGGATTGTGTAGCCTGGTATGACAAAAATAGAGCTTGTAAATAGGCTTATACAGTAGGAAGAAGGGAATTTGATTAAGCTACATGCAGAGATGTATAAATATTGAGGCATTTGAACTTAAAAAATCTAGATCAAAAGCAGGAGATAGGAAGCCTAACCTATTTCAAACAGTAGAAACTTAGGCCTTGAGAATTATATAAAGAGAAAGAAGCATAGTATAATATGTCTCCATAGAAATATTAATCTCCATAGTAGGAAGGATTTAAGTATATACAATATATAAATAATTTGGGCCTTAATCTCAGGTAGACAGTAAAGAAGCACTGTCTCGACAGAGAGTATTTGTTCAATTTGCTTTAATTGCTTTAAATTGTTTTAATTATCAAAATGTGTGTGGTTATGAGTTTGGTGGTTATATTAAAATTCCCCTGGGAGAGAGGTAAAGTTCTACTTTAATGATTTCTGGTTGCTGGACCAAGGACATGCTATTTTGGAAGAGAGGCTCTGTGTTTGTGTTGACAGGAAAGGAGAAAAGGCTTTGGACCCCTTCCAGGGTGATATAGATCAGATATGACAGGGGAAGACTTCCTGAAGATCTAGAAAAATTCTAGGAAATCAAACAGGACAGGTAATATGATCTGCTGATACCTCAACATGGGTACAGCCCAGTAATTGGCTTAGACATAAAAATGTCTCTAGCTGAAACTTCCTCTAAAATGAAACAATAAATCTTGCTGGTTATAGAATCCTTAAGATTCTTCATGCCTTTCTTCTTATGGCATAAATGAAGAATTATCACAATTGGTTATTGATAAAATTAACTCATAAAAAGACAGTTGTGTTCACCTGCTCAAACAAGGAGCAAAATTTCATTCTTAACTGATCTGTGCATCCTGCACAATCCATATGAATATTTTAATGGTACTGAAATTTTGGTTGTGAGATTCATATATTGCAAATATACAGCTTTGGCAAGATTCATCCTTAGAGATGCTGAACTGATGTTGTCCAGAGTCTTCCCTCCAAAATAGCTTCAAAAATTGCTACTGATTTCAGATGTTCTCTCCTCGTCCAACCTTTCAGATGGACCCAGTCAGAACTTCAGTCAAGCCCTGAGCCTTCTAAACAAGCAGAGACTGGAAACAGATGCTAAATTTACCTTTTTTAAGTTGAACCAATTTTTCTAACTTTCCTACCCCTCCCCAGCCCTTTAAAGAATTTCTCATTGCCCCTATTCAGCAGAAAGAAGTCATGGAGTGTCATCAGCTTGATTCCTTGTGTTTGGGAGTCTGGTTATGGCTATTTTTACAAACTATAGATAGGTTTTCATATCAAGGGATAATTTGGGAATGGTCATAATATTGAAAAGGGAGGAAATAGATTGTATAGATTACTAAATTTTATTCTTGAACCAAGCATTATCTAGACATAATCTTACATTGATAGAAATCTTTATAATTGATGCAAATTTGAAGTTACAATTTCTTACATTGGTACATAATTTTGATATTGATATAGAACTAAGATTTTCATTAGTATAAATCTATATATTGATACAAAATTTGAAATAAATATTTTTGCTCTTAGATAGGCATTGTGCCTATGCAACTTATTCAACAGTACAAGGCTTTGACCCAGTCCTTCTAACAGCTGCTATTACAAACTCTTGAAGATTATTAAATAACATAAGTTAAGGACCAGATAGTGAACTCATGGTTATGTTAGATTCTAATTTAGTTATAATAAAGTCCTTTCAATTTACTCAAATAGAAATACGAGTAGCTAAGGTTTAACAGTTCAAATATACTTTAGTCTTCAAAAACATCAGAAATCCACAGACTGTGACATTTAATCATTTCATTATTATTACAAAGTTTGACTAGAGATGTGTCTGCTCCTGACAGTACCCCCTTCATGGTTCAAAGAAGATATTGAGCATCTTTGACTCCAGGAAAGGTTGATTGTCAAGGCAAGGTAGACACTATGCAGAAATCGCCCATTTTATCTGCAGGCAAAATACTGTCCAAAAGAACAAACACATGTAAGATAGTCAACTGCTAATCTCTGCCAAGACGAAGTAAGCTTTTCCTTTATATTTCTACTTCATTTCCAGGTCTGACAGATGGCTCTGGGTCAAAAGACTGAAGACAGATGCTCCAAATTATAATAAATTGGGAGACTGTCCAGATAGTGTCTCTACAATTTGTTTAAGTTTTTGAAGATATGCTTTTATGCTTCCTATTTATTCAGTTAATATTTAATTCATTCTTGTATTTCTGATGGGGTTGAAGATGAAATATAGTCCCATAAACAAACTTAAGTTGTTTAGCATTGAAAGATATTATATATAGCCGAAAGCATGATTTTCAGATGGTGTTACAGGCTAAAATCAAAACATAATTCAGGTATAGAATTGTAAATTCTTTTAGTTAAGGATGATAGAGTACTTTATCTATGTTGAACTGGATGTTAATTGTATATCATACTCTATGCTTTATATGATCAATGTAGTTGTACTCAATTTATATCTGAGAGAAGAGGTTTTTTGTTTTTTTTGTTTTTGTTGATTTGGACAGAAAAGTTGAGGTGTTGGAGATTTGTTCTAATGTTTTGATTCAACTGGGAATCTGCATGTCCAAACGCTAAAGGTTCTTGTCCCCAAGTGGTTTTTGATTGATCAATAAAGATGTCAATGGCCAATGGCTGGGTATGGGGCAGAACCCTTAGAGTTGCATGGGCTGGGATGAAGAAAGGAACAGAGGAGAACTGTCACAACTTGGGAAAGAAGGATGGGATACAGGAGCTTCATTAAAGAAAGCCCAACAGTCATGTCAGAATTCGGGTGGGTGGCCCCTGGCCACTTCAGTTATTGGGCCAAATGTATCATGGGGAGATTTAGGAGTGCCCAGCTTTTAAAATAGTCAAGGTATTTTAAATTACACTAGTGTGTGTGTGTGTGTGTGTGTGTGTGTGTGTGTGTGTGTGTACCTTTCATTTGTGGATCCAAAGAGTTCCTGGCCAGGTGGCTGGAAGTGTGTGACCCACTGGGAGCACAAAGTGGTGTAGCTAAAATCTCAATTAAGTTATAAGGAAAATACATAAATAAATTAATGAGAAAAAAATTACCTCTACTATCTACTGCAGTAGTTCTCTTAAAATTCCTCAATTTTATTTTAAGTTCAGTATTATCTTGGCTATTTTCATAGGTATTCCTTGTGTGTCCTGTCATCACGATGTCAAATTTTCCAGCACAAGTGTTAGGTCAAAATTTAAAGGCATCAGTTTTAACCCGTGTTCTTGTCATTTTGTTCTTTAACTGAAGCATGCATCTTGATAGTTTTTTTTTTTTTTTTTTGGATATTTTCTTTATTTACATTTCAAATGTCATCCCCTTTCCTGATTTCCTTCCCTCCTGGAAACACCCTATTGTGCTTCCTTTTGTTGACTAATTTGCCCTAGCTAGAACTTCAAGTACTATGTTGAATAGATAGGGAGAGAGCAGACAGCCTTGTCTAGTTCCTGATTTTAGTGGGATTGCTTCAAGTTTCTCTCCATTCAGTTTGATGTTGGCTACTGGTCTGCAGTATATTGCTGTTACTAGGTTTAGGTATAGGTCCTGAATTACTGATTTTCTCAAGACTTTTACTATAAAGAGATGCTGAATTTTGTTCACTGCTTTTTCAGCATCTAATGAAATGATCATGTCTTTTTTTTTTTCCCCCATTGGGTTTGTTTATGTTGTGGATTATGTTGATAAATTTCCATATATTGAAACATCTCTGCTTCCCTGGGATGAAGCCTATTTGATGTGGTGAATGATCATTTTGAAGTGTTCTTGGATTCCATTTGCAAGAATTTTATTGAGTATTCTTGCATCAATGTCCATAAGTGAGATTGGTATAAAGTTCTCTTTTTTTGTTTGGTCTTTATGTGGTTTAGGTATAAGCATAATTGTGGCTTCATAGAATGAATTGGGTAGTGTACCTTCAGTTTCTATTTTGTGGAATAGTTTTACAAGTATTGGTATTAGATCTTCTTTAAATGTCCGATAGAATTTTCCACTAAACCCATCTGGCCCTGGCCTTTTTTTGGTTGGGAGACTATTATGACTGCTTCTATTTCTATAGGAGTTATGGGACTGTTTAGATGGTTTTTATGTTCCTATTTTAACTTTGGAACTTTGTATGTGTCTAAAAAACTGTCCATTTCATCCAGATATTCCAATTTATTTGAGTGTACTCCTTTGCCATAGGATCTGATTTTTTTCTTTTTCTTTTTGGATTTCCTTGGTTTCTGTTGTTATGGCTTCCTTTTCATTTCTGATTTTGTTAATTAGGGTACTGTCTCTATGCTCTCTGGTTAGTCTGGCTAAGGGTTTATCTATCTTATTGATTTTCTCAAAGAACCAGCTCCTGGTTTGGTTGATTCTTTCTATAGTTCTTGCTGTTTCTATTTGATTGATTTCAGCCCTGAGTTTGATTATTTCCTGCCTTCTACTCCTCTTGGGTGTATTTGTTTCTTTTTGTTCTAGAGCTTTCAGGTGTGCTGTCAAGCTGCTACTGTAAGCTCTCACCAGTTTCTTTTGGGAGGCACTTAGAGCTATGAGTTTTCCTCTTACTATTGCTTTCATTGTGTCCCATAAGTTTTGTTATGACGTGTCTTCATTTTCATTAAATTCTAAAAAGTCTTTAATTTTTTTCTTTATTTCTTCCATGACCATGTTATCATTGAGTAGAGCATTGTTTAGTTTCCATATGTATGTGCATTCTCCATTTATTTTTTGGCTGGAATTTAAGACCAGCCTTAGTCCATGGTGATCTGATAGGTTGCATGGAATTATTTCAATCTTCTTCCATCTGTTGAGGGCTGTTTTGTGGCCAATTATATGGTCAATTTTGGAGAAGGTACCATGAGGTGCTGAGAAGAAAGTATATTCGTTTGCTTTAGGAAGAAATGCTCTATAAATATGTGTTAGATCCATTTGGTTCATAACTTCTGTTAGTTTCACTTTGTCTCTGTTTAGTTTCTGTTTCCATGATCTGTCCATTGCTGAGAGTGGGGTGTTAAATTCTCCTACTCTTCTTGTGTGGCTACAATGTGTGCTTTGAGCTCTAGTAAAGTTTCTTTTATGAATGTTGTTGCTCCTGCATTTGGAGCATAAATGTTCAGAATTGCGAGTTCATCTGGCTAGAGTTTTTCCTTTAGCCAGTATAAGGTGTCCTTCCTTATCCTTTTTGATAACTTTTGGTTGAAAGTCGATTTTATTTGATATTAGAATGACTACTCCAGCTTGTTTCTTGGGACCATTTGCTTAGAAAATTGTATTCCAACCTTTTATTCTGAGGTAGTGTCTGTCTTTGCCACTGAGGTACATTTTCTGTATGTAGCAAAATGCTGGGTCCTGTTTACATATCCAGTCTGTTAGTCTATATCTTTTTTTATTGGGTAATCAAGCCCATTGATATTTAGAAATATTAAGGAAAAGTGGTTGTTACTCCCTGTTATTTTTGTTATTTGATGTGGAATTATGTTTGTGTGCCTATTTTCTTTTGGTCTTTGGAAAGATTACTTTCTTGCTTTTTCTAGGGTGTATTTTCCCTCCTTGTGTTAGTGTTTTCCGTTTATTATCCTTTGTAGGACTGGATTTGTGGAAAGATACTGTATAAATTTGGTTTTGTCCTAGAATATCTTGTTTTTTCCATCTATGGTAATTTAGAGTTTTACTTGGTATATTAGTCTGGGCTGACATTTATTTTCTCTTAGGGTCTATATGACATTTGCCCAGAATCTTCTTGCTTTTACCGGCTCTAGTGAGATCTCAGGTATAATTCTGATAGATCTTCCTTTAAATGTTACTTGACCTTTTCCCCTTACTGCTTTTAATATTCTTTCTTTATTTAATGCATTTGGTGTTTTGATGATTATGTGACAGTAGGATTTTCTTTTCTGGTCCAGTCTATTTGGAGTTCTGTAGGTTTCTTGTATGTTCATGGGCATCTCTTTCTTTAGATTAGGGAAGTTTTCTTCTATAATTTTGTTGGAGATATTTGCTGGCCCTTTACATTGGGAATCTTTGCTCTCTTCTATACCTATTATCCTTAGGTTTGGTCTTCTCGTTGTGTCCTGGATTTCCTGGATGTTTTGGGTTAGGAACTTTTTGCATTTTTCAGTTTCTTGTTGTGTCAATGTTTTCTAAGGCATCTTCTGTCCCTAAAATTCTCTCTTCTATCTCTTGTATTCTGTTGGTGATGCTTGCATCTGTGACTCCTGATCTCTTCCTTAGGTATTCTAACTGCAGGGTTGTCTCCCTTTGTAATTTCTTTATTGTTTCTATTTCTATTTTTATATATTGGATGGTTTTGTTTATTTCCTTTGCCTGGTTGATTGTATTTTTCGGTAATTCCTTAAGGGGTTTTTGTGTTTCCTCTAAGTGCTTCTACCTGTTTACCTGTGTTCTCCTATATTTCTTAACGGAGTTATTTATGTTCTTGTTAAAGTCCTTTATCATCATCATGAGTAGTGACTTAAAATCAGTCTTGCTTTTCCAGTGTGATGATGTATTCAGGGGTTGCTATGGTGTGAGAACTGGGTTCTTATGATGCCAATTAACCTTGGTTTCTGTTGCTTCTGTTCCTATGCTTGCCTCCTGCCATATGAATATCTGTAGTGCTCCCTGCCTTCAATATATTTGACTGGAGCCTGTCCTTCCTGTAATCCTGGTTGAGTCATAACTCCTCAGAGTCCAGCTATCTCTGTGATCCTGTGATTCCTGGATCCTGTGGTCCTGAGATTCTGGGCATACCAGAGTTCTTGGGAGACAAGCTGCCTCTGAGACCCTGAGTTCCTGGTGTGACCAAGCTTGTTTGATCCTCAGTGTACTAGAGCATATGGGATTGGAGCCTCCTCTGGGGGCTGTGGGTATGACCACAGAGTTTGAGCCCAAGGTTATCAGGTGAAGATGGATGGAACCCAAACCATTGGTCAGACAGGACTCCTGTGTCCCTGGATCCTGCTGGTTCTACTTACTTCCAGTGGTGTTGGAACAGGTGTTGTGTCCTCCTCACCCCTGATCCTAAGATCCTGGGCATGCTAAAATGCCTGGGAGTGGAGCCTCCTCTTGGGGGCTATGGGACTGCATCTTGATAATTTTAAGCCAATGAATTCTGTGTTATTTATGAAATAGAGTTTTAGCTCTGAACAAGTCATGGTAGAGAGCAAAAAAGGTCAAAGCAGGGATGGGGGGCCAGATGAATATATGTGAGGTTTCTTGATCTCTTCATGAAAGGAAGAGTCTAGAAAAGAACAGCGTAATGGTGATAGTCATAAGAGAAAAGCCTGAGGCATTTTAGGAACAGAATCTGTGGCATTTAATGAGACAGAGAAAATAAGGAGAAGCTTAAGATAACTTGCTAGTATTCTGTCTGGATTGAGCTGTTTGTGTAAAGCATATGTAAGAGAAAAGTGCCAAACCTACATTTTCAGCTATGTATATCTTTGACATGTTCATTTGAGGTGTTTTAAAAATATTTTAAATAAATAAATAAATAAATCCAGAATAATATAGAATGGAAAGACAGAAATGCTGATCAGATGGCTCAGTAGGTAAAGGCACATGCCACTATGCCTGATGGCTGGGTTTTGTTTCAGGAATTCACCTGTGGTAAGGATAGAGCTAACTCCTACAAATTGTCCTCTTACCTCCACACATGTGATATAGCATGCACACACTCAAGCACATGTACACAAAACCAACAAATGCAATTTAACAATACAAAAGAAAACAAAAATGCAGAACTCTAATTTGTCTCAGGAAATGTGCTGCTTTTTTATTTATGAGTTTTTGGATGGTTGTATGATGGGTGCTCTGTGCAGAACCAATGTGTTGATATAAATTATGACAATTGGTATCATGAATCGATTAACTAGTTCAATTTTTGAAAGAGTTAGAAAGGCATTAAATGAAATTAAAAAGAGCAGCATTCTAAATTGTGTCTGTAAGGCTTTAATGCTGTGTTTCAGTTCCATGAAATGAGGTTTTGGTTGCAAGAGTCCTGGTAATAAGGGCTTAGTGGAGTCTTTACTCTGTTATATTATTGCCTATTTTTCAGGCTGTGAACTTTGGGAGTTTTATTTCATAGAAGCAGGTATTCAGGGGAAGAAATCTCATCTCCTCACTCATATTTAGTATATTCTTATACTTTAAATTTGATGGAAACCAACAGACCTTTACAAACTATTTGGCATGAGCAAAAAGAGTATGGTCTAGCCTCATGTTTCATATTTCACTCTTATTTCTGATGACCTGAGCTCCATTCTGGGACATAATATAAGGAGAGGAGCAACCCTTACAAGTTGTTTTCTCACAGCCTTACAAGTGCTATATAGCATGCACACAGCCCAGCATATACATGCTTTTATAACTCTACATATTTTCTTAGAGCATGCCTCCAATTGCGAAATTATTTTCTTATCTTTTCTCCTGGCAAGCCACAAGTGTTTCAGAGTATCTCATGGAACATATTTTCCTGTGCAACCTTTCTAAACACACTTACTACCCAAACCCAGATGTTTTACAGCAAGGAAGAAGACTGTAGCATTTACTCCACTTATAGGCACAGGAATATCTCTAAATGTAGAATAAATGCTCAAAAAAGACCTAGACTTGAAAAGTTGTAACTTTAAGGGACACAGCATCAAATTTTAATACTAAAGAATCTTTGGAGAATTTCTCTCTTGATTCAGATTTTTAACCAAAAGATATGGGAAGGGCACTTTATATTTATAAAAGGAAAAGAATTCATGAAGATTATATCCCAATTCTGAATATCTATGCCCCAAATACAAGAGCACTCATGTGTAAAAGAAACATTATTAAGTCTAAATCACACATCACACCCCATACACTAATAGCAGCAGACTTTAGCACCCCACCCTCACCAATGGACAAGTTACCCAGACAGAAAGAAAACAAAGAAATAATGGAAATAATGATATCACTCAAGTAGACCTAACATATATGTATAGAATATTTTACCCAAACAAAAGAATACATCTTCCTTTCAACATATGACCATATACTTGGTCACAAAGCAAGTCTCAACAGATAAAAGGAAATTGAAACAAAATCATACGACAGTGGGTTAAAGCTGGACTTCAACAGCAACAGAAATAATAGAAATCTTGGAAACTAAACAATTCTCTACTTGATACGACAGTGGGTTAAAGCTGGACTTCAACAGCAACAGAAATAATAGAAATCTTGGAAACTAAACAATTCTCTACTTGATACAACAGTGGGTTAAAGCTGGACTTCAACAGCAACAGAAATAAAAGAAATCTTGGAAACTAAACAATTCTCTACTCGATAATCTCTGGTTCAGGAAACAAATGAAGAAAGAAATTAAAGACTTTCTAGAATCCAAAGAAAATAAAAGCATAATATATTCAAACTTATGAGTGTTATAAAGTAAGGTAATAACACCAAGTGCCCTTATAAAGACATTGGAGAGTTCTCATACTAGTTATTTAAAAGTACACCTGAAAGTTCTAGAGCAAAAAGAAGTAAACATGTCCAAGATGCATAGAAGGCTGGAAATAATCAAATGGAGGGCTGAAATCAATTAAGTAGAAACAAAGAGAGACTAAAAGACAGAGAGCGCACATCAAATTAACAATATCAGAAACAAAAAAGAGGGATATAACAATAGACAGGAAATCTAATTAATCATTAGATCAAACTTTAAAAATCTGTGTTCCAAAAATCTAAAAAATCTTTAAAAAAACACAAAAATCAAAAAGCAAACAAACAAAGAAAGGACAACTTTGAGTTTCAGGATAGATACCATTTAAATTAAGATGAGATAAACAACTTAAGTAGAACTCTAACCCCTAAGGAAATAGAGTCAGTCATTGAAAGTATCCTAAGTCAAAAAAAAAAAACATGGAAAAGAAAAAACCATGGCCATATGGCTACAAACCTATGTGCTCTCAAGCACAGAATTTTCCCAGAATTTCAAAGAAGACCTAATGCCCATACTTCTCAAAATATTCTGAAAATAGAAACATAAGGTACTTCATCCAATTTATTTTATGAGGCCACAGTCACCCTGATACACAACCACACAAAGGCTCAATAATGAAAGAGAACTTCAGACCAATTTATCTTATGAACAGTGATAGAAAAAATACTCAATAAAATACTCACAAATTGGATCCTAGGACACATAAAAAAGATCACTCACCATGATCAAATAATCCTCATCCTAGAGATACAGGGATGGTTCAACATATGAAAATCTGTGAATGTAGTCTATCATATAAACAACACACACACACACACACACACACACATCTCATTATAGGCTGAAAAGCTTTTAACAAAATCCAGCATAATAAAAGTCTTGGTTGGAGAGACCAGAAATACAAAGGACATGCCTACATATAATAAAGGCAATTGGTAGCAAATCTATAGCCAACATAAGTTTAAATGGAGAGAAACTGAAAGCAATTCTACTAAAATCAGGAAGAATATGAGATAAACTCCCTTTCCCCTTTGCATTCAATAAAGTACTTGAAGTCCTACATAGAGCAATAAAATGACTGAAAGAAATAAAGGGGGTACAAATTGGAAATGAAGTATTGCTATTTGTAGATAATATGATGGTAAACATAATCTATGCCAAAAATTCTACCCAGAAACTACTACAGATGATAAAACCTTTAGCAAAGTGGTTGGATTCAAGATTAACTTAAAAAAATTAATTGGCTTTCTATATTCAAACCACAAATGGGCCAAGGAAGAAATCAGGAAAACAACACATTTCATAATAGCAAAAAAATTGTGGTAATCCTAACCAAGCAAGTATT
Organism: Mus pahari; assembly: GCF_900095145.1. Lineage (NCBI taxonomy): Eukaryota > Metazoa > Chordata > Mammalia > Rodentia > Muridae > Mus > Mus pahari. The sequence goes on along the minus strand of NC_034599.1, from coordinate 8,597,384 downwards.
AGAATAACTTCAAATCTTTGAAAAAAGAAATTGAAGCTATCAGAGCATGGAATATCTCCCATGCTTATAGATCAGTAGAATTAACAGTAAAAATGGCCAGGTTCAAGGCAGTCCCCAACCAAATTTCAACACAATTATTTATAGACCTTGAAAAACCAATATTCAAGATTATATAGAAAAACAAACCCTCCAGAATATCCTGTACAATAAAAACAACTTCTTGAGGCATCATCCAAGACTTTAAGAAGTCCTATAGAGCCATAGTAATAAAAATACCATGGTACTGACGAAAAAACAGACAGGTTGATCAATGAAATAGAATTGAAGTCTCACGTATATATCCACACACCTATGGACACCTGAAGCCAGAAATATACCATTGGAAAAAGAAAGCACCTTCAACAAATGGTGCTAGTCTAACTGGATTTCTGCATGTAGAAGAATGCAAATACTTACACATTTCTTTCCCTGCACAAAACACAAGCCAGAGTGGACCAAAGACCTCAACATAACCAGATACACTGAGCCTGAAAGGATAGAAAGTGGGTAGGTGATATCCTTGAATGCTTTGGCATAGAGGAACGAACACTTTCTGGACAGAACACCAATAGTGTAGACACTAAGATAAGCATTTAATAAATGGGATTTTATGAAATTGAAACCTATAAGGCAAAGGAATCCATCAATTGGACAAAATGACAGCCTAGAGAAGGAGAAAAGATTGTACCAACTCCACTTCTGGCAGAGAATTAATATAAAAATACACACAGAACTCAGAAAATAGTCATCATAACTACAGGTGAACAGAAAGAGGAGTTATTGTCTGTACTCTGAGGAAGTTAAACAGGAAGACAGGAGGACACTTCTAATACTTTGAGCCAGAATCCCTAAATTGCATCGGTTGAAAAATTAACTGTATTTTAGAAGACAAGGTTATAATAGAAGGTATGGAAAAAGATGCTTATTGCTTTTCAGAATTTACCTCATGATTAAACAAGTTAGATCTTCCATCTCTTCTTTTGTAAACTATACAGGGCGATAATTGCTTTTGGAAGCGATTGTTAGGGTTGGTGCTTCTTTTGGTGATGTGGTGGTGGTGGTGGCGTGTCTGAGTGTATATTAATGTGTGCATGGGTTCATCCGTGGTAGCTAGAGAAGAAGTTCAGGTTCATTCTCTCTTTTGAGATGCTCTGTTGGGAGCACACCAGGGAGGCTGACTGGCCAGTGAGCCTCACCCATCCCTGCTCCCAGCTCTGGGATTATCCATTGTGGTGCCACTTTTACTTATGTTCGATATGGAACTCAGGTTCTTACTCTCTCAAGGCAAGCATTATACTGATGGAGCTTTGTCTCCAGCCTCTTTCTGAAAGTGGTTTTTAAAGACAGTTAATTTGATTTAGCTTGTGACATCATAGGCTCACTCATACTTAGCACAATAAGAGGTACCTAGCTAAAGAGAAGATAGTGAAATGTGTTTCACAAGAAAGTGACAGAACCAAGAATTACATCAGCGCTGAAGACTCTTGGAGAGAATTAAAGGTAGTGGGATAAAATGCAAAGTCAGCATGCAAAGTTTCATGGACTGGAAATGAGGAGAAGTAACTTCCTATTCATAGACACCATGACTTTACACACAGCTAACAGCTAAAAATGTACAAATATATTTATAATTAATTAATGCACGTAACATTTTCCTTCCACACAGAAACAATAGCCAAAGGTTACTTGTATTTCTATTCAGCAGTTCAAATAATATTTTAATTATTTTATTTTTATTCATGTGTATATGTATGTGTGTGTATATGAGCATATGAGTGTGGCTAGAAGAGGGTATTGCATCCTTTGGAACTGGAGTTACAGATGGTTGTGGACTACCCCCACATGGTGCTAGGCAATGAACTCTGGTCCTCCTTAAGAGCAACAATTGCTCCTAACTGCTGAGCCATCTCTCCAAACCCAGGTTTTGATACACTGAAATCTGCTGGTCATTGTTAACAGTTTAAAGGATGATTTCTTCAGGCAAGATTTTGTAACGTGGCACAATGATGAGTTGGAACATATCTGTTGATGATGATCTCCCCACTGCTGACAAGCTTTCTTGGATATTTATACTTGCCATGCCTTTAGAGAATTATTAAGTATTGAGAACCTGTCATTACCATGGAAGCAAATGCAAGTTTGCCCAAATCACATTTTTTTACTTGATACTTTAAATTTTGTTATCGACACAAGTACCCTGCCTTATCTTCATAAAATTTTCACTTTATTAAGCTTTGAGGATGTATCTACAAAGTATTCAAAAGTGATGAACATCTTTTTGATTGATCTTAAATAGAAATATTTCATGAAAAATATTTAACTTGTAATTCAAATTATTGTATAGCTACTTATTGAGATATCTTTTATTTTGGTATGCAGCTGAGGTGCTTTATGCATATACAAAGGCTATTAATAATATATACAACATCGAAGTTTAATGAAATTAAGAAATTATACTGCTTCATCAAGGACATTTTTAAGATGGAATGAAGTAAATAAGTATATAGCAGCAATAACAATCTTATACAGTCAGTGCTTTACAGTGGGGAGTGCAGTGTTCTCAGCAGACCACTGTGTGGTAGTTGACAGTTAGATGTGACAAACCTCACATTTACTTTTCCTTCATCAGTGCAAATCATTATGATATGGTTAATGCATGAGGTAAGGCAATAGTGATTGGGTGTTGATATGAAAACTTTTTGACTCTGTTGACTCCTGTGACTGGTAACCTGTTACACATTGAGAGCTAACCACTCTTTGAGGACAACTCTGGGGAGTGATTCTTGGTTCTAAGATGTTTTAGTATAGGCTAAATTTCTGGGATGGCCTGAGAGCTCTATTGACCTTGACTGGATTCTGTGGACAGAAGTTGTTAGCATTTGTGTATGTGCCTCCATTATGGAGCAGTCATTGCTGTTCTCAAAGGTAATGTGTAGAATGTTATGATCATGCCATAGTATGATATGGTCATGTGTTGGAATGTTATGGTCATGTGGTGGTGTTGTAAGGTCTTGTTACTGTCATGTTGGTACTATATGGTTGTATGGTAGAATGTATGCTCATGTCCTGGTATGGTATGGCAATGTGGAGGAATATTACGGTCATGTTGTTGTATGTTATGGTCATGTGGTGATAGCCATGTGATTTCCTTCTCATAAGTGTCAGTTCTGAAGTACTGGCTGTATAGATTGTGAAATGTTACTTTGTGTGTTTTGACTCTTTTTCACAGTTGGTTTTTAGCAGAGGATGACTGTGTTTATTATGAGTTATTATGCTGGAATTGGAGCTTCAGAAGTTTTCTGGGATAGGTTAAAGAAACACAGACATCTACACACACACACACACACACAGACACACACACACACACACACACACACAATCTACTGTGTAAGATATTATAAGCGTAGACATAAAGAATAATGAGAAAGAAGGAGATTTTATTTTGATATTTCTTCATACATGTTGTTCAAGGTGAGATATGAAAGTTCGGTCCACACTCCAATAAGAGCTATGAAAATATATATGGGGATCATCTAAAGAAAAAAATGAAAACAAATCATAGTAAAATGCAGTAAATGTTGTATCATGTAGAAGCACAAAATGTACAGAACTATTAAACAGTATGATTGTGGGTGGCTAACATTTGGTAAGTACACTGTAAGTTTTCCACAAGGGACTGAAGATAATTCCAGTGACTTCAAATAATTGAAATGTGCCAAACTTTTCTAGGTTTGGTCCTAGAATAAAAGTAATAATATAAGATTTAGCTCTAGCTTTTACATATGTTCATGCTATGAGACCACCCGTCCATTTTTTTTTTTTCAGAAGGAGGAATGCCCTCATCCCCCTTCAGTCAAAATTAACTGAAGTCAGTTGTTATATTGGCACAAACACTTCAATAACTATCCAGTTTCACCCAGTTTCACATTGGTGAGAGATAGAAGTTAATGTACACTATGACAAGTTCTTTGGATATATACTTGAGTATTATTCAGCAAATTAGAAATGAGCAGAAATAAACTAGAGGTACAAAACCCCATTGTGAAGACAGTACAATCATCAGATTTCTAATTAAACCTTTGAAAGTATTTCTACTCCCAGAATATGCCCGACTCTTCTGCACTTACTACTTGAGACTTTTTTTTTCCATTGAATTTCAACAGCAACTCCAAGTGTGAACAAGATTTGCAAGTTCACAGATTGGATGACAGATAATAGTTGAAGCTAAAGATAATAAATAATTATCAGAACCATCTGGATCCTTTCAAAAACACCCTTTTAGAGGGAGAATTTTATAGTCACACAGAAATAGAATCTGTGTAAAGAAAACAAAAAATGTTAAATTTGAATTAGATGGGAGCAAAGATACTAATTAAGAATTCACAGGAGAAATATGGATCTAATTTAGAAGCCATTGACACAAAATTATTCATAAAACAGGATGTTTTTTGAGATTTAACACCACATTGATAAAGTCCAATACCCAATATCGCTTCATATTGAGATAGAAAATGCCACCAGACCAAACTGTGGAGTCACTGACAGGCTTCATATTTTTGAACAGAGAAAAATGGTTACCTACTGATCTTGGGCCACATTACATTTAGCATGAAAACCACGATGATTTATCTATACATATAGAACAAATATCTTCTCAGGTTTTTCTGTACCATTGAGGAGTCGGTTAAAGGTATAAAAATGATAGAGGGTGATTTTACCAGCTTTAGGTTTGCTAACCCTTCTAAGCCCAGAATACTAGTCCCTTCTGGGTGCCTGACCCTGTCCTGGAAAGGGTCAAAAGACTAGAAATTGGTGTATGTCTCAGTAAGACCTCTCATGGGAATTCCAATGATAGTTTTAGAGACAAGATAGTTTGTTCTAGAAAATGCACATAAATATTTGCAAACGACTAAGTAATCAGGGTGTATTATACCCGTAATACTCTGCATATGTCTTATTTTATTTAACTTACAACAATGCTTGGAATAGTTGTGATCCTCATTTCCTACAATAAGGAGACCAGTACAATTCCCTCAGTCAGCCATGTCTACACTTTTCCTACAAGGCTGCAAGGATGTTGGATTGAGAAGTATTTAAATGGTATCCAAAACTAGCTAATCCAATGAGGTTTGTGAGCTGTGGAGATGAAATGAACAATCATGTAGGTTCAAGAAAGACCCAGGGACATTGTTTTCTTCATAAGTCACCAACATCCTCTTAACAGCAAGAATAAACAAAAATAGTTGCCATAACCATGTGTGGACAGATTTTCTTCATAACAATTATTTTTATTTCTCTGAGGTGATTAATAAAATCTTCACTGCAGTAGTTTGAATAGAACACATCAACTTTTGGGAAGGAAGAACCAGTTTTGCATTTTATATAATAAAGTGAATTTTGTACTTTGCCAGCTCACCATGGACCAGAGGGGGGCAGGTTTAGAGCTAGCCATTTGTTTATGGCAACACATTAGCGTGTTTTGTTTTAGTCTTGTGCTTCTCTTCAGATCATTGGCCTAGCACTGGAATTAGATGTATTACCGTTGAACAAATCGTGCTGAAGAAATGAGCAAAAATAGTAGGCACCTAAGGGGGAAAGTAAGTGTGCTTTACCTAGAATGAGGTAAATGTCTTGCTCTGATCTTTTGTAACTTAGCTGTAGGCAGACAAATCTCAATTACGTAAATGTGTGCATGCATCTCGCTCAAATTCTCATAGGAACTTCAGACAAAGCACTACTTATGTGTTCTTAGGAATAACAATCTTAATACTGGAGAAAATGGATTCAATTTTGTCCGTTCTTTCTATCTGACACCATATTAAATGCACTAAGACCTGTTAGAACACAGTCAGAAATTTATCCCTGGTACCATCTCTCTTTCCCTGAAGGCTGTAATCCCAATTCCACCTTCACTTTACATCAATATCCGTCCTAATCCCCAAGTCTCTTCTCACTATATCAACTCTTCTCCAAATCCATTACACCCCTAGCATGGTCATCACCATCCCTCAGACAGCTCATCCTCCCAGAAGTATTTTTAAATATTAATGTGATTTGGTTATTCTAGTATTTAACCATCTGATAACTTTCAGATATGGATAACACTTTTAAGATGGCTAAAATTTCACCTTGTATCTTGCAAATCACTCAGAGAAATATACAGCCCTTTAGGTCACAATTCTAATGCTTGCTCTATGTTCTTCCTGAAACTGTCAGTCATCCAGCTGTTGTGCCATCTGTCAGTCATCTGTCTCACCTACCGTCTGTCTCACCTACCGTCTGTCTCACATACTGTCTGTCTCACATACCGTCTGTCTCACATACCGTTTGTCTCACATACCGTCTGTCTCACATACCGTCTGTCTCACATACTGTCTGTCTCACATACCATCTGTCTCACATACCATTTGTCTCACATACCGTCTGTCTCACATACTGTCTGTCTCATATACCCAGCTATTTTTCTCTCAGTTTGAGGAGATAACCATCACGTTCCATCTTAGTGTAGAAATCATTTTCTTTAACTCTTTTCTTTCTTTTCTTCTTTTCTTCTTTTCTTTTTTTTTGGGGGGGGGGGTTCAAGAAAGGATTTCTATGTGTAGCCCTGGCTGTCCTGGAAATCACTCTGTAGATCAGGCTGGCCTCGAACTCAGAAATCCACCTGCCTCTGCCTCCCAAGTGCTGGGATTAAAGGCGTGCGCCACCACTGCCCGGCAGGCCTCTTTTCTTAGCAATTATCACATGATAGGAAGTTTCAGAAAAAGACAAATGAATCAGACCAGTCCTTTGCCTGTTTTTAACCGAATACTTGATAGTCCGTTGATGCTTAGCTGATATTTGATTATGAATTGTGAAATTGGCATAGAATTGTAAACCAGGAATAATGAAATAATGGTCACGCCACACCGTTTGGCTATTTAGCTCTCCCTCCCTACATAAGTAAGCACCCAGCATGACCTGCAAGACTCTTTACTTAATTCCATTGCCAGATCATCTCTAAGGCTTTTCCAGCAGGATGGCCTCAGATACTCTATTCAGAGTTTGTTGAGAAATAAACAGTTCCTCTTGGTTCCATTCATGTTTTGGTTATCTAATGCTAAGGCATCTTTTCTATAGTTCGACCTTCTAGGTCAACTCATACCTAATGCAATTCTGTTTCCATGTTTCTCTGTTTTACCAACTATGTAAGGAAAAAATTGCCATTATATTTTCTTAATTGATCTTGTACTAGATTCTGGGAAAGGTGTTTCTGATTCTCTCTGTTTTCTTATAAGTCTTATTTACTAGACTCTCAAAGGAAAGCTGTAACACATAATCTTCACTGAAAAGCCTTACCTCCATTGCCCCCAACTCCACTGTCATATTTTTTGTGTATGAATGGATAGTTTACTTATAAAATTTTCATTGCTTTAGGTTTTAAAATTGTACCTGTTTTCCTATGTTTTTGTAAATGTAAGATTTCTAAATAATGTATTATGCTACTATATACACACTAAATAATTATGACCAGTTTGAGGACTGACAACGGAGCAATACTTTTAGTAATATTGAAGTGTCCATCTCCTGTACGCATATTATCCAAGCATTAATTTTGTATGTTTTGTGATGAATCTAGTGTCTAATGACTTATTTAACAATGAAACTCACTGCCAAACACCTTGGTTTGCAAACTGCATAGAAATGCCAAATTTGTCCTTGACATGCTCTTTCTAGCTTAAGAAGATGGACTGCCATTCTGCTAGTTTAATGTTCCATAATTTAAAGACTATTGCATATTCCCAATTGTTCCTATGTTTTTCCTAATTATTATAAATGAGTGACTAAAACATGATAATTGAGGTGGGAGAAACACTTTTAAAATGTGTCTGTCAAGGAAATATATTTATCATTTATTTCACACAAGATTTATAATCACACTTAATATATGTATGCATGTGTGTGTACGTGCATGTGTGTGTATGTGTGTGTATGTGTGTGCACCTGTGTGTTTGTGTGTGTGTGTGTCTACTGCATATCATGGATTCCTTTGGAACTGAGGCCAGTCATTTGGCACAGTGGTCAAGAACACTTACTGGTCCTATACAAGACCAGGGTTCAATTGCCAGCACCCATGTTGGGCTGCTCATAAGCACCTTTAATTCCAAGCCCAAGTGAATCTGCTTCCTCAGGTACTGGAATATATATATAATCCTGACACAACCATTCACATACTCAAACAAAAAAAATTCTTTAAAAATTCCTTTTGGGCTACTTGTTCACTATTGGTTTTGTTTATTTGTTTGTTTGTTTTTTGTTTTTGAGACAGGGTTTCTCTGTGTAGTCCTTGCAGTCCTGGAACTCACTCTGTAGACCAGGCTGGTCTTGAACTCAGAAATTTGCCTGCCTCTGCCTTCCAAGTGCTGGGATTAAAGGCCTGTACCACCACTGCCCGGCCTTGTTCACTATTGTTATCAAGAACAGTTGTTCAATATTAGAATGGCTACTCCAGCTTGTTTCTATAGACCATTTGCTTGGAAAATTGTTTTCTAGCCGTTCACTCTGAGGTAGTGTCTGTCTTTTTCCTGAAATGGGTTTCCTGTAAGCAGAAAAATATTGGATCCTGTTTGTGTAGCCAGTCTGTTAGTCTATGTCCTTTTATTGGGGAACACAGTCCATTGATGTTAAGATATATTAAGGAAAAGTAATTGTTGCTTCCTGTTATTTTTGTTGTTAGAGTTGGGATTCTGCTCTTGTGGCTGTCTTCTTTTAGGTTTGTTGAAGGATTACTTTCTTGCTTTTTCTAGGGTGTAGTTTCTGTCCTTGTATTGGTGTTTTCCTATTATTATCCTTTGAAGGGCTGGATTCATGGTAAGATATTGTGTGAATTTGATTTTGTCATGGAATACTTTGGTTTCTCTATCTGTGGTAATTGAGAGTTTTGCTGAGTATAGTAGCCTGGGCTGGCATTTGTGTTCTCTTAGTGTCTGTATAATATCTGTCCAGGATCTTCTGGCTTTCATAGTCTCTGGTGAGAAGTCTGGAATAATTCTAATAGGCCTGCCTTTCTACATTAATTGACCTTTTCCCCTTACTGCTTTTGATATTCTATCTTTATTTAGTGCATTTTTTGTTCTGATTATTATACGAAGACCAAAGTGTGTACACTTTGCCCCCTTTTAGAATTGGGAACAAAACACCCATGGAAGGAGTTACAGAGACAAAGTTTGGAGCTGAGATGAAATGATGTACTATCCAGAAACTGCCCCACCTGGGGGTCCATCCCATAATCAGCCACCAAACTTAGAGCTATTGCATATGCCAGCAATATTTTGCTGAAAGGACATTGATACAGCTATCTCTTGTGAGGCTATGCCAGTGCCTGGCAAACACAGAAGTGGATGCTCACAGTTAGCTATTGGATGGAACACAGGGCCCCCAATGGAGGAACTAGGGAAAGTACACAAGGAGCTGAAGGGGTCTGCAACCCTATAAGTGGAACAACAATATGAACTCACCAGTACCCCCAGAGCTCGTGTCTCTAGCAGCATATGTAGCAGAAGATGGCCTAGTCAGCCATCATTGGGAAGAGAGTCCCCTTGGTCTTGCCAACTTTATATGCCCCAGTATAGGGGAATACCTGGGCCAAGAAGTGGGAGTGGGTGGGGAGGGGAGGGGGTTGTATAGGGGACTTTCAGGATAGCATTTGAAATGTAAATGAAGTAAATACCTAATACAAAATTGGCAAACCAACCAACCAAACAAACAAACAAACAGTTGTGTGCCTGTGTTCAAATCAGGCCCTATCATAATGCAACACTTGATACATAGTCTTTTTTCTCATCTTCATTTTCATTTACAGTTTTCCTATTATTTTTATTTCGTTGTTTTGGAATTTGCATATATTTTCTTTTTTTTTTTATTTTCTTTATTAACATTTCAAATATTGTTCCCTTTCCTGGTTTCCCTTCTGAAAACATCCTATCCCTTCCCGCTCCCCTGCTCACCAACCAACTCACTCCTGCTTCCTGACCCTGGAATTCCCCTATACTGGGGCCTATAACAGTCACAGGACCAATAGCCTCTCTTCCCGTTGCTGACTAAACCATCCTCTGTTACATATGCAGCTAGAGCCATGAATCCCACCATGTGTTTTCTTTGGTAGGTGGTTTAGTCCCAGGGAGCTCTGGAGATACTGGTCAGTTCATATTGTTGTTCCTCCTATAGGGCTGCAAACCCCTTCAGCTCCTTGGGTACTTTCTCTAGCTCCTTCATTGGGGACCCTGTGCTATGTCCAGTGGATGGCTGTGAGCATCCACTTCTGTATTTGTGAGGCACTGGCAAAGCCTCCCAGGAGACAGCTATATCAAGCTCCTGTCAGCAAGCTCTTGTTGGCATCCATAATAGTATCTGGTTTTTGTGGCTGTTTATTGGATGGATCCCTAGGTGGGGCAGTCTCTGGATAGTCATTTCTTCAGTCTCTGCTTCACACTTTGTCTCTGTAACTCCTTCCATGGGCATTTTGTTCCCCCTTCTAAGAAGGATCCAAGTATCCACACTTTGGTCTTCCTTCTTCTTGAGTTTTATGTGTTTTGCAAATTGTACCTTGGTGAGTGCATATTATGTGTGTTCTTTTGTGAATGGATTACTCAGAATGATATCCTCCAGATCCATCCACTTGTCTAAGAATTTCATAAATTCATTGTTTTTAATTGCTGAGTAGTATTCCATTGTGTAAATGTACCACATTTTCTGTATCCATTACTCTGTTGAGGGACAAATGGGTTCTTTCCAGCTTCTGGCTATTACAAATAAGGCTGCTATAAACATAGTGGGGCATGTGTCCTTATTAGATATTGGAAGATCTTCTGGGTATATGCCAAAGAGTGATATTGTTGGATCTTCCAGTAGTACTATGTCCAATTTTCTGAGGAAGCGCCAAACTGATTTCCAGAGTGCTTTGTACCAGCTTGCAGTCCTACCAGTAATAGAGGAGTGTTTCTCTTCCTCCACATCCTCATCAGCGTCTGCTGGGAAAGAACCTTGAACATATGGGCACAGGGGAAACATTCCTGAACAGAACACCAATGACTTGTACTGTAAATTCAAGAATTAACAAATGGAACCTCATAAAGTTGCAAAGGACACTGTTAAAAAGACAAAAAGGCAAAGAACAGATTCAGAAAAGAAGGCTAATATCCAATATATGCAAAGAACTCAAGAAGTTTGATTCCTGAAAACCAAATAACCCTATTAATAATGGGGTACAGGGGTAAACAAAGAATTCTCAACTGAGGAATACAGAATGGCTGAGAAGCACCTAAGAAATGTTCAATATCCTTAGTCATCAGGCAAATGCAAATCAAAACAACCCTTAGATTCCACTCACACCAGTCAGAATAGCTATTTTTTTTTCTTTCTTAACAAACATCCTTCCTCTTAAAAACCAAGTTAGGCACATCATATTGGGTGCTGCTCTATTTTTTATATTTAAAAATAAATTTAAATTTTTTCCTAAATTATTTTGTTTAAAAATTATTAAAACAATTTCTTTGAAAATGCTTTCTAAATGCTCTCAAATTGCTTAACAAAAATTACTCAGGAGCTTCTAAATTATATCTGAGTAAAAGCTAAGTCACTGGAGAGCTCCCTGCAGTTACAAACCAATTTATTAATTACCTTGTTCATTGTATTAAGTTATTTAACTCTGAATATGATTAATTGTGCTATTAAGCAGCTCATATTTATATATGCTTCCATAAGGATTTCATGATAAATGTTGCTAAAGCTCATGTAATTAAGGTTCACATACCGAGTGTCAGCATCTATCCGCTCTAAACAAAGCATCGGGTAACATTGTTGGGAAAAGTGGGGATAAAATGTGTGAAAATTCTATCTGATAAAAAGGCGAAAAGAACAATGCAAAGAAGTTCACCAATTTCAAAATTAACCAGAAATTTTTTGCAATAATCTTGTCAGATATTGTTAAAAGTAATGGGGTACTCTTTGTAAAACCAAAAATCTTTATGTTATTTCAGTTGTTCATCTTTCCACATGTTTCTTTCTATCTCTTGGTAGCCTTAAAATCCAGGTGCTGTGCAATTTCATTAAAAATCAGTGGTCTCACATCCTTTTCAGAAGTTATGAAAGGTTGGTCCTGTCACATAAATCCCAGTTCTTACTCTGATTATATGAACATTATGAAAAATTGCTACCTATACGATGTGCGTGTTTGACCTTCAGCAGAGCTTTCCCAAAGTGGTCAAAATTTTGTTCACTGTTATAACAACTAGGGTAATTGCTTGAGCTAATTATGACAGTTGGGAAAAATAAAGAATTGATGGTAAAACTTTAAAAAATTAGCATATATCTATATACTATCTTAAGATGATTTCTTAATATGTTTTTTTTGAAATCAAGAATATCCTTAAATGCATAGTTCCATGTTATTAAACAGGGTTAAGTACACACTCAGGAAAAACCTGAGAAGGCTAAGTTTCCCATGTCTGTCTAACTTTGGGATTCCATGTGTACATGGTGTTTTGGTTATTTCTCCTGTTGCTATGATAAAATACCCTGAAAAAAATTAATTTACAAAGGAAAAGTTTTATTTTGGCTCATAGTTCAAGTGCAGAGTCCAACATGATGCGGTCATCTTAGCAGCAGGAACTTGAGGTGACTTGTCACAGTTTATATTTAGTTAGAATGTAGAGAATGACAAATGATTAGCTCATCCCATATTATCCTTTTTATACAAGTACAGTATCCAGTAATGATAACACCCACAGTTGGAAGATCTTCCATCTTCATTCAACTTAACCAAGATAATACTAAAAAGAATGGCCTGTGTCCCTGGTGACTTATCATGTTAACAATCTACTATCAGACACTCAGACATGAGGAAGAGGAATTTAGTTTGTAAGTTGAATTAATGTTGTGCTTTAAGTCATTTTAAAACTTTTAAAGAGAAGTTGTCCACAAATATCTATGGACATGATCACATGAACAAGAGCAAATAGGAGAAGTATTTCTTCAAGCAGAGAATGATGACAAAAGTCACAACTGGCAGAAAGCTGAAACCTATCATGAAGAGATGCGCCATGTTTCCATTGTGGGAAACTACTGAATAGCAGGTATACATGCAAACAAATGGGAACATATGACATGATGTTTCCAGTTTTTTTGCTTCTGGTTCCTAGTTAACTTAGTTTTTTACACTGTCTTGAGATTATTATATTTTGCACATTAAAGGAAACTTCGAGGGAAGAGCATTGTAGGCACCTGTAACACTGTGAAAGACATATGTGTCTGGGTATGAAAATGTGTAGAAAGTCCAGAAACTAAACCTTCAGTGGCACTGGAAATGGTGTTTTACACTACAATCTCAGCACTTTTGGAGGAAAATGTGTGCACATTGTGAGTCTGACCTCAGTCTTCAATATGTAGCTATTTTCATTCTTAACAAGAAAACCCAAAATGAACCTACCCCCAAAACAAACAACAAAACAAAAACAAAACAACAACAAAACAACAACATTCTGTGAACATGAGATCATGAAATTGGGGATGAGTTGGAAAAAGGTAATATACATACAGACAAACATATGCATACTTTGTTGAATGTACTTCCTTATCTGAAATACCTGTTATAGATTGTCAACAAAATGCACCTTCCCCCAAAACAATTTAATTAATGGTTAATTGCTGCACTGACAGAGTTCTAAGTCATTTCATGGTATTGTTGTACCTATGGCCCATCACCAGCCTCATGTTTTGTAAATATTCACGTTCCTTACTTACTGATTGTCTTTGATAATGATCTGATAGCCAATAGCTAGGAATAAACTGGAGGGTGGAATTTTCAGCAGAGAAAGGGCATCTTGGAGAAGAATTCAGGTGCAGGGATTTGCCAGCAGGACATGCAGGTGGTTGGATGTGAACAGGAGTAAGAGATAAAGAACTAGCCATGTGACAGGACACAGGGATAGAATAAGAGTAATTTAGATTGAGCTAGCTGAGAGTCTTCCCAGCTAAAAGTCTAAACTATAATAAATATTATTGTATCTCTGTGTCATTATGTATCTACTGCTGGGTACAGGAAAGGACCACTATAGTTAAGAGCACTTGATGCTTTCCCAGGGGACTGGAGTTCCATATGCCCATATCAGGTGGCTCTCAACTGTCTATAACTTCAGTTCCAATGAATCTAATCTATTCTGACCTCTCTGCAAACCACTACATTTATGGCAGAAACTCATGCAAGCACAAACCTTTAAAAAAAGACTCAGGTAGGAATGAATATTAAGGCCGATTTTGCTTGTTTCTTTATTTTTAAAATACAGCATTACCTGCTTGCTATATCCTATGAGCAATTCCTATGGGGCCATTTTCTTTTTACACTAGAGCTAAATGCCACGGCAAAAAGAGAGTTTGTGATGCGGACAGAGAAGAAATCATTGTCTTCAGTGATGTAGTCACTTCACATTCATGGTTCATGATAAATCCAGTAGTCCATAAAGCCCAAACAACCAGAACAAATCACAAATGAGAAATGGTCACTTACTGGGAAAATAGGAGTGAGTGGAGGGTTGAGTATGATCAGAACACATTATATAGACATATGCAGTTGTCAAATAACAAGTTGGTAAAAGAGTAGATTTCTTTTTCAAATTGATCTCTTTCCTGCTCTAGCCCAGGGCCCACACCCAGCAGAAGGCTTCCTTGATTAGCTTTGGTGCTTTAACGTTCCTGTCCTGTCAGATAATTTCTTACCCATGAAATCCTTTATTCCTGAAATCACTTCTTTCGTTGTACTCATGGGAACATTTATTTTTAGTTCCGTACATCTTAGCTCAATTCAACAAAAGTTTATTGCCTATGCAGGGATCTGGAATGGCATTGGAGCTGGCTCTACATTCATCTGTGCCATCCTTGGCAAGATACTTAATCTTTCTTTGCTTTAGCTTTATTATGTGTGAAGTGGAATATTACTGTAGAACTCTCCTTTTAGGATCATAAATATTAATGTGAATGTGCAGTGTGCTTAAGAAAGAGTCACTGTTTGACACACAGGTTTTAAACTAAACAATTCCACAAATACCAGTCTCATAAACCAGAGGGCATATTAGGCCCCTAGAATTGTGCAGTTTGCTTCCTCCACAGCCACAAACACTGTTTCAGATGGCTGCAAATATCTGAAGGACCGACTAGTGTTGCTAGGGTTCCTTCTCAATTGTCCCGCGCTACCTTCTCGCCAGCAAGAAATGACGCGGCACACAGACA
>NC_034599.1:8555098-8582076 GCF_900095145.1 Mus pahari | reverse complement strand
CCAGCACAAGCGCAGCTGCCTTGTTTGTATGTTAGAGCGCAGGACATCAGCGCTATCTTGTAATGGCGAATGTGAGGGCGGCTCCCCACACTCAATCACTTCCATTTCTTCATCTTCTGTTGGACTTAATCCTTCCTGTTCAGTTCCCCGTCATATTTATTTATTCATTTTTTTTGCCAATTCTCTGTTGTTCACATTATTGCACTTTTCTTAGTTAATGACAAATTACTAAATTTGTCTAAAAAATATTGGAATAAATTAGGATGATTGCTTATCTAGATAATAAATTGGGAAATAATATTAAAACAGATTCATTATCTTTAAAAATATTACAGGAAAATAATGTATATGGATTGAACGCTTGTTCTTAAGATTTAAAAAAAAAATCATTTGTTAATTCTACAGAATGCTGAAAGGTTTTGTGTGATCCTGGGTACCAGAGTTTTTCATGGAGATCTCTGGCCAGGCCTGGTGCAAGGGTTCCAGTGAATTTGCGCAGGGAGGGTAAGTCGTTTCCCGCTTTTCCCGCTTCCTCTGTGCAGGTCGGCTGCTCCTCAATCCCTGTCGTGCAGTAATTCTGTGCTGCCCTGCCTATGAGAAGTGGACTAGCCAGTGAGGAGTGCGCAGGGCCTCAGGCAGTGTTTCTGGAGAGCCCATCTCTCCCCAAGTGTTACAGCTCTTAGGACAAAGGCTCCGATGACAGAGTAGTTCTCGCACACCTTTACTCCCTGCATCGGACTTACAGTTTTGGGAATGATTCAGGGTTTGCCAGCAGGTACTTCTCATTGGCTTGGACTGAGAGTTTGCGGAAACTTATTTTTTGCATGTGGAAGGACTTCATGCAGTTACTAAGTGATTGATGCCACATACCTCTCTGCAGGGGGCCTGTGGGAGGCTGTAGCTATGTGACAGGAGCCAGGTGCCCAGGAAGCCTGGCTGAACTCCTGTTGTCCCATGCAGGTGGAGATCTCCGCCCACCAGGGCTCTTTAGACCAAAGACCAGACTATCTGTGCAGAGCCCACCACCCCACAGTTTTGCTTCTGAGACAGGTTATCATTGAAGTCCAGGTTTCCTAAAACTTACAAGTCCCTTATTTCAGCTTGGCCAGTGCTTGAATTTCTTGCATGACACCACACATATTCATAACCCTGTCTAAAATAAATATTTTTTTAAAAAAGAAATTATATATTTATTAATTTTATTTAAGTGTATGAGTGTGATGGGCTACATGAATTTATGTGCACCACATACATGCATGTTTCATCACAGGCAAGGTGAGGGGACCAGATATCCCCAGTTAGGAGTTTCAGGTGTTTTGTGAGTTACTGCATATAGGTACTGGGAATGGAATCTGGTTCCTCTCCAAGAGCAGTATATTCTTCTAGCCACTGAAACAGTTTTCCAGTTCCCTTAAAAATCTATGTCAAAATCTATATATAAAATTCTATATTTAGAAGTGGAAAGATGGTTAAATAGTAGAATATCCATGGCTGCCATGGCTATATCATTCTGTAACTTAGCATCTTAACAAAAGCAAACATCACGCTTCAGTAGGCATGAATGTGTAATTTCAGTACTTCAGAAGCTAATTCTGTTTGGGTGTCCAACTACACCCATTGTTTTGCACAGTAGCTAAAATAAAACAAAATAAAGCAAAACAAAACAATCAGTCAAAACAAACAAACAAAACAAAAATAAAATGAAAAACAAAACAAAAAAACAAGACAATCAAAAGACAAACACAAAAACCAACCCAACTCAAATAAAAACAAATAACAAAACAGCAATAATTATTATTATGAAACAATATCAAATATAACAAATAAAAGAGAAATCTGTGCTTTCAGTAGTTAGGAAACAACAAATGTCACTCTTTTTCAGAATTACTATGGTGGTTTGAATAGATATGGCTCCATAGATGTATGTATTTGAATGCTTGGCCCATGTAAGAGGTGTGGCCTTGTTGGAGGAAGTGTCTTATCACGGAGGCTGGCTTTGCGATATTCTGTGCTCATGTTTCAGCCAGTGCAGCACACAATCCCCTTCTGCTGCCTGTGGATCAAGAAATAGCAGTCTCAGCACCTTCTCCAGCACCATGTCTGCCTGGGTGCTCTCATGCTTCCCACCATGATGATAATGGAATAAGCTGGTATCTATTCACAGCAGTAAAACCCAAAAACAATTACCCTTGAACAAATTCCTAATAGAATTTAAAAATTATTTGTATTTCTCATTTGATAATTTTTCAAATACAAACAAAATATGTTTAAATTATATACCCAATGGCTCTCTGACAACTGAGTTTTTCCTCCATGTCCTCCCCTCCTCCTACTTTTCCTTTCTCTCCTCCTCTTCCTCTTCCTCCTTTTCTTCCTCTTCCCCTCCTCTTCCATGACCTAGGAGAAAGAATCTCAGTTCTCTTCAGGGGCGTAGCCTACTGAAAATTTTAATAGCACACAAGAAAAAATGCATTAACCATTGGAGGAAATGGTTGGATTCTTTTTTCTAAGTTAACATTGAATGCATACATGCCTCTAACCTAGAACATCGATCTGCAGATATAATCTAGAGAAGTAAGTATTTGCACTAAAATATGTATAAACCATGAATGAAATAAAAAAAGATATATAAAATGTGTACAGCATCTTAGTTATTCACAATAGCTTCTTGATTAAAAAATAAGCCTAATGCCCATGAACAGTAGACTTACTAAATAAACTGTGATATTTTCTTATAATGGAATAGTGTGTAGCAACAGAAATAGTAAATTAAGCATACAACAATACAAATAAGTTTCAAAGACAAATACATTTTGGAGAGTATAAGAATGTAGCACATACAAAATAAATGAGTGCAAATATGTAGGTTTTCCTCTTTAAACCTTAGAGACACACAATTAGCATAATGGTTGGAAAAATGAAAAGACAGTTACTATAAAAAACAATGTAATGATTTCTTTGAATAAAAAAAGACTTCTGTGAACATAAATATGCTCTTTTACAAAAAGAGATTTTATTTATTTGCATTTATGAGTCTGGGTGTATGTGCCAGCCTATGCACACATGGGGCCTGAAGAGGGCGTTGGGCCCCTTGGAGCTGGGTTAAACATGCTTGCAGGATGCTTGCTTGTGTCTGGGTGTCAGGATAAGGACTGCGGCCCTCATGACCTCCAGCAAGGCCTTGTAACCACACCATCTCTCCTGTTTTTGATGTTTCCGATATTTTCTTAAAATCATGACTAATGGCCTTATATTAGTAATTGTGAACATTTTGTGCATCTATTTTACTGTAAAAATAATTTAAAAAGTTAAAAATTAAAACTTAATAAAGCTTAAAGTGCTCAGTTTCTTAGAGGACCCACAGTTTAGAGACTTGCTGTAAGTCCCAAGTAAAGAATCTTTCTTCTTCCTCCTCTTCTTCCTCCATTGTTTAAAAAAAATATTTCATTTTTAGTAAATTTAACACCACCCACCCAACCCCACACATCCCTGTTCCTCCATATCTGCCTTTCACCCTTGCAACATCTCAATCAAAATCAAAATCAAAATAAACCAAACAAATAACTGAAGCACCTCACCATGGAAGCAAATGGTATGTCATAGTGGGCCATACCCTTCTGCCTAAGCAGATTTACTTGCAAATATTTACTGCAATGAGTCATTGATCTGGTTCAAGACCTCTGGCTTCTGCTACACCATCAATACTGAATCCTCATCAGGATTCCTCTCAGACATCCTGTTGTTGCCCTGTATCATGGAGGACATGCCCCGTTGGTTCTGCAGGACCCATCTCACACAGGTCAGCAATTCATAGACAGGGTAGATGTTGGAGTGGGCTACTCAAAGCCCTGGATCTGAACCTGAGTGGTAGCTGAGTTAGTCAGCTAGCCTGGCAGCTCCCCTGTGCTTTCTCCTTCGGGGTCAGTTCTCCTGCTCAGAGATAGAAGTTTCCTCCTTTTTATCTCAGTCTTTAGTGTGGCTTCTAGTGGAAATCACAAGTCAGAAAGATGTTTATTTTGTGCTTTCTGACTTTTATGTTAACTCTTAACTTGAAATATTACCTAGTACATGTGCTTAGGTCTCACCTCTGGAACTGTTTAACCTATCAGGGAACTCAGTCATTCCTATAGAACCTTGTTTCTCATCTAGGCAGCCATTGATTTCCTATAGCTCTTCAACTCTGCTGAGTAAGCTTTCTGCTCACTCTTTTTATAGACACTATATAAACATACACATTATGTTTGTCATTATTGAAATCTCATGGAAGGGAGTTAAGAAAAAGATGTCTGAGAAGGTTTCTTCGTGGAGCAACAACACAGCAAAGCTGGGAAGCACAGCTTTGAATTACACAGGCAGGAAGTGAAGATGCTTGAGCTCACTTCTGTCTTGTAGCTGCAAATTCAAGGTTTTAAAAAAATTCATTCCATCTGGCTCTTGGCAATCAAAAATACGATGGAAAAGTCATTGTATCACAAGTGCGTGTTCGTTTTCCCACCTCTGCCTGGAGCCACCAGTGCCAGAAAAGCATTTTTCTCCCCGAGACATCTTGGAAAATTCTTTCCCTACAACCAAACACACTGCAGACCATAGCAGAACTAGCACTCAGAATTTTGTCACGGGCTCTCTTGGCATCTGTGCCAAACGGGGGCTCATTAAATAGGTATCTTAAACACAGCAAAGCAGAACTGAAATGGAGATCGCCTCTACATGACCAATGAGCTTTTTAAATTTGTATTTAGGACAGTCAGGCTGCCCTTGGACATCCCAAAATACTCACAGTTATATCATTCTGTAGCTTTCCCAACTGTTTAGTCACACATTTAGCTTTTAGTTTTTCTTGTAACTCCCATGTTTAGTTACTTACCCCATGTGGAGTTCTGACCCACAGTTTAAAAAGATGCTCTCTGGATGAGGAAAACAGCATGTGGATTGACAGCATGAGACTACATAATTAAATTTTGTCTGCAGAAACCAAAGTAATTAATTCCATGTACCTAAAAGATGAATTTAAAGGGGCAGCATCCAGAGTGACAGGGTTCAGTTATTGGTGGAAGATGAGACATAGGCTCATCTATGAGATCAAAGTAAGGTTGTGCTGTGTTCTATGCACACGTGCATCTTCATTTTTCCTAATTATTCTTCTACTGCATTGTTACTTTATCATTTGTCTTAAATGTAACACATATTTTGGATTCTACTTCATTATGTATGTCCCTGTTAATATAACAGTTATTTTAGAACTCTTTAATTTATGTGGCCTCCAAAATATGTGAGTAAATTTGGTGGTATTGGTAGTCCATTTTTCCTTTGAGCTTCCTCTTACACAGCTCTGTACCTGCGATAACAAGCATGTCTGGGTCTGAGAACAATATGACTTTTAAGTTCTAAAAAGTGACAGATAGTAAGGAATAGTAAGGATACAAAAAGCGACCCAAGTCCTTGAGGATATTTTGGAAATTATGCACTGTTGAATAGTGTGAAGAATGTTAATGTGGTGATATCTCCTATTGTGAGCACTCTGTGATGTTTGCTTTGCTTCCAAGTAAGGGAAATATTGTGGATATAGATATAAAACACAGTTTTCATTTTAAAAAGTGTACTAGATATTTTATCCTCAAGCCAAATATGAAAGAAAAAGGTCTGGAAAGTTTCTCCAAATACCATGCTCCACTGGAAGTGGTTACAGTTTTATTAAATAGAACAGTGAGAGTAATGAAAGTCTTTACCAAACACATTGGTGGGCACACAGTCTAGGCAGAGCGAAGGAACCTGCTCTAAAACTCTGATGCTGCTGACAGTTTTAGCCTTTGGATCGATGAAAAGGTTGGTGATCTTCTGCGAATATATTGTAAGGTTTTACTATTCACAAGGATGGTTAAGTCTCCAAAAGCATTGAATGGAGGCATTGAAAGCACCCCTAGAAGATTCAGTCATGTGACTTTGCAGAATGCTTAACACAGATGTGCTTTTCTCTCTTTATTTCTTTACTTTTCTTCCTGGGAAGAAAAAGAACCAGGGCTGTTTGATTTTTGTTTGTTTGTTTGTATGACAGCTGTCAGGTCGGTTCCTTGTGTCTGGTTATCTTAAGTCAGAAATTGTCAATCAAGCAGCACCCTTTATTAATTGGACATTTAGTCTATAATGCTGACATCACCACTTCATTGGATACTTCACCAACGCCTTGTAGAAAATAACACCAAATTCAAGAAAAATTGCAACTATGGCTGGTGTGGAACCCTCAACTTGTTGGCGCAGAAGATTTTATCGCAGTCACAACTACTCATGCTTGCACTGGTTCCTGAAACTGTCCTGCAGCAAGGGCATTTCCACAGCACTGACTGTACCCCTCAGAAGATACTGACTGCTCCTTTCTGGACTTTGCCATTACTACTGGGTAAAGGAAGGGGAAGACGGTATTTCCCAATGATTCAGCAAAAAAGTCTATGAGTGAGAGAAAGGAGGCTGAATCTCTTCGGAAGACTTGTCAGGAACTTTCCATACCTCTTTTCTGACTATATGCAGACATGAGGTTCTTTTTCAGACTTGGTCTGGGTTCTCCTCTCCTATGTAATAATGCACTCCTATCATCAGGGTTGCACATTTGATTCCACTAAAGGATTCCAGAAGTGATCTTTTGCTTACTTCTGGTCTTTCCCATGATTAGAGATACTTAATGTGTAAGTATAATGATGAGCAGTTGAAAATAACAGAACTCCATATTCCAGAATGAGCACAGCTATTTTAGAAAGGAAGCAGGTAAAGAATTCCAGAAATTTCCAAAAGCTTAGGGGCCTGCTAGCTAAAGTATGGGTCATTGATCCATGTGCACTTGAATTTGTGTAGGGTGATAGATGTGGATCTATTTGCATTCTTATACATGTGGACATCCAGTTAAATCAGCACCATTTGTGGTAGATGCTTTCTTCTCCTACTGTATATTTCTGGCTTCTTTATAAACTATTAAATGTCTATAGTTGTTTGGACTTATGTCTGGGTATTTGATTCTATTTTATTGATTAACCTGTCTGTTTTTATGCCAGTGCCATGCAGTTTTCATTACTATTCTCTATAGTACAGCTTGAGGTCAGAGATGTGATATGTACAGAAGTTCTTTTACTGTACAGGATTGTTTTAGCTATTTTGACTTTTTTGTTTTTCCATAAGAAGTTGAGCATTTTATTTTTCTTAAAATAAGGCATGAGGAATTGCGGTGGAATTTTGATAGGAATCGCACTGAATCTATAGATTGCTCTTGGTCAGATGGCCATTTTGATTACATTAATCCTATAGATCTATGAGCAAGGGAGATCTTTCCATCTTCTGATATCTTCTTCAACTTCTTTCTTCAAAGACTGTAAGTTATTGTCATGCAGGTCTTTCACTTACTTAGAGTTATCCCAAGATATTCTATAGTTTTCATGACTATTGTGAAGGGTGTTGTTTCTTTGACTTCTTTCTAAGTCTGTTTGTTGTTTATAGAAGAGCTACTGATTAATATTATTTTTAGTTAATTTTGTATCTGTCCACTTGGCTGAAGGTTTTTATCAGCTGTAGGAGTTCCCTGATAGAATTTTTGGCATTGATTATGTGTACATCATATCATATGGAAATAGTAATACTTTGATGTCTCCCTTCCAATTTGTATTCTCCTTGATCTTTTTTAGTTGTCTTATTGCTCTAGATAGAACTTCAAATACAATATTGAATAGATAGGGAGACAGTGGGCAGCTTGGGTTGCTCCTTATTTTAGTGCAATTGCTTTGAGTTTTCTTCCATTTATTTTTATATTGGCCATAGACTTGGTATAAGTTGTCTTTATTGTAGTTAGGTATGTTCTTGTATCCCTGACTTCTCTAATACTCTTATCCTATAGGAATGTTGGATTTTGCCAAAGGCTTTTTTCAGAATCTAATGAGATTTTTATGTGTTATTTTTTCAGTTTGCATATGTGATGCCTTACACTGAATGATTTTCATATTTTGACCTATCTCTGCATCTGAGGCATGAAGCCTGCGTGATACTGGTGGATAATGTTTTTAACGTGTTCTTATATTAGGTTTATTGAGTGTTTTTTCATCAATGTTCATAGAGGAAATAATTCTGTGATTGTCTTTCTCTGTTGATTCTCTGTGTAGTTTGTGTATCTGGGTGACTGTGGATTCATAAAATGAATTGGGCAATGTTCCTTCTGTTTCTATTTTATAGAATGGTTTAAGGATTATTGGCAATCATGCTATAATACATAGTCCCAGAGAGGCTAAATAACAAGGACAGCTCAAAAGGGTATGCATGAAAAATGAAAACTAGAACAGATGTCATGGGTAGACTTGGGGCAGGTGGGGATGATACCAGAAGGGATCAGGCTGGGGGTGGAAAGATGCAGAGAGTATTGGGAGAGATGACTAGAATAGGGGAGTCCATTAGGGGTGAGATAGAACTGGAAACTCACAGAAGATGGTAAGAATAACCCTAGCTAAGACTACTAGTAATGGGGGATATGTAGTCCAAACAAACCATCTTCTGTAACTAAGCAAGAATTCTAGTTAGAGGAATTGGGACACCAACCCAGCCATACAACTTTCAACCAACAATTTATCTTCCCTGCAAAGTGTGCTGGGATAAAAGTGGGACAGAAGTTCTGGTGGTGTCCAACCAATCTCTGGTCCAACTTAAGACCCATGCCAATAAAGGGACACATGCCTAACACTGTGTGGATGATCAGAAACCAGAGATAAATAGCCAAGAGATCTAGAATAGAACAAAACATGACCATAAAAATGGTCAATGAAATGATTGCCTAGTACAGTCATCATCAGAGAGGTTTCATGCAGCATTTGATGGGAACAAATGTCTAGATCCACAGCCAAACATTAGAGGGGACTTGTGGAAGATAGGGAGGAAGGGTTGTAGTAGCCAGAAGGGTTCTAGACACTACAAAAATCCTAAAGAATGAACTAATCATGGCTCATAGGGGATCACAGAGAATAAACTGACAACTTAGGTACCTGAATGGGCCTATGTAATTGTTGTATAGCTTGGACTCCTAACAGTGAGAGTGGGAGGCAAAATCTGACTCTTTCACACATACTTTTGGGAGCCTTTTATTCCTACTGAGTAGTCTTCTCCAGCCTTAATATCAGGGGATGTGCCTTGTCTTATTGCAACTTGATTTGCCATGTTTGGTTGTCCTGGGAGTCCTGATTTTTTCTGAAGGGAAATACAGGAAGGGTGGATCTGGGGAAAGGGGATGTGAGGGAGAGGGACTGAGAGGAAGTGAAGGAGGGGAAAATGTGGTGGGAATTAATAAATGAGATAACAACAACAACAACAACAACAACAACAACAACCTGCTAGGAGTCCTACAAAACTATCAAGAATTCAGATGGTCACTTTGGACACCATCTAAGACCAAAAAGGATAGTGTAGGTATTTAGAAGATGAGGAAAAATGGAGAATCAGAGGTACTGCAAAAGGCTTTGAAGAGCTAAGACTTTGGGAATCACATGTTCTGTAACTAAAATAGTTTAATAGAGCTTCTGAGGGCAAAAGTAAAGGGTTCCAACAACCCCCAAATGCTAGGATCTTGTAGCTCACACCATTGGGCATAGGCCTTCTTAGCTTCAAACATATGAAATATTGGAGTCATAAACTTTAAGATCTCAGGGTTTAGATGCTCTAGGTTTGGAAACTCAGATTGTAGATCTATGCAATGGAGGGCATTGCTGCTAAAGTAGCTGCTCTTTGCTGGCAGCAACCTCCCTCTAGAGAGAGGAAAAAATGTAGCCACTGTGTACTACATACTCTGGTACTATTTCCTCCTTAAGGAGAACATTCCAGTGGAAGATGAGAGGATGAATTTTAAAGAGGTATAAGTAAAAACTATTAGGAATTGACTGCAATCATTCAAGTGAGGGTTAAAGGGAGCTAGGCACTGTCTCTACAGTGAAAACTTGGAGGCAAAGGCCCTATCTGCCTGCATGACTATATCTCAAAGGGATAGCACCAGGACCTTGAAAAACACATTTCTGAGTTGTAAAACTGGCAAGGAGCTTTTAAAAAGATTTATGTGTCAAAGGGGAAAGGAAAGGATTTACAATTGCAAGTTTCCACAAGTCCTTGCTCTGAGAGAAAGGAGATGGATTCCCGGAGTTAGTAAGAGGACGGTGAAGACACAGTTTGGCTGGAGAACTGCTAAGGGCATCTCAGTTTGTCTTAGAAACTAAGTGGTTATGTCCAACAATGCGTGTATAAAGTAATAACAGAAATAAGAAAATGCTGGAAACAAATATATATGAATATCAAATAAATAGAAAACATTACTGACTCCATGGAGATAAGCCCATCTATATATGTCTTTTGATTTTAGGTTTCATGATTGCAAGGAATCCTATTTGGGAAATGATCACAATGAGTGATCAACATGATGTCAAGTGAAATAGCCCAGGCAACAATAGTTTTGTGAACGTTGTTGAGAGAGAATAATCTATATAAGGATATATGCACTTGTCTCTGACCCTACATAATGGAACAGGGCCAGTGTGATCTGCTTGCTACAAATTGGTTGGCTGATAGTATTGTATAACTAGCCAGCTTGCTGTTCCATTGTCTCTACACTGGGAAACTGTCAGGGGTTCTATGCAATCTCAGAAGCAGTAATGGCTAAGTCAGATTTGGAAGTGTCCCTCCTTAGATTGAATGGGTGCATAGCTTCTGTGTGCTCATTGGCTCATAAAGAGGTGGTTAGAAATACAGAGTTCTAGATGTAGATGTACTTTTCACACCAGACTGCAAGTATCTTCTTTAGTAAAGGTTAGTATGGCTTCAAAGTAACTTCTGTGTGCATGTCTGTTGTAAGAGACCCATACACATGTTCTTTTTAAAAATTCATTATTTATTGGATATTTTATTTATTTACATTTCAAATGTTTATTCCCTTTCCCAGTTTCCGACCTGCAAACCCCCTTATCCCATCACCATTCCCCCTGCTTCTATGAGGGTGCTCTCTTATCCACCTGTTGGGAGTGGCCCTGTTTGAATGTTAACTGCCTTGTCAGCCATAAGTGCTTACTTACAAAGTCTTGGCCTCTGTAGGAAAGTACTAGCCCAGCTGAGTACAAATAGACATAGATCCTGAAGTCAGTGAATAACAAATAGCTATAAATCTTGTGGATAGGTGCCTAATAACCCATTCTGTTCTGATCTTCCTGCTGAACTGTTTGCCCCGTCAAGATCCTGTTCCTGGGAACAGGTGCATTACCCAGAGACAAAGTGACCCTCCTTCATCCCCCTTCCTGCTCCTATGACTATATAACCTGTGTGGGAAAAATAAAAATTTGTCAGCTTGAACAGGACCTTGTCTTGCTGTCATTCTTTGTGTTTCTTGCCCCCCATTCTCTTCCAGATGCCCCTCAATTCCCTGTTCAAATGTCCCACGGGTTGGGACACCCACCCACTCCCACCTCACTGCCCTGACCTTCCCCTATACTGGGACATTGAGCCTTCAGAGGACCAAGGCTCGCCCCTCCCACTGATGCCAGATAAGACCATCCTCTGCTACATATGCATCTGGAGCCATGGGTCCCTCTTTGGTTGATGTTTTAGTCTCTGGGAGCTCTAGGAGGTCTGGTTGGTTGATATTGTTGTTCTTCCTATGGTGCTGCAAACCACTTCAGCTCCTTCAGTCCTTTCCCTAACTCCAATTCTTCAGTTGAGGAACATCTATGTTTTATAGTTTGGGGGTATTGCTAATAATGCTGCTATGACTAAAGTTGAGCAAGTGTCCCTTAGTGGGACATTTAGATATAGTGGCACAACTTTTGGCTATATGCCCAGGAATGACATAGGTGGATCTTGAGGTAGAACTATCTCAATTTTCTGAGAAACCACCAAATTGATTCCCTGAGTGGTTGTACAAGTTTGCACTCCCACCAGCAATGTAGGTGCGTTCCTCTTGCTCCACATCCTCACCAACTTGTGCTGTCTCTTGAGTTTTTGATCTTAGTCATCCTGAGTTTCTACTTCCCAGAACTGTGCAAGTCAGTTACTGGAACAACCACAGGCTTATATAAAAGGGATCCCTCCCCAGCTTGCAAAAGGACAGTTAACCAAGCTTGTGGCCAAGAGGTCCTTGGCATGATGCAAGAACAGTTAGTCAAGTATGCTTGAAGCAAGACCCTAACCAATCATAGCATCACTCAGAACCCCAGAGATAGAACCCACCAATCAAGATATAGATCACCTACCCATCTTTGATGTTCCTCTTTTTGGCTTTAAAACTGAATCTGTAAATTGAGTTGGGTCCTTCCATCCTGATGGAACTAGGTTCCTCCATGTAGGAATTTATACAACGAATGTTCTTTGCTTTTACATACTATTTGAGTCTGGGGAATCATTCTTCAGCACCCTAGCAATTTCTTGTCATGGACTTGAACCACTTCTTTTCAAGTTGCTGTGCATACAGCCAAACCATCATTGATACCCATGTATCAGTCATTTCTCCATTGAAAGTAAGCCTTTGCACATACTGTCGGAACTTCTTTCTTTTATTGCCCTCATTCACAGTCACATTTGAGTGTGAGTCTGTGTTGTTAAATTCATCCATTTGATTTTTTTTTCCTCCATGATAACAGTTTTCTGGGACTCTTTATGCTTTAGTTTGCATTTTATAAAGTATCTAAAATATCTCTGTTTATCAGCTACCATCTTAAAGATAATTGACAAATGTAATTCTTTGTAGAATGTTAAAAGTGGGCAGGGGTTCTCTGTGATTGGCTCAGAAGGTAGGCCGACTGTCTCATTTCTAAATCAAAACTAAGAAGTTATTGTCCTACCCCTTCCAGATAAAATTGAATTAGGGTTTATTTTATTGCACATTGCTAAGGGGAAAGCATGTTATATACAATGTGACAGGGTTGCTCAGTGATCCCATCTCTGGGGTGTCAGTGACTGTTAGTTTCATCATCTGGTTCCTGGCCACAGTTATCCCATTTCAAGACAACTGGTACCAGTTGGTACCTGACTGGTTTTGTACAATGTTTTGAGGTCAGCAATAACCTCTGACACCAACCCAGCAGTTTGTTATTGCTTTTGACCTACAGTTTTGGTAGATAGGCAAGCTGAATATAGTCTAATTAATTACTGTTTTTACTGTGTATGTGTCTCTATGGGTCAAGATGTCAAATTAGGCATTATATTGATTTCACAAAATGGTTCTCTTAACTATGTAGTAAAGGACTATTGGAAATTCTCTGTCCATTCATCTGTCTGTCTGTCTTTCTGTCTCTTTGTTTCTGTTTGTCTGCCTCTTTTAATGTCTCTGTCTTTCTGTCTCTGTCTCTGTCTNTCTGTCTCTCTCTGTCTCTGTCTCTGTCTCTGTCTCTCTCTCTCACACACACACATACACATATGTACACAAACTCCCTAGATCTATATATTTACTGAATTCATTATCAAATGTATAAAAACTCCTTTTATAACACCCAAACATTTGATTGACATCTTGGACTTCCAGAAAAATGGCAATTCATGAAGTCTAGTAATGAAGGGAAATGAAATTTAAAATGAAATTTAAGGCTTGTGATTCATGTAATTTATGTCAAATAAGTCCAGAGAAAAAAGTTCTGGGCTTGGAAGCCTGAGGTGGAGAACACAGTGGGACAGACCTGGGCACGCCCAGGCAGGCCATTGTTTAAAACATTCCTGACATAGTTTGGAGTCATATGTTAACCAGGTGTTCTACTAACTTACACATACCACTCTGCAAATGTGTTGACATTTAAATGGACCAATCGTGTGTAACCATGCCAATTCTCCAGAGCCCCCACTCCTCTCCCTATAAAAATCCCTAGCTTTCAAGCCACATGGTCGATTTGATTTCTCGTTCTCCTGTATGAGATATGAATCGGCCTGGAGCTCCGTAATTAAACTACCTTGTGTTTTTTCATGAAGACTGTCGTCTCTCATGATTCCTGGGTGGGCGAGCCTCATCTCCGGTTTGGAGTGGGAAGGGCTCCCCACGGAAGCCTTTCATTAATGCCCAAGAAATATGGGTTCTTATCTTACTTTATACTTTATACTCAACTGCAGTGTACTTTGGGAAGGGCTCCAAGTAATATAATCATACACTAGTGGCAAGCAGAACTCAATTTTAATCAAGAAGATCTCTTCTCTCTGCATTGCCTTAAGTTTAAAAAAGCTGTTGGCAAGTCATGGCTTGGCATTGTGATGGCTTAAGTTAAGTTTTAACCACCATACTTAGGAATATATTTTCTGTTATGTGGTTTATAAAATTTCTTTATAGGTTTCCTATCTGTTTCAGTCCTAGGGACATTGAGAAGAATTGGTATTTGCTGGAATCTCTGAAGGTCAACATAATCTGGGCATCTTGTCTTTGTCAGTTTTAAATCCTGTCATTTGACTTCTGCTATTCTGGCAACTTGATTGTTCTTGTTATTGAGGTCACTAGTCAGTCTCAGTGGCCATTATCTCCACTGTCAATATCTGTTCAACTAAGAGCTAAAGGATAAAGACTCTGGTGGTTTGAATAAAAAATGGCCAATAGAGAGTGGTTCTATTAGGAGGCACAGCCTGGTTGGCATAGGTGTGTCTCACTCGATACCTCCTGACTGTGGATCTGATATAGTCCTCTCAGCTCCTTCTCCAGAACCACACTGTCATTCTTTCTGCCATAACGATAATGGACTGAACCTCTGAAAGTAAGCCAGCCCTTTCTAAGGGTTGCAATGGTCATGGTGTTTCTTCACAGAAATAGAATTCCAATTAGGACAAGAAACCTTCCAAAATGGGAGTGCTACCACTTGTACTATACCCCACAGATAACCTCGTATGTGCAGTTTACTTGATCCACCCTTTTAATCTGTTTATCCTTGCTGAGGAGTGATAGCAGTAAGTCCACACATTTTGCCAGTATTCTGTCATGGAAACTAACACAACCCAGCCAATATCTGGGGAGTATAAACCAGTTTCCTCGGAGATTAAGCTGTGTAACTGGCATCTGGTGAGTTCTCTTTCACAGCAGTTTCCCTTAGTGAGGTCAAAGTGTTTCTAACAGAAGAAGTCGAGTTTTCTCAGACGCAGGAGAGCAAGCTAGTTCTGCAGGTCAGGGGGCCTTTTGTGCCTTGAAGATTTGAGATGTTCATTTTTATGAGCCTAATCAGATGCGCTCCTTCAGGCTTAGCAGTGATTTGCTTGCTAGTGAAGGTTCTAGAGCTCAGTGAAACATGGAGAAAGTGTGGATTCAAAGGATGGCTTTAAAAGTCCATAATCTTCATATCTATACTTAGTATTTGCTCTTTTAAACATATGTACTTATCCACAAAAGATACATATTGTTGCCAGGCGTGGTGGCGCACGCCTTTAATCCCAGCACTTGGAAGGCAGAGGCAGGCGGATTTCTGAGTTCGAGGCCAGCCTGGTCTACAAAATGAGCTCCAGGACAGCCAGGGCTATACAGAGAAACCCTGTCTCGAAAAAAAAAAAAAAGATACATATTGTTATTTTCTACATGCTTAGTCTGTTTTGAAGGCTCTTGCTTGTTTTTATATGCATTCTAATTTATGCTCAGGGTATATGCAGATATTGAGATGTCCATATGAGTATCCATGTACCTACTTCAGCCAAACTATGACACTAATCATTGTGGTGTTCTTTTTGGTGGGTGAATCTGCTCACTCCTCTGTGGTGTGTGCAACTACAAGAGGAGACGAAATTCATACACGAATCCCATATTCCAGGATTTGTCTCCTGTGGCCACTTCTGGCACGAATTCTGTATCTATTCCAGCAAATAGACTAATAATTAGGGGAAAGAAAATTCAATATAGGAAAATTTAAATGGCAAAATCTAATTTAAATAAAACCAGAAACTCTACATTATATAAACTTTGCAAAAATCTAAGCACCTCGAAATCAGGACTCATTCCACTCTATGCTCTGCTATTTGGTCTTTGTTAAGGAGTAGCACCGGTAAGTCTACTTATTTTTCCCGGGTTCTGCTGGTGGATGCTAACACAACCCTGCCATTCTTTGGGGTGTACAAACAGTTTTCTTAGGGATTAGCACCTGATGAGTATTCACTTTAGATTAATTGACAAATGAAGGTTATCAGTCATTTTTTCAGAAGAGCAGCTGTGAACACAATGGATATAAAGAACATTAGAAGACAAACAAACAAAAAACAAATACATGCCAGTAGGTGATGGTAATGAAAATTTTTAGAGCCTGAGACCAGAGTTTGCTTGTAGGTGAGAACACCTACAAGTGAGATAATCCACAAGAGTAATATCTTCCACAGGAGTGCGATCTCCCACATGTGCGAGATACTCCACTTGGGTGCAAATACTGATCCAGAGTTTAATGGGTGGATTTGGTTTATGAGACTAGCCAGGTGCGTGTTTAGAGACACTTGTTAGAGAGCATACGTGTTTTGTTTAGGTTTTTTGGAAGTCATTAAAGAGACTACATGTTGACTCTGGAGCC
The DNA here is from genome assembly GCF_900095145.1 of Mus pahari. Lineage (NCBI taxonomy): Eukaryota > Metazoa > Chordata > Mammalia > Rodentia > Muridae > Mus > Mus pahari. Next base: position 8,565,580 of record NC_034599.1, on the reverse strand, counting down.
AACATGCTGCTGCTGATGTCACAGAGAGCCCTCAGGAATCTGAATGGGGGCCTTCTCTTTCTATGATGACTTTGTAGCAATTCATTATTACCTTGGACTGATAAGGCTTAACAAAGCAAGGTGGTTAGCAAAGAGATATTTATTAGATCAGATTGAGTTTCCCAAATCAAGAAAAAGAAAGTTGAGTTAGGAGGTGAGATTAGGAATTTGCTATTGGCATGGATAAGACAACATACACAGACCGGTATTAGATTCCAAATATCGGAGATAGCAGCTATCCACACAAGTATGTTTGCAATCTGAAGGAGAGGGGCATTGAGCTAAAGCAAGAACCGTTATGTAAGGGTGGGCAATGAAGTTCAAAAGTGTCCCCCCGCCCCAAGTCTAGAAGTTAGAGCAGAGTAGAAAGTTGCATGAAAATCAAGAGTAGAAGTTCATGAAAGTCAGGCTGCCCAGCAGTAACAAATTCAGCAGGAGCTAACTGGAAGCACACAGGCAATGCCCTAAGCTACTTCAGAACTGTCTGGAATGAGATGAATCTATTTAAAAGCTGGCTATAATACTAGAATCCAAGTTTTCTCCAGAGATGAATGATAACTGAAAGAAAATGCTGAAGATGGAAGGAGAGACATGATGGAAGCTACCTGGGGTTGTGGTAAAAATGGTAGCTGTGTTATCAGATGGCATATCTATCCTTTACTTATGAATTAGTGTGATAGGTTTTGGCCACATGTCCTGGAGTTCAAACTATGTTCTCTACAATAGTAGGTATCTGAAGGAGGTCAATAGTCCCTTGTAATATCTCATCCATTCCAAGATATTCATTCACACTAACTGTCTTACAGACATCTTATATTTCTCATAATTTGGAATGAATATTTTTGAATAAATGGGCCAATGGATCTGTTAGTCATTTTTTTACAAAAGCAATTTCTAGCATGATGGCTGTAAAGACTGGAGCTGAAGAGACCTTTGGAAAATTAACTTCTGTTCCTTCATTTAATGCTCATGAGCTAAGGTCAATGATGTTTAAATCAGGAAAACAAATGAATTTCTTAGTAGAGCTGTGGTCATTTCATTCTGAACATCTCCCTAGTCTGTGTGGCTATATCCTTTCTCATCCTCTTAAATATGTTAGTATATAGTTTCAAGGACAAAGCTGTGAGCCACAGTGCCATCTTTAAAACAATAAAGGCATTCCTTAGGAATTGAGCTGGTGATGATCCTGTTTTCATTTTCAACCTGGAAGGTTTTGCTCTGTGTAATCAACCAAATAAGCCTGAACTGCAGTTTGCTCCCTTGTGCTGAGAATTCATCAGTTTCTGTGTAATTGACTTCCCTACACTTCCACTGTCTCCTACCTTATGTCTTCTTGCAGTACTTAAATGGTGTAATTAATAAAAACAGTGTAATCTGGGTAAATTAGTTTGAGCTCTTTATATTCTAATGGACATCAAAATATCAAAAGTTAAAGTCTTAATTGTGATGCTCTTTCTCCAAGGGCTCTGTATTCTGCATCGTTGTATTACACAGGAGACCAAGCAAATGAGCATGGATGGAGCTGCAGTAAGGGGAGTTGGATGGGTTCTGTCAAGATTGTTATAGATGTGGGAGAACTGACCATATCTCATCCCAATCAGCAAATTATAGTGTCTCTGAGATATAACTTGCCTATTTTTGCCCCCTCATTCTTCATCCTGAACACAGGGTAGTGGGAAAGATTTCCAAAGGGAGGCAAATGTGTGCACTGTACCAGGATTCTCCCCAAGTGTGATGGTTTGTATATGCTTAGCCCAGGGAATGTCATTATTAAGAGGTGTGGCCTCGTTGGAGTAGGTGTGGCCTTGCTGGAGTAGGTGTGTCACTGTGGGTGTGGGCTTTAATACCCTCATTCTAGCTGCCTAGAAGCCAGTCTTCTAGCAGCCTTCAGATGAAGATGTAGTACTCTCAGCTCCACCTGCACCATGCCTGTATAGACCCTGTCCTGTTCCCACCTTGATGATAATGGACTGAAACTCTAAACTTTTAAGTCAGCCACAATTGAATGTCTTTATAAGAGTTGCTTTGACATGGTGTCTGTTCACCATGTCTTGTGTGGACTTACCTTATTTTCTACTCTCTAGAAAAGATAGTGGCTTTATTCCTGAAAGAAAGTAAAATGATAGAAATAAAATAAAATGTCTAGAATTAGTTATTCTTGACTTTAATGTGTGTTCTGTACTTCTAAGATTGCTGTTTCTACTCTTTACTCTGCTTGTTGAAAACAACCTTACATTTATTCCTGCTTTATCAAATGCTAACCTCTCATTAAGGCATCTTTTGTGGAAAACATTTCTGTTCTACAAAATAGTAATTTTCTCCTTCATTCACACATGGTTTGTTATTTAGACATTTCTGACACTGTTAAGCTGTAAGCTTTAGAATGATTGGCTATGCCATTTTTCTCTGTGCATTGTGTAGATGTTGGGATTGTCGAATAGCAATGATGTAATAGGATTGATAGAACAACTTGAATCTCTCTCTAGGTGAAAAAGACATAGCTTCCGCATTGTCATGCTATATGAATGTCATGCATTTGGGGTTTGGAGGGTGGTGGCTGATGGCATTCTCTACTCAGTTATCACTGAGACTGCATTGTCAAGTCATCAAGTCAGACGCAGAGCAGATGAGAACAGGGAAGAGGGAGGGAGATGAATATGCCCAAATCTAGGTAGATTTAGATTCTGTCTGAAGTTTGACACTCTAAACCAATTTTCCTTAGCTATCTTTATCCTATTTTCTCAGTTAAGGAGAAAAATACTTATTTTACTATTAGAATCCAGTAATAGATGTAAAGAGATTAAACCTGAAGCAAGTTGTTCAACTCCTTGTACCTAAGATAAGTTTCTGTCCACCTTATTGCTTTAGAAATGTCTAGATACAATGTATTACTCAAAGGGTAGATTTGCATCTATCATATAAAGAGCATATTCAAAAGCTATACAGTATTTTATCAATATAGGTCACTTGATAATTAAAAAATGACCACATGTACCAATGAAGACTGGGGCTGGTAGCAAATGCAGTATTCACAGACATAAGAATATCTGTGAATATAGATTCATTCATCTCTTGATAATGCCAGCTACAGAACTAGACATGAGATTAAGGTACCAACCTTGTGGTGGAGTTCTTTTAACTTGCAATTTCTGGGTTTTCAAATGGCACTAAATCGATTTGAGCCTGCCAGCTCTTTGGTAGTTCTGTGAAATGAATTGGGTGAGTAGACTGAGCTCCTACTGGTAATGTCTTCAAAGGAGTAGAAGTGTCTAGTCGACCTGATTTGTGACTTCATTTTGCAGGTTAGTATACCAATTTTTTTTTAGGGGGGGGGCAAATCCTCAAGAGCATAGGGGAAGTGAATGTCATGTTATGAACTTACTTTGGCCTGAAGGTTTTCTCCTCCTAATAAAATACTGGAATTGAACTGTGGGTTGCATTAACTATTAATGTGCATTTGTTCTCCAAAGCAGCTTAGCAATATATATATACCTTGGGTCTTTCTCTATGGTTATGCTCTCTATTGTTATGCACTAGGAATCCTGGGACAATTCTGTTTACACCTCTCTTCCCCATCTGTTACCAGAATATTTCTTAGGTTCAAGTTTTCTTTTCTAGTCCTGTGGTAGGATCAAACCTTAGCCAGGCAGTGAGTTTTCCTCTTTAATCTGTCCTAATTAAAGAAATGATTGTCTTTTCCCTAAATTATTTTAATTTTATTGTTCCTTGTCCAGGAAGCCATTGTAGCTCCTAATTAGCTTGAAAATCAGAGGGATCTGCTGAAGGCCTTAGCACGCTCAGGTCACTATGCTGCTTTCATTCCTAGCACACACCTAAACAGGGGACCTTTTTCTTCACATGGACCTGTTTTCCCTGGGCCTCTGTTCCCCTTCCCCTCCCCTTTCCCCCCCCCACTCTCTTTCTCCCCCTCCTCTCTCTCTCTCTCTCTCTCTCTCTCTCTCTCTCTCTCTTGTTTCTTTCAGAGCTGAGTGTATTCACAAGGGTCTGGGACGGTGTCTCAGGAGTTAAGGGTGGTCACTGCACTATCTAAGCACCAAGTTCAATTCATAGCATCCAGTTGGGCTGACAACTGCCTGTAACTCCTAGTCTGAGCATTCAACACTTTTGTAGCCCCCTTCCCCACATATACACCCCCACCACTGCACACACCACACACACCACACACACACACATATATCTATATATCTATATAGATATATACATACATACAAATTGTACCCATCCCTTCACATACACAACACACCACAAACACATACAACACACACAAATTACAAAAATATATTTAAAAATCTATTCATACACTACTCAATTATGAGCCCTTCTAACTTTAGAATTCTTCCTCGTATACCAAAACATCTCACTTACTTTCTCTGATGATGACCTTCTCCAGATTCTTCCCTTTAGAATTTCATTAAAACAAAAAATCAAAAACCAAACAAAAAAACCCTTCAAATCAATAAGACTGACACACATACACAAATGCACAGGCACAGGCATACATTTGAACGATGAACACTTAGCAGACCCTTTATACTCATTTTACGTACAATTTAATTGAGAAAGACAAAATAACGTTAGACTAGTATTAGACTAGTGTGAACAGTAATTTCTGGAAAGAAGCTGGAAATATAACATTGATTGGTAGATTAGAACTTCAGTAATATGAAGAGGTTGAAATGTTGCAAGTCCAGAGACAAATGATCTTGAGCCACTTTTTAGCCCTGTTAATAGCTGTGCATTACCCCACATGGTGTCACGACATCATTTTGACTATATGGTAAGTCATTTGGAATGTATAGACAAACACCTAGTTATCACTGTCTAACTACACAGTCAAGCAGCCTCTCCGACTATAGGTAAGGTTTTCCTGCCTTTATGCAGCTCACCAGCCTGATCTTTGCACCAATGTCTTTGTAAAAGTGCCTTAATGTATGGTTTTCATTGTTCTGCTACTTTTAAACTTCATTACAGTCCTACCATGTTGGAGCATAGAATTCTTCATAAACTAAATTGGTGTTTTTGCTTTAGGGTCACTCATATTTGGCTACAGAATTAACTTATCTCTTATCCCCTGTGAACTGAGAGGTATGTTTTGCCTGGGCATCCCATCTGCTTACTTGTTTATGCTGTTGGTCACCAGTGTCTAAGATAGAGGTTAGCTCCCACGAATGCTCCCTGTGGGAGGCTCTATGTCTCTAACATTTAATCATTGGACATTCATCTCACAGGCAGAGCTGGGGAAGGAGGAGGATGCAGACTAGTTCACCCGTGCCATCCTGTCTCCACACTGGAATCTTGATTTTCTGTCTAGCCTGCTGCTTCAATTTGAGAAGACTTTGGCTTTTCTTTTCAGAAATTTTGTGCTTGTACTTCAAATTTTCACCTGTTTTCCTCAAAAATTTCAGGAAGTCAAAAAGCAAACCTCTACAATATTTTGAAGTTGGTATTTTACTCACCTACCAGTAACAAGAAGAAAGATCACCCTTATGTGATAGATACAGTGACATGCACTGGAGAATGGCTTATTGTTGGATAAGCCAAATAAATAAATAAATAAATAAAACCCAATAGTATTTGTTTTATTATCATTTAATACTTTGAAAATGCACATTATAAATTTACCTACATTTTGTAGTTCCCATAAACAGTAAAAAGGAGATTTAGAGGGAATTAAAACAAATGACTTTTTTTTTTTCAGTTTGGGGAAATCAGAAAACACTTCTTCTAAAAGACAGCTCAAAATCTCAGAAGATGGGAGATCTGGCTGGTGACAGGGTGAACGAGGATGTTTGATGTCATTTTGCAGTAAAGAACTACATATGCAAAAATCTAAAGGGTTTGGTGGTTGAGAGCTTGCATGAGCTGAATAGAAGCCCAGGTTTCTGGGTACATGAATAAACTCTGAAGCAGTGTGGGATGAAATGGGGGAGGTATGTGTGTGGGGAGTCTAGGGCTTTGTGGAGCATGCTCACAATAGTTTTGGTTAGTATCTGAAACCCCCTTTCCATGTTCTTGTCCCCTCCTGATTCTAAATCTGGCTCTCTTTGCACTCTTAACAGTAGCTGAAGGGCTCTAGCAGGCTGGAGCAGACAGACTTGGTGCCAGCAGGTCATGCCCTTCCCTCTTACCTCTCTCTCCCAAACTGTAGATTATATTCCTAAATCCACCAAGGGCTATTCCCTTATTTGTTCACTTTCTTATGCCTGACTCATTCCTAGGGCTGATCACCAAGCTAGAGCTATCAAAACATCAAGGTCCAGCAACTAAAACTCCCAATTTGGCTATTCTAATTAAAATACCCAGTCAGAACTTACAACCTCCCTCCCCACTCCCCACCCCCCACCCCCATTGTTCCCCTCTTAAAATTAACTCTTGCAAAGCTATTTGCTGTGCTTTCTGCCCAATTCAGATTCAGCTACATTGTGTCTTTGCTTTGCTTAATAAGGGATCTCTTTGTGTTTGGAAACTGGTGTTTGAGTGTGGTCTGTGCCTAGTCTGGGGTCCAGAGTGGACGCCCTGCAGGATGCTGGTCTGGTCCCTTCAGAAGCCATTTTGAGGTAATTAAACCACCTTTCACTGGGGAAAAGGAGGCTTATTGTATAATATTCCTATGCCTATGCTGAGGGTGTGGCTCAGTGGAGGAAGAGCACTTGGCACAGAAGGAAGAGGAACTGAGTTCAAATTTCTAGCACCAATACAAAAGCATGTCATGGTCAAGGGTACAGAGGGAGCAGAAATAGTGGGATCCCAGGAGTTCTCTGTCCAGTAAACCTAACCTAAACAGTAAGCTGCAGGTTCAGCAAGAGACCCTGTAGAAGGCCATAGATGAAGACACTCCTCCTCTGGCATCCACATGTGTACTAATGAGTTTGTGTGCCTGTACACACACACACACACACACACACACACACACACACACACACTACATATATGCAGTATACATTGTGTACTTGTACAATAAGAGTAGATATTCTCTATTAATCGGACAGAATTTAAAGTAATATAATATGGCTCTCACACACTTAAATGAATTGCATCCATGTTTGATCCAGGAAAAACTGAGGTGTAATCTGTCCTGGCTGGTTTTGTATCAACTTGACACAGCTGGAGTTATCACAGAGAAAGGAGCTTTAGTTGGGGGGATGCCTCCATGAGATCCAGCTGTGGGGCATTTCCTGGATTGGTGATCAAGGCAGGAGGTTCCCTTATGGGTGGTGCCATCTCTGGGCTGGTAGTCTTGGGTTCTATAAGAGAGCAGGCTGAGCAAGCCAGGGGAGGCCAGCCAGTAATGGACATCCCTCCATGGCCTCTGCATCAGCTCCTGCTTTCTGACCTGCTTGAGTTTCAGTCCTGCATCCTTTGGTGATCAAGAGCAGTATGGAAAAGTAAGCCTAATAAACCCTTTCCTCCCCAACTTGCTTCTTGGTCGTGATGTCTGTGCAGGAATAGAAACCCTGACTAAGACATAATCTTTGTCTTTTGCTCAATGGCCCCTTAGTGGTGTGAGCTGAGTAGTAGCTGTTTGGAGCAGGAAGCAGCGACAGTAAGATCCAACAGAGAACCACCTATCTGCCAGTCTAGCACTTTCTCTCAAGTTTTCGTCTTTTCAGTGTTTAATTCAAGCTCTTTCATTCTGAGCCCAAAGGGGGTGATTGTATAGAAGGGAATGCTATGCAAAGCAAATAGTTGAAAAATTCATACTCTTCTCCCCATTTCCATCTCTCTCTCTCTCTCCTTGTCCCTGTATGTGTAAAGGCAATTGCCCTGATACATTAGATAAACCCTTCCATCGGGTGGCCAGCCATTCTCTTAGACATAGCACAGGATCCCAAACCTCCCTCTAGCTGCTTCTACCTACTTTCACGTAAAAAACAGTCACATTACCTAGATGCCTTCTCACCTTGTCATGAATCACAGGATGCTTGAATCTGCCACGTGTCCCTATGATTAATGATGGGCTTAACTACTCTGCTCCCCCACCCTGCAGCTGGCAGATGGAGTGCTGAAGGTATGACCCAGCTACATTGTTATTTACGTTCAAAGAAATGGTGTGACCGTCTGTGGCTTTCTCATTTGATTCAAATACCCTAAAGACAAAGAAGAATTCTGGAAAATTTATCTTTGCTTCCTCTTTTGTCTCTACTGCCCTCTAAATTTTTAAACCAATACCCTTGGGATCTGAGCTCCAGTCTAAGGGTGATCTTGAGGTCTGAAACTTCATTCTAAAGGGACCACAACTGTGACTTAGAAAATCAAAGCTTTTAGAGAGGTAATTAGCATAGTACCTTGTATTTAAGAAGTGTGTTCACTGGAATTGTCACTATTTTAAGCCTGTGTACTGTACAGTAAGTGTGTGTATTAGTGACTCGCCCACCAGATTTTAAACTGCCCACTTGTAAGTTATGCAGCTTCTAGTTTTGTTTTTCACATTCAGTGGTGTTTGTCATCAGCTTGGACATAAAGGCTATTCCTCGTTGCTTAACACTGGTCTTAAGAGTTCTCCAAAGGAACCGAGCTGATAGAGTGAATACACACAAAACAGGGTTTGTAAAACTGGCTTACAGGCTATTACTAGACTCTTCCATCAATGGCTGTCTCTCAGTTGAGAGACTGAGAGCCCTGTAGTTTTCTTGCTAAATTCAAGAGATTTAGCAGTCCCAATCTGTCACTGGAAGCCTGGAAGATTCTTTGGGAGTATTTAGTCCACGTTGGAACAAAACAAATGAGTTTTCAAATCAGAGAAGGAATTGCAGCAGTAACAGCAGAGTAGATGCACTGACCAGCAAGAATGATGTCCAAGCAAGAAGAGGGACATTTTCTTATTTTCTGGGGAGCTTCCAGAAGGTGCTGCTCACATTTATGCTTTGTTTTCCAATCAATTACCAGTTAACACCACCACTCCTCCCCAGACATGCCCACAAGCGGAGTTGCTCTAATTCCTCATTAAGACTTTTTTTTTGCTAGTTTTTTTTCCTTTTCTTGGTTGTGTCAGATTGACAGTTAAAAGTAAGAATAACAACATCCATTTGCAATTCATTTCAGTGGCCTCTGGGATTGAAACATCTGGGAGAAGAAGTCTTTGCTACAGGGTGCATGTTAAGAGAGAGAAGCAGACCTGCAGTCAGGGGGAAAGCCAGGCTCTTCCCAGGGAAGCAGGTGCAGTCAGATCCTGGGGAAGCTATACCTCTATTGGTAACACCTGCTGGGAGACAGGCTGCAGGAGACTCAGGCTGCAGGAGATTCAGGCTGCAGGAGACACAGGCTGCAGGAGACACAGGCTGCAGGAAACACAGGCTGCAGGAGACACAGGCTGCAGGAGATTCAGGCTTCAGGAGACACAGGCTGCAGGAGNACAGGCTGCAGGAGATTCAGGGTGCAGGAGACACAGGCTGCAGGAGACACAGGCTGCAGGAGATTCAGGGTGCAGGAGACACAGGCTGCAGGAGATTCAGGCTGCAGGAGATTCAGGCTGCAGGAGACACAGGCTGCAGGAGACACAGGCTGCAGGAGACACAAGCTGCAGGAGACACAGGCTGCAGGAGATTCAGGCTGCAGGAGATTCAGACTGCAGGAGATTCAGGCTGCAGGAAATTTTTAGCTTCCCAAGTCTTGTTGACACAATCTGAAACAGATGAGTAGAGAAACAGTAAGCATGAAAAGGTAATATTTGGTGATTCGATGGGCTAAGGTTTTACTAAGGGGATGTTTGTGAGACATAGAAAAACAGTAAAAAAAGTTGCAAATATTTGGTTTTTAATTTTGAATATTAATTAAGCATCTTTATAAATAACTTGGAATACTTTTATCACTTAAAAATTTAAACCATTTAGCACAATAATGATTTGTGAATGTACTAAGTTGAGCACTAAAAGATGAATAGCATCTTCTGGGTATATGCCCAGGAGAGGAATTGCTGAATCTTTTGGTAGTACTATGTCCAATTTTCTGAGGAACCACCAAACTGATTTCCAGAGTGCTTTGTACCAGCTTGCAATCCCATCAGCAATGTAGGAGTGTTCCTCTTTCTCCACATCCTTGCCAGCATCTGCTGTCACCTGAGTTTTTGATCTTAGCAAATTCTGATTGGTGTGAGGTGGAATCTCAGGTTTTTTTTGATTTGCATTTCACCACTCCTGGGCATATACACAGAAGATTGTCCAACTTGTAATAAGGATACATGCTCCACTATGTTCATAGCAGCCTTATAACAGTCAGAAGCTGGAAAGAACCCAGATGTCCCTCAACAGAGGAATGGATACAGAAAATGTGGTACATTCACACAATGGAGTACTACACAGCTATTTAAAAAATCAATTTATGAAATTCTCAGACAAATGGATGGATCTGGAGGATATCACCCTGAGTGAGGTAACCCAAACACAAAAGAACACACATGATATGTACTCACTGATAAGTGGATAT
>NC_034599.1:8545707-8554993 GCF_900095145.1 Mus pahari | reverse complement strand
GTGCTTCCTGACAGGAGCCTGATATAGCTTTCTCCTGAGAGGCTTTACCAGTGCCTGGCAAATACAGAAGTGGATGCTCACAGCCATCCATTAAACAGAGCACAGGGTCCCCAATGAAGGAGCTAGAGAAAGTACCCAAGGAGCTGAAGGGGTTTGCAGCCCCATAGGAGGAACAACAATATGAACTAACCCCATAGCTCCCTGGGACTAAACCACCAACCAACGAAAACACATGGTGGGACACATGGCTCTAGCTGCATATGTAGCAGAGGACGGCCTAGTAGGCCATCAGTGGGAGGAGAGGGCCTTGGTCCTGTGAAGGCTCTATGCTCCAGTGTAGGGGAATGCCAGGGCCAGGAATTGGGAGTGGGTGGGTTGGGGAGCAGGGAGGGGGGAGGGGATAGGGGACTTTCGGAGGGAAAACCAGGAAAGGGGATAACATCTGAAATGTAAATAAAGAAATCCTCAAATTAAAAAAAAAAAAAAAAAAAAAAAAAAAAAGATGAATAGCCCAATCAGCCACTTTCTCCAACTTTCTTCTATATTCCCATCCTGTATTAGTGGCTTTCTTCATTGACTAGGACAAAATGCCTGACCAAAGCAACTTACAGAAGAAGAAAGGGTTTATTCTGGCTCCATCAAGCCAGACCATGCAAACAGGAAGGCGGTCATGTGACTGTCATAGTCAGGAAGCACAGAGTGATTTCTGAACTGTAAAAGTAGAAGGCCTGGCCCTCTGTGGTCACTTTCTCCAGGAAGGCGCCACCCCTGAAAGGTCCCATGACCTGACACAGTGCCACCAGCTGAAGACCAGGTGCTCAAAAATGTGAGGCAGAGGGTGATGTTTTACATGCAAACAGAATTCACCTATTGTGCTTCCTGTTCTTCTGTCCTTCCTGCTTCTCCTTCTGGAGTCCTGCTGTTCCTTCCTCCCACTCCTTCCTAGATTGTTTATGCACTGAGGTTTCCATCACCAATGTTTCATCTGTCAACTCCCTTCTCATGTTTATTATAAGAGCCTCTAGTGTCTCCTTGGTGACCACCCTTCACTTCCATGACACCTAGACTATTTAGACTTATTTTGTCTTGTTTTCTATGTCTTTCAGCCTTAAATAGCATGCTCATGATATCTTCTTAAGTTTATTCAGGTTATATTTTATTCTGCACTGTGGAAGATGATGGAATTTTTTCATCTTATTATACTCATTTGCTAAAATTTGCTTCACACAATGCAATGGATACGTTTTCATTTAGTTAGGGATTTGTTGCTGGGAAAAGTCACCATGACCATGGTACCTTTTTTAAAGGAAAACATTTAGTTAGGGTTGGATTAAAGTTTCAGTTTAGTCCGTTATCACGGTGGAGGGCAGCATGGTAGCATGCAGGCAGATGTAGTGCTGGAGAAGCTAAAAGTTCAACATTTTGATCTGCAGGCAGCAGAAGAAAATTGTGTCACACTGGGCATTGCTTGTGCATAGGATACCTCAAAGTCCACCTCTTCAGTAATACCTTTCCTCCAATAAGGCTACACCTGCTCCAACAAGGCCACACCTCCTAATAATGCCACTCCCTATGGTCCAAGCTTTCAAACACCTGAGTCTATGGGGGTCATACCTATTCAAACCATCAAAGTTCTTCTCTTCAGTGTAGACTCATGGTAATTAAGTCAGTTCTAGTGCTTTATATTAGGTCCTTAAGGAGTCTTACCTTTTGAAGTCCAGTCTTGAGGGAATTTGGGGGAATGATGTATATGAGGTATTTTTCTTGTTTTTGTGAATTCTCTCTATTGGAAATACCTGAAACTTGTGTTCAGGGCCTTGAAGCATCTCATCTTTGCTCTCCTACTTCCCGTGTCTCTAGCTGCATATGTAGCAGAAGATGGCCTATTCGGCCATCATTAGGAAGAGAGGCCCCTTGGTCTTGCAAACTTTATATGCCCCAGTACAGGGGAATGCCAAGGCCAAGAAGTGGGAGTGGGTGGGTAGAGGAGCAGGGGTGCAGGTGGTGGGGGTATAGGGAAATTTCAGGATAGCATTTGAAATGTAAATAAAGAATATATCTAATAAAAACAAAACAAAAACAACAACAACAACAAAAAAGAAATGTACAGCCGGGTATGGTGGTGCTCGCCTTTAATCCCAGCACTTTGAAGGCAGAAGCAGGGGGATTTCTGAGTTCAAGGCCAGCCTGGTCTACAAAATGAGTTCCAGGACAGCCAGGGCTATACAGAGAAACCCTGTCTCGAAAAACCATACCAACCAAACAAACAAACAAACAAAAACCAAAAAAAAAAAAAAAAAAAAAAAAGAGAGAAATGTACAAGAAACTTGAGCTTGTCCACGAGTTTTCTTTGTTATACTTCATAATTGACTGCACATTTAATTTCCACTAGTCCCTGTGTTCCACATGTGATTTATAGAATTCTCTATTTGGTTTCTTTCACGTTATTATTATTTTTACTGAGGACACTCTCTTTACTTTGGATGCCTTCAGTTAGAGGCTTTCCTCAGTTCCTTACATCCTAAGTCACTGGTGCTTTGATCTGCTTGCAATATCTAGCCAGAGGATGTATACATAACCTAGCCTCAGACATTCTAAAATTACCAGTAAAACCATTCTTTCAAACTTGAGTCCTTTTCAGTCATGGACTTCAATAAATGATGACTGTGTGGACCCAACCATTCATGCTAAACCTTTACAAATTATCCCGGTTCCTCTTCATTTTCAACACCTACCTATCATCTAACCATAAACTACAAAAGCATGAAAGTTGTTCTCTGTATCCCAGATGTTCTATCCATTTTAACTTTTGGGACCCATAACACTTAAGCTTGTTCTTGTTCAGCATGTCCTCAGGCCACTGTGGCTGCCTACATTTTCAGATAACTTGTTTTTAGAATATTTAGACCTTAGCTAATTGCACCCTCCTTAGGGAAGTGTTTTTTGGTGCTCTATGTGAAGTCAAGAATCTGAGATGATGTGTTATATCCTGCACACAGCATGAATTACCTTGCATTTCTATGCTTACTTCACTGTATATACAGTGGGTATTTTTATTACTATTTATTCTTCACCACCTGTAGACTTCAAGATGCAAGGACTTGGTCTCTTTTGTGCATAACTATATTCCCAGTGAATATCACACTGTGATAACTTAGAAAATATTTGATAAATATGAAACAAATACATACAAAGTAAAAAGTGTTTATTGAAGTCTTCGGATATAATGGTTGAGCAGAAATCTGCTTTATTTCCTTCCATTGTTCATTCTCGTTAGCTCGCTAGTGAATTTCTTCCCTGTGGAGTAAATCTCTACTGTGTCCAATATCTGCTACCTTTCATAAGACAAAACTGCAGGACTATTTTATTTTAAAACTCTAAGCTTTCATCTGATGGAAAAGTCATAGGAGGTAAAAGTATGCCTGGTGCCTCATGCTACTCCTCTGACATTTGCTTACTACACAGCTATTTCTGCCTCTTCCATGGATGGCAAAACATATATCTAAACAGGGACAGTGTTGTGAGAGAAAAAGAATTGTTAGTAATCACACCTACATTACAGAGAAAGGTAGACTGGCTGTGGTCCACAGGAGAGGAAACACTGTGGCCCACTTGAGATTAGTGGATTTACTTAGTGCTAGAACATTCTGTATAGAAAACACACTTGTTGGATTTCCTTTGCATGGAATATCATGTAGACCATCTCTGAGTAGCCCTTCCTACCTAGAAAGCTCTCTGGAAAGTCCCTGGTGCAGATGGCATATAGCATGGCAAGTCTTCATGACTCTGGCCTCTGAATTGGGATTGTGAGCATCTTCTCCAGTTTTCTTCCAGTCAGCTCAGTTCATGGCAGGCAAGATGCTCACTGGAGTAGGTACTAGGATCAGGCAGGTCACCCTCATCACTGCTCTGTGGGCCCAGGTGTCTGTTGGCACTTAGATACTGCCATAGTTACAGAGCTTTTTCTTCTTCCATGGCCTCTGCGTTAGTGCCTTTTTTTTTTTATTATTATTATTATTGCTGAGATTGACAAAAGGGTTTATTTCATCTTATAGCTTCTGTAACCCATCATCTAGAGAAATAAGGGTTGGTACTCAAGGCAGGAAGTCAGAAACAGAAACTGACACAAAGGCAATGGAGGAATGCTGCTTCCTGCCTTTCTCATCCCTTGTTCAGCCTGCTTCCTTATACCTCCTAGGACCACACGCCCAGGATTGACATTGCCCACAACTGGTTGGACCTGCCCACATCAATATTTAATAAAGAAAATGTCTCACATGTCAATATGGTTGGGGAATTTTCTCAGCTGAGGTTTTCCTCTTCCAAAATTACTCAAGCTTGTGTCAAGTTGACATAAAACTCACCAATGCAGCTTTCTTTTTTTCAACTGCCTTTGTCCAAAACAAGATCTGTTTTATTTTATTTTATTTTATTTTATTTTATTCTTTAGTCATTAGTCAGACACTACTTATACAGAACCAGATGTCCTTATAAACACTTGAACATAAATCAAATTCTAAATATCACCCTAGTGGTGATTTCCTTCTAAGTTTGCTAGGCCAGCCCCCCTTCCCCTGCCAGAGTTCTGGATATATTATTTCTGAAATTCTCTTGTGCTTCCAAAACCATCTTTATTTTCCCTCAATTATTCTGGGTCACTGACACCAATAAACAATCCCACAGTGGCTTAGGCTGTATGAAAACTTAGAATATTGTTTTTTTTTCATAGTTTATAGACAATCCATGATAAGATTTTTAGCTTTAAAACTTTAGCTCAACCTCTTAGTAAGAAAAAGTCCTATATGACTTTCTGCCATTTTGGTTTTTAACGAAGTTTTTATACTAGGCTGGACATTCAACACTTCGATTTTTCACTAAATGTGCTAACTATTCACTAAAATAGTAACTATTACTGTCACTATTTTATTGATGGGAAAATGGAGCCCAAGAGGTATTAGGTAACAAAAACCAAACACTTGTCATATTAATAAAGGGAAGTTGAGTAGGATTTGAACAGAGAAGGGCAACTTAACCAGATTATAATTTTAATCATGATAACATTTTGCCAGGTAAGGCATCAACCAACATCACTAGTTCATCCCCTGTAGACTGTGTGTGTGTTGTTTGCATGTTGGTTTGTTTGTGTATGAATCCATGAAGGCCAGAGGTTGGTGTAAAGTGTCTTTTTCTCTACTGGTGTATAGTGTCTTTCTACTTTAGGTTTTGAGATGGTGTCTCTTGCTGACCCCATGGCTCACAGATTTAGAAGGGCTAGCTGGCTAGCCAGCCCTAGTGTTCCTCCTGATCCCACTTCCATGGCACTAGGATTAGAGTTACATGTCCCCATATGCTGATGTGTCAAAGATCCATACTTCGGTCCTCAGCCTTGCATAGAAAGCACTGATTGATGGCACCATCTCCACAGCCCAGTGTCCTCCAAATCATTCCTCAGGTGGTTGTACAGTCACCAAAGGATGTTTGCATGTGTGTCTACAGCTGCTGTGCCTTGAGGAATATTACGGTCCAGGCTGAAATGGGACTTGACAGTTGAAGCACCAGAGACAGTAGGCTTAGACAGCTATCACAGGAAAGAAAGGTAACCTGAGAAGAAGAAGAATCAGGAAATGTTCCTATCTGTATTTCCCTGTAACATTTTGTGGATTAGCTCTAAGGAGAATGGGACTTATTTAGATAAAGGGCTGAAGCGTTTTCATTAT
The DNA here is from genome assembly GCF_900095145.1 of Mus pahari. NCBI lineage: Eukaryota > Metazoa > Chordata > Mammalia > Rodentia > Muridae > Mus > Mus pahari. The sequence continues at coordinate 8,549,276 of NC_034599.1, read as the reverse complement.
TCAAGGGCAAAGAGGCTCCATCTGTAATAACAGCTGGTCTAGAGTCAGGGTCCTTAGTGACAGGCTTGAACCTGGAGCAGAGGTGAAGGAAAACACAGGCACCATTGATTTGAGCTGCTTCCTTGTGCCAATAGTGATTGTCTTGTATATGAAAGGAGTCTGCTTTAAGGTTCCAGATTTTACAGCTTTCATTGTCCCTTTAAGATCACATTAGCACTTTGCTAAGTCATTCTCTGTATTTTCCCAATTTCTCTCCAGTTCAAACTAGTTTAGCTGTAAAGTTGGAACAGAGGTTCTGTATTTTATTAAATAAAATCTCTAATTGCAGGCACACAAGATTTTCCAGCAGAACAAAAACACTTTTAATGATGGACAGTTTATTCTAATATTGTTAATTTTAATGCTGCTTATTCTAGCCTAGTACTATTTATTCTAATATTGATACAAACTATCACCTATACAATTATCAACATGGTCAAGATGCACTGGTGAGATCCCTTAAATTTATCCCCTTATATTAATTTTCATTTCTTTATGTATCAGCATGTATATGTAAATATATATAGTCCATATACATAAGCATATATTTTATGCAATACAAATATGTAATAATATGTAAACATACTAGAATTTTTGGTGTAGGAATAACATACATGTACCTGTTACACCATATTCAAATTTCAGTAGCCTAACATTATAGAATATATATAGATAACAATGCTTTCATTTATTGCCTAAAATGTGTTAAATAAGAACTGTTGTTTGTCCTCAATGTGATTCTGTGACTGCCAGATAGATTAAAGCTCTCTAGGAACCTCTAGGAACATGAAGAATATTGGCATGATTAGAGAGGCACTCCTAGGAGATGTGATTCTAAATCCTTCATCTTGTGCATCTGTCAGTAAAAAAGCAATAGATGGCAGCCCAAGCTCTACAGTGAAGAGGACTTGAGGCATGGTGGCTGGTGGTACTCTCTGGGTCTGTCCTATGTCACCTGCTTGAAGCTGCACATGATGTCACTTGGCCTCACATGCCAAAGCAGCTCTGTGTTCTTTCTTGACGATGGGATGCCTGCTATAACCCCTGTCATTGCCTGATAGATGACATGTTTTCTCCTGTACCCCATGCCACCAATTATTTTTCTTTTCCCAAAAGCATGTCAATTATGTCCCTGTCACCATTCTAGCCAAAGGGAATGAAGTCTTGTTTTCTGTTACATTTATTTGAGATGGCTGTTTTGTTCTAAGACCTTTCTGGTTTTTTTCTCCTCCCTAATTTTTTTCCCCTGCACTGTAATTGTGTTTTGTTGTCTCTTTTGATAAGAAAGTATCTGCACTTGACATCTTGTCAGAGCATTTTTCTTTACTTCTGGTACTTTATTGTGGATGTCACTGTGATCTTACAGGTGTGTCATATTTGTCAAATTCTCACAGGTGATGTTCAGCATCCATCTGATCGCTGCCACGGATATAAGAGAACCTTTTATCAAATACATTTATGGCCCTTGAGGAGTCTCGGGAGGAATGAAAGGTAAGTTATGTCTGTTGCCACTTATTCCCAGGCTGTTCTGTGTTTATCAACAAAAATCAAGGGACCTTTTTCAAACCCACTTATTTCCCAGGATATTTATTAAACTTGACCATTTCATTGAACTCTTCATATCATTCTTTTCCTCCTATATTAAATATATTAGTTCCTCCCCCACTTTCCTTTGAATCACTAGAATTGAAAACCTGATGAGAAATTGCAATGAAGTTGTTTCTTTTTAAGATAAGTTTGTCTATGTGCATCTACTTAGAACCCTAGCATTTGGAGAATTTAGAGACAAGAGGATATGAAGTTCAAGGTTATCCTAGAGCACAAAGTGAGTTTATGGTCTGCCTGGAACACTGAGACCATTCAAAACGACCATTATCAAGCAGAAATTCATTCTCTCTCTCTCTCTCTCTCTCTCTCTCTCTCTCTCTCTCTCGTTCTGAATAAGTATATAAGAGTACTCATGAAATATTAATGATTTTAATATCTGGTATCTTACATATTGCTTTTTTTCTCAAGCATGTATGCTAATTTCATATATGCAAATAATATTTAGAACAAACTTCTACTGCTTCCCATTCAATTCACCCCTTATCCTTTGACAACTCTTTCCTCCTAGTGTGGTAAACTATTTTACATATTCCTTTCTGTTAATATAGTTGTAAAAGTGTGTGGGAGTATCACTGTTGTATAAATGTTGATGATATTTGGATGGAAATCAAGATTAAAAATTTTCTTCTTGTTCTAATGCAGTGATTCTCAACCTTTCTAATGCTGTGGCCTTTTAATGCAGTTCCTCATGTTGTGGTTGTAAATTCCAACTATAAAATTATTTGTACTGCTACTTCATAACTGTAATTTTGCTACTGTTATGAATTATAATATATTTATATAAATATAATCATTATATATTTATTTATATAGTCATAATCATATTTATCTGATATGGAGGGGATATCTGATATGTGACCCTTATGTAAAGGCCAGGCTTTCCCAAGGGGTTGTGACTCACAGGTTGAGAATCCCTATTCTAATGCATTATCTAAGCAATTTATTAGAGAGTGAAGGAATATGGGCCTGGTGAGATGGCTCAGTGGGTTAAGAGCACTTACTGCTTTTCCAGAGGACCAAGGGTCAGTTCCCAGCACCCACATAGCAGCTAACAACTGCCTATAGCTCCAAGATCTGACACCCTCACACGAACATGCACGCAAGCCAAACAACAATACATTAAAAAAAAAAAAAAAGAAAGAAAAAGAAAAAAAAAAGAATGAAGGAGCAAAAGACTGAAGGTCCAGGGCTAGAACCTGATTTTGATATCACAGCTTTGAGTTACATTGCGGTTTGTGGAGGTTGTAAACTCGTTAGTCCTGGCTGGGGAGTCAGAAAGATCCATGGTTCCTCACATATAAAATGGAAAAGCAGGTGTCTCATTTAGGGTTTTACTGCTGTGAACAGACACCATGACCAAGGCAACTCTTATAAAGACAGCAGTTAATTGGGGCAGGCTTCAGTGCATTGTCATCAAGGCAGAAGCATGGCAGCACCTAGGCAGGCATGGTGCAGGAGGAGCTGAGAGTTCAACATCTTGTTCCAAGAGCAAAAAGAAGACTGGCTCCCATGTGGTTAGAGAGAGGGTCTCATTGCTCACCCCATTAGTGACATACTTCCCCCATCAAGGCTACATCTACTCCAACAAGGCCGTACCTCTCAATAGTACCACTCCCTGCATCACCACAGCAGGGCATTTCTATAAAGACTATAAGATTATAATAACCACAGGAATTGCCTGCCATTGATGCACATAAATGTGCCTTCCATCCTGAATCCCAGTTGGACTACATTCAAATGAAATGAGGTAACAGATTTTTATGTTTTTTTTTTTTTTTTTTTTTGGTGGCAACAATTACACTATATACTCAGGATAAGGTTAGGTGATTGCAATAATATTTGAAGTAGCTTTTAGATGTCAGCTTTTTGGGATGTGATAGAAGGGCTTTTATTTTATTCAAACCTTCAGCGGAGGCACACTC
>NC_034599.1:8541890-8545678 GCF_900095145.1 Mus pahari | reverse complement strand
TTATTTTTATAGAATTTTAGGTTTTTTTTTTATTTTTTTTTTTTTTTTTTTTTTTTAAAGGCTTCCTTCCTGCCAGGGGCTGAGGTATCCTGGTGTCCTTTGTTACCTCTTGGCGCTTCAACAAATGTCACAAATCCGACTGTAAACCTGTTTCTCTGTGCCAGTACTTCCTCACATTTACTGACTTCTTTCCTTCTTCTTGCTCTCCTAATCCCATCCCCTTCTTCCTTTAGTTAGTCTCATCACATCGTAGCACTCTAAGGGTACTGGGAAATGCCATCTCCATCCAGTTGGTTTATAGAGAATAGTGTAAGATAGATTAGGGTAGGGATATGGTAAGCGAGAGACTCAAGGGTTATCATTTGAATCCATTTTTTTTTCTTTCAAATTTCATGTCATTCTGACCAGTTTTTCTCTATTGCAAAGGTGCAGAGTTTCCATCTAGTTACTTACAAATGAAAGTAAGAATGAAGTACAATGTCTCCGCTGTGGGAAGCTCAGGGTTGTGGGCCGTTCATCCCATCTGTGAGGTCCAGTTTCATCCCAGAAAAACCAGCTGTACTTATTACTATGTGGCTGCAAGAACATTTGCCTCCTGCCTTAGGAGATAAAATACAAGGCACAGACGGGGCTTCCCTTGTTATTTTAGTACATTATAGCAATCGTTTAGTGTTTATTACACTAATTAATTACCTCCCTGTTTATTTTGCACAATTATTTGCTTTTACTTAGTGGGTAGATAATGAATTCCTGTTAGCTGAAGAGAGATAAAACAGAAATTAGAAAGATCTGGAACTCTTGACTAGGCAAGTTCAGACCCACTGTGAGGCTGCTACATGCCTGAGGCGAGCCTCTCTCCACTTCCAGTGCAGCATCTCTGAGCCCCATGCTTCTGCATTGTGGTGCTGTGTTTGAACTTGGAAGCAGCTACTCACTCAGCTCTGCTTCATCTTCATTATGATATGTGTGGATATAACAAATACATTTAAATATGTAATTAGTACAAGAGATCTTTCAGCCATTTATTAGGAGACACATTTGTGGAAAGCCAATACAAGGTTATTAACACATTGATGGAAGATTTGAATGCTTGCAATTAGTATTTTATAAACAAGTGTTCAAGTGCCTTTAAAGATAAAATGATACATTTAAACAAACAACTCCCTAGCTATAGTTATCATTGGCATTTCATTATGCCATGAATGCCCAGTCTGGGCACTTCAAGGTAGAAGGAGTGTGTTTATTAAATAACTGGCAAAACCTGATAATGAATGTATCAAAAAATGCAGGCAGTTGGCTTTGCAGTGTGTTAGTAAACTAATACATCATAGTTGAATTTCATAGACTTAAGAAGATAATAATTTTAATATTATAGCGAGCAATTAGATGACATTTGTTATTTTGAGATTGGCCAAAGTGATTGTGTAAAAATCAAGGAAAATTTTCTTTGAAATATCTCTATTGTAGAGAGAAAGGAGCTTCAGCTGGGGAGATGCCTCCACGAGATCCAGCTGCAAGGCATTTTCTCAGTGATCAAGGGGGAAGGGCCCCTTGTGTGTGGGACCATCTCTGGGCTGGTAGTCTTGGTTCTATAAGAGAGCAGGCTGAGCAAGCCAGAGGAAGCAAGCCAGTAAAGAACATCCCTCCATGGCCTCTGCATGGAAGTGTAAGCTGAATAAACCCTTTCCTTCCCAACTTGCTTCTTGGTCATGATGTTTGTGCAGGAATAACAACACTGACTAAGACAAATTGGTGCCATCATAGTGGCGTATTCCTGTGACAACCTGACCATGTTTTGGGGAGGACTGTGGAAAGACTTTGGAACTTTGGGCCAGAAGATCCATTGAGTATTAAGAGCTCTGTGGGATGTTGTGTAGGAGCTTGGAAGATAATGTTGAGAACAGTGCAGAAGATGGAGGCCTGGCTTGTGAAATTTCAGAGGGAAAATTAAAGACTCTTTTCAGGGCCATTGCTATTTTGATTGTGAAGNTTCTGTGGTTCTGGTTAGCTGGGGCTGAAGAATCAGCTGTGATTAACAAGATACCACTGCTTGTGGACGTTGTACATCGTGGTGCGGAGCCTAGTGCGCACCACGATGTACAACGTCCACAAGCAGTAGATCTTGGGGATGAATAAGCAACTAAGGGTTGGGGCTTACTAGTGATGTGTTTGTGTGTCAAGTTGACAAGGGGTCAATTAAACTGGCTAGCTTTGTGTCAAGTTGACACAGGTGGAGTTATCACAGAGAAAGGAGCTCCAGATAGGGAAATGCCTCCATAAGATCCAGCTGCCGGGCATTTTCTCAATTAGTGATCAAGGGGGAAGGGCCCCTTGTGTGTGGGACCATCACTGGGCTGGTAGTCTTGGTTCTATAAGAGAGCAGGATGAACAAGCCAGAGGAAGCAAGCCAGTAAGGAACATACCTCCATGGCCTCTGCATCAGCTCCTGCTTTCTGACCTGCTTGAGTTCCTGTCCTGACTTCCTTTGGTGATGAAAAACAACATGGAAGTATAAGCTGAATAAACCCTTTCCTCCCCAACTTGCTTCTTGGTCATGATGTTTGTGCAGGAATAGAAACCCTGACTAAGACAGATAATTACTAAAGATGAATGTTTGATGTAATTCAATAAAGATTTGTAGAGGGATGGAAACTTAACTAATATAGAAACTTTATAACTGCCTTTTCCTTTTATAATTTTATTTGGAAATAATGACACCATTATGTGTTCTCTTAGTGAGATATGAGAATACATGTATTTACAGCAGATAGGGTACCAATAACTAAGCAAATAGACAAATATCCTATGGACATAAAATCTATAAACATATGTACACATGCATAGCACAGATGTACTTATCAAGTCATATACACAAACACACAAAGGAAACACAAGATTTGGAAGGGGAGTGGGAGGAGTGAAAATAGTACTTGATTTTATTTTACATGATGAACCAATGTGACCGTTGGAGTTAGAGGAGCATAGGTTACTTTTACAGCAGGGGCTAGAACTCACACAAGCTATATCACTTTGTCACTTCATAGGCATCCATGTCACCAAGGAGCCTTCTTTGTCCAGTGATTATTGACTGCTTGTGCCACTCAGAGGAGGTGATTTGAGTCTTAACATCCTTATTTATTTCATGATCCATCTTTTTTCTCCATGAGGCAATGTTCCAGTGTAGAGGAAAAAGGCATACAAGAAATATCAGTGTAAAAATGAAGAAAAGTCTTACTACATGTACCAAAACAATGCTGAGTCAGGTACCATGGAAGCATCATGTCACATTAGCATTCTGGCAATAGGAGGATATTTCTATAATATAATGATGTTTACATATACTGTTGCATTACTAGAATCAATGCTTTCTCTAATCATTGTTAAATTACTATTGCTTAAACAATCATGGCCAGGCTCCACACAATGAGAAGACCAAATAGGAATAGAAAAAAACCAAAGATTTCCAAATTAAAGGACCAGCAAATATCTTCAATAAAATTATAGAAGAAAACTTCCCTAATCTAAAGAAAGAGATGCCCATACACATACAAGAAACCTACAGAACTCCAAATAGACTGGACCAGAAAAGAAACTCCTCCCATCATATAATAATCAAAACACCAAATACATTAAAGAAAGAATATAAAAGCATTAAGGGGAAAAGGTCAAGAAACATATAAAGGAAGACCTATCAGAATTATACCAGACTTCTCACCAGAGACTATGAAAGCTAGAAGATCCTGGGCAGATGTCATACAGACCCTAAGAGAACATAAATGCCAGCCCAG
>NC_034599.1:8539380-8541057 GCF_900095145.1 Mus pahari | reverse complement strand
AAGAAGAAGACATAGACTTTCAGACTGGATACGTTAACAGGACCCAGCATTTTCTTGCATACAGGAAATGCACCTCAGTGACAAAGATAGATAATACCCCAGAGTAAAATGTTGAACAACAATTTTCCAATCAAATGGTCCCAAGAAACAAGCTGGAATAGCCATTCTACTATGGACTAAAATAAACTTTCAACCAAAAGTTATCAAAAAGGATAAGGAAGAACACTTCATACTCATCAACGGTAAAATCTACCAAGATGATCTCTCAATTCTGAACATTTTTGCTCCAAATGCAAGGGTACCCACATTAATCAAAGAAACTTTAGTAAAGCTCAAAGCACACATTGCACCCCACACAATAATAGTAGGAGACTTTAACACCCAACTCTCAGCAATAGACAGATCATGGAGACAGAAACTAAACAGAGACACAGTGAAACTCACAGAAATTATGAACCAAACGGATCTAACAGATATGTATAGAACATTTCGTCCTAAAGCAAAAGAATATACTATCTTCTCAGTACCTCATGGAATCTTCTCCAAAATTGACCATATAATTGGCCACAAAATAGGCCTCAACAGATACAAGAAGGTTGAAATAATTCCATGCACCCTATTAGAACACCACATACTAAGGCTGTTCTTAAATTCAAAAAACAAACAAACAAAAATAAACAAAATCAATGGAAAACACACATATACCTGGAAACTGAACAGAACTCTAATCAATGATAACTTGGTCAAGGAAGAAATAAAGAAGTTAAAAGACTTTTTAGAATTTAATAAAAATCAAGACACATCATACCAAAACCTATGGAACACAAGGAAAGCAGTGGTAAGAGAAAAACTCATAGCTCTAAATGCCTGCAAAAAGAAACTGGAGAGAACTTACACTAGCAGCATGACAGCACACCTGAAAGCTCTAGAACAAAAAGAAGGAAACACACTCAAGAGGAGTAGACAGCAGGAAATAATCAAACTCAGGGCTGAAATCAACAAAATTGAAAGAAAAAGCACAATACAAAGAATCAACAAAACCAGGAGGTGGTACTTTTTTAAAAAAAATCAACAAGATAAGTAAACCCTTAGCAAGACTACCCAAAGTGCACTGAGACAGTATCCAAATTAATAAAATCAGAAATGAAATGGGAGACATAAGAACAAAAACTGTGGAAATTCAAAAGATCATCAGATCCTTCTACAAAAGTTTATACTCAACTAAGTTGGAAAATCTGGATGAAATGTACAATTTTTAGACATATATAAGTTGCCAACATTAAGACAGGATCAGATATATCATCTAAACAGTCCCATATCCCCTCATGAAAGAGTCTCCCTACCAAAAAAAGCCCAGGACTATTTGGGTTTAGTGCAGAATTCTATCAGACTTCTAAAGAAGATCTAGTACCAACTATTTTCTTCAAACTATTTTACAAAATAGAAACAGAAGGTACAATACCCAACTCATTCTTTTTTTTTCCATTTTTTTAATTTATTATTATTTTCCTTATTTACATTTCAAATGCTATCCTGAAAGTTCTCTATACCCCACCCATGCCCCTGCTCCCCTACCCACCAACTCCCACTACTTGGCCCTGGCCTTCCCCTGTGCTGGGTCATATAAAGTTTACAAGACCAAGGGGCCTCTCTTCCCAATGATGTCCGATTAGGTCA
>NC_034599.1:8534972-8539369 GCF_900095145.1 Mus pahari | reverse complement strand
ATATAATTTGCAAAACACATGAAACTCAAGAATGAAGACCAAAGTGTGGACACTTCACCCCTTCTTAGAAGTGGGAACAAAACACCCATGGAAGGAGTTACAGAGACAAAGTTTGGAGCTGAGACAAAAGGATGGACCATCCATAATCAGCCCATCTGGGGGTCCATCCCATAATTAGCCACCAAATGCAGATACTATTGCATTTGCCAGCAAGATTTTGCTGAAAGGACCCTGATATAGCTGTCTCTTGTGAGGCTATGCCCGTGCCTGGCAAACACAGAAGTGGATGCTCACAGTCAGCTATTGGATGGAACACAGGGCCCCCAGTGAAGGAGCTATTGAAAGTACCCAAGGAGCTGAAGGGGTCTGCAACCCTACTGGTGGAACAACAATATGAACTAACTAGTAACCCCAGAGCTCATGTCTCTAGCTGCATATGTAGCAGAAGATGGCCTAGTCAGCCATCATTGGGAATAGAGGCCCCTTGGTCTTGCAAACTTTATATGCCCCAGTACAGGGTAACATCAGGGCCAAGAAGGGGGAGTGGGTGGGTAGGGGAATGGGGGGGGGAGGCTATAGGGGACTTTCAGGATAGCAATTGAAATGTAATTGAAGTAAATACCTAATAAACATTTTGAAAAAAATTCAGCATCCCTTCATGTTAAAAGTCTTGGAAAGATCAGGAATTCAAGGTCCATACCTAAACATAGTAAAAGCATTATGCAGCAAACCACTAGCCACCATTAAATTGAATGGAGAGAAACTTGAAGCAATCCCACTAAAATCAGGGACTAAACAAGGCTGCCCACTCTCTCCCTATCTATTCAACATAATACTTAAAGTTCTAGCTAGAGCAATCAGACAACAAAAGTAGCTCACAGGGATATAATTTGGAAAGGAAGATGTAAAAATATCACTATTTGCAGATCATATGATAGTATACTTAAGTGACCATAAAAATTCTACCAGAAAGCTCCTAAAGCTGATAAAAAAAAAACTTCAGCAAAGTTTTGGGATGTAAAATTTGGTCAAACAAATCAGTAGTCTTCCTCTACTCAAAGGATAAACAGACTGCAAAAGAAATTAGGGAAATGACACCCTTCACAATAGCCACAAATAATATTACACTCCAACTAAGCAAGTGAAAGATTTGTATGGCAAGAACTTCAAGTCTCTGAAGAAAGAAATTGAAGATCTCAGAAGGAGAAATCTCCCGTGCTCATGATTTGACAGAATTAATATTGTAAAAATGGCCTTCTTGCCGAAAGCAATCTACAGATTCAATACAGTCCCCATCAAAATTCCAACTCAATTCTTTATAGAGTTTGAAAGAGCAATTTGCAAATTCATTTGTAATAACATAAAACACAAGAAAGTGAAAACTATTCTCAACAATAAAAGAACCTCTGGGGGAATCACGATCCCTGACCTCAAGCTGTATTAAAGAGCAATAGTGATAAAAACTGCATGGTATTGGTACAGAGACAGTCAGGAAGATCAATGGAATAGCATTGAAGACCCAGACATGAAATCACACACATATGGTCACTTGATCTTTGACAAAGGAACTTAAACCATCCATTGGAAAAAAGACAGCAATTTTTAACAAATGGTGCTGGTTTAACTGAATTTTGGCTTGTAGAAGTATGCAAATCATCCCATTCTTGTCTCCTTTACAAAGCTCAAGTCCAAGTAGATTAAGGAACTCCACATAAAACCAGACACACTGAAGCATATAGAGGAGAAAGTGGGTAAGAGCCTTGAACATATGAGCACAGGGGAAAAATTCCTGAACAGAACACCAATGGCTTGAGCTGTAAGATCATGAACCGACAAATGGGACCTCATAAAATTTCAAAGCTTCTGTAAGGCAAAAGACACTGTCAATAGAACAAAACAGCAACCAACAGACAGGGAAAAGAGAGGGGTAATATCCAATATATACAAAGAACTCAAGAAGTTAGACGCCAGACAACTAAATAACCCTATTAAAAGATGGGGTAAAGAGCTAAACAAAGAATTGTCAACTGAGGAATATCAAATGATCAAGATGCACATAAAGAAATGTTCAACATCCTTAGTCATCAGGTAAATGCAAGTCAAAACAATCCTGAGATTCTACCTCACACCAGTCAGAATGGCTAAGAACAAAAGTTCAGGTGACAGCAGATGCTGGCGAGGATATCGAGAAAGAGAAAGAGGAAGACTCCTCCATTGCTGGTGGGAATGCGAGCTGGTACAACTTCTCTGGAAATCAGTTTGGCGGTTCCTCAGAAAATTGGGCATAGTATTATCTGAGGACTCAGCTATACCACTCCTGGGCATATATCTAGAATATGCTTCAACATGTAGTAAGGACACATGCTCCACTATGTTCATAACAGCATTTTTTATAATATCCAGGAGCTGGGAAGGACTCAGATGTTCTTCAACAGAAGAATGGATGCAGAAAATGTGGTACATTTACACAATGGAATACTACTCAGCTATTAAAAATGAACTCATGAAATTCTTAGGAAAATGCATAGAAGGAGCAACTATCATCTTTAGTAAAGTAACCCAATCACAAAAGAAAACACATGGTATGCACTCACTAATAGGTGTATATTAGCCCAAAAGCTCCAAATAACCAGGATACAATTCACAGAACACATGAAGCTCAAGAAGGAAGACCAAAGTGTGGATACTTTGTCCTTCTTAGAAAGAGAACAAAATACTCACAGGAGCAAATATGGAGATAAACTGTAGAGCACAGACTACAGGAAAGGCTACCCAGAGTCTGTCCCACCTGATAATTTATCCCATATACAGTTACCAAACCCAGACACTATTGTGAATAACAAGGAGCACAGGTTGAAAGGAGCCTGATATGGCTGTCTCCTGAGAGGCCCTGCCAGACCCGTACAAATACAAAGGCAGACATTAGCAGCCAACCATTGGACTGAGCACAGAGTCCCTAATAGAGGAGTTAGAAAAGGGACTGAAGGAGTTGAAGGGGTTTGTAACCACATAGGAAGAACAACAATATCAACCAAGCAGATCCCCTGAACTCCCAGGAACTAAACCATCAAATAAGAAGTACACATGGCTCTAGCTGCATGTGTAGCAGAGGATGGCCTTGCCATGCATCAATGGAAGGAGAGGTCCTTGGTCCTGTGAAGGCTCAATAGATGCCCCAGTATAGAGGAATTGAGGAAGCAGAGGTGGGAGTGTTTGGGTGGGTAGAAGCACACTGTCACAGAAGCAGGGGAAGGGAGGATAAGGTATATCCCAGAGGAGGAAAATCTGGGAAGGGGATAACATTTGAAATATAAATAAAGAAAATATCAAAAAAAGAGGAGAGTATGATCTTTTTATTCTACCTATAAACAGGAATAGAGGCTAGTTTTTTAATAGAATGCTAAGAGGTAAAACCAAAGTCTGGTCGCATAGGCATACTTCTCTAGAAAAGGGCTAAATACAATGAAGAGTGGAGTGATTTGCTTTTGAAGTAATGGGTTTGTTATTGGAAGGGTTCGATATAAAATTAGATGGATACTCAACCAAAGAGTTATTTAATTTAGGAGAGGCATCTGTTTATATCCTGTGGGGTCCAACTCTGTGTCACACAGATACAAAAAAGAGATTCAGTCTCTACAGAGAAGCAATAATGCAACAAGCAGAGGGCAGGGCATCCACCAGCAGCCTGAAATCATGTCATAACTGAGGTGATGGGAAGTGTATTGGGTCAATGCTAATAATGGCTTGGAAGCAAGGCAGAGTAAACTAAGTGTGTTAGAGTAACTGGAAGAGGAGAAAAGTGTCATGAGAAGCCCTGTCCTCATAAAGCTAAAGACATGGAAGCAGAACCTCAGATGTTGTCACTGGGTCTAACAGCATAAGTAAATCTCAAATTCCTCATCTCTGATTATTTGAAGTTAGGCCCCTGTTTCTAAAAATGGTATTGTCTCCTCTTAGATTGGAAAACATCGAGGCATTAGAACATGGAGAAATTCTACTCTGTGTCTTAAAAAAATACATGCTTTATTCATCATTAGCTATTAGCTGGAAGTATATTTGTGGTTTAAGCTTCTCTGTGATCAATTGTCCATTTTTTTGGCAAAATGATTTTCTGTTATTGAAAATCAAATGATTTAAATATAAATTATCATAAAGCAATTTATTAGGATATTCAACAAACCAAAGGGAGTAGACTTTCCACTGTGAATGTATTTGCTTGTATAAATTTTAAACATATAAATGACTGTGGAATTGTTTTAAACACATACAAACACACACATGAACACACACACAGGCACACACACACAGGCACACACACACACAGGCACACATACACACACACACAGGCACACACACACACACAGGCACACACACACACAGGCACACACACACACGCG
>NC_034599.1:8508356-8534352 GCF_900095145.1 Mus pahari | reverse complement strand
CACACACACACACACAGGCACATACACACACAGGCACATACACACACACACACACACACACACACACACACACACACACACCATCCTTGAATCTAACTGATCTCTCTATTGCTGAGGAAGAGAACTTTGATGAATCATTTATAAAGCAACAATGAGTTTACCATGTGAAAGCTTCTCTAAGACTTTCAGTTTATGTTTGACCAACCTAAGTTATTTTTCTAAGATTTTGTAAGTACAAAGATGTTTTAGTTAGGGTTTCTATTGCTGTGAAGAAACCCCATGGCCACAACAACTATTATAAAGGAAAACATTTAATTGGGGGTGTCTTATAGTCTAGAGGTTTGCTCCATTATCATCATGGTGGGGAAACACAATGGCATGCAGGTAGACATGATGCTGGAAAGTTAGCTGAGAGTTCTATATCTAGATCCACAGACAGCAGGAATGGACTGCCACACTGGGCATCTGATACCTTCCCAGTGACACCTCCTCCAACAAGGTCACACCCATTCCAACAAGGCCATATCTCTTAATAGTGTCACTCTAATTGCTGATGGAGCTGACTTTTATTTAAAGTACCACAAAAGATTTTTAAAATCATTGGCTTGGTTATTTTATGCAGGTCTACTAAATATGTATGTTGCTACTGAGAATATATGGCAATACTATTAGTTGTTAGAGATTGAGTGCTGGCATTGACTGTTCAGGCTTATAATCTGGAGATGATTGAGCAAAGACTTCAAATCTATAAGCAGGGGTGAGTGCATCAGTAGGATGCCCAGATAATGTTTTGCAGTGAGACATAGTTCAGACTTCCCTGTATCAAGTGGTGGTGAAGTAGACACTATGAAGCCAATCCCATCTTTGACAAAGGAAGCTAAACTGCTTAACCAATATAGGGTTATGGGTTCTGCGTCTGCTCTGCCACAGGGCTTGGCCATTCAGGGAGGCAAGACGTTGGAAGTCAACCAGAGGCATGTGTTGGGCCATAGGGCAGCCCTGGGACACTGCTCGGGGGGTGGTTAAGCACAGTCTGAGGCAAGGGACAGCCGGAGCTGGCTCTGGGGTCCCCAGGCCTGCAAGGAGACCAGGCAGTCTTGTTCTCAGGCTCTTGAACATCCAGGTGCCACTGGGAGCCAGGGGAGAGCTGAGAACAGATTGGGGTCCTGAGGGCTGGATCTAGCCCAGGGCTGGGAGGAAAAGGGGGGGGGGCTCTGTCTGTTCCCATGGTGGTGAGTCTTTGGCTTGATGGCCGGCACGCTCGACCTTGGGCTTGGTGGCAGCCTTGGCTGGGAGCACAGAGAGGCCTTCTACAGGATCCATGAGACTAGATGGTTGCTCTGTAGGCAAAGACCTTCTCCATGGATCCCCAAGGCAGATCCCTATGAAAGGAAGCAGTTTATGGTTTTAAGATATTTATTATCATGGCAGAAAGTAGATGAGTAAGACCATACTCCACTTCTCATGGCAGGCCTGAGGTTAAATACCTTTTGCAGGGAGGAATGTCTGGGAAGGAAAGCTTATTGGTTAAGTTCTCTAGGACTTTAGGAATCTCATTAAAATGGAGATCTGTCTTGAGCCTACATGACCACAGGTCACATCCTCTACCAGTGGAGGGGCTTGGGACATTTCCCTTACATGACCGATGACCACAAATCTATGAAGGGCTGCAGCTAGTGACAGAGGCCTGGTGCCCTGGAATCAGGTGAAGTGCCTACCCTTCAGAATCACCGAGACTTCTAACCTTAGCTCAATTGGGAACCAGGCTACCCCTCAAGGTCCCACAAACCAATATTCATATCCATGAAAGAGAACCTGGAAAAACTGAGGAATAGATGAATACATGTCAATTATATGCGTTTGTAATTTCTGAGCATTGTTAACTAGTTAATGAAGGGTTATGATGAACCCTCTTCTGCTCTGCATTGTTTCAATTTTCTTACAGCATACTATAATGTCTTCTTTACAGTATGTACAGTATCTCTCATTGTTTCAGTTGTCCTAAAGCATACTATAATCTGCTTTCCAGTCCTTCCAATGCCCTTCATGGTTTTAGCTGTCCTCCAGCACACTGCAAAGTCTTCTGTACAGTTGCCCTGCTTCCTCCCTCAAAGTCCTTCTGCCTATTTCCTATATATCCTTTGAAAAATGATCCATTCATTTTAAATGTTCATACACATCCGTTAGTTTAACAGGCCCATGGAAAATCAAACTATTTCTCTATACAGCCAGTGTGTAGTAGGGCTACATATATTTGGTTTGTTTGCTTTTCTATATATTTCATTAATACAATTAACATACAGTACTAATCCATTGTCATTCAATCCCTGATGCCTGATACTTCATTCTTATATAATTCAGAGTTATTACATGTATGGGTATGTATTAAACATCTAATATACACTGTTATAGTTCCCTATAACTGGCTCCCTGATTTTCATTTTGTCCCTTTCAAAGCATTTTATTTAAATGCTTCATTTTTTGGTGTGTGTTACCAAGATAGTTCATTAAAAGCAGTTGCTGCCAGTCCTGCCAACATGAGCTTCTTCCCCAAGATTCACGTGATGAAAAGTGAGACTAGACTGTTGAAGATTGCACCACCTATACACACTTCTACACACCAAATAAATAGGTCAGTGGAACTTAAAACTATTTCCAACACAATATAGTTGTACAATACTTCTTGATAAATTATTAATAATAAAATAAGACTCAGGATATTTTCATTATCTGCGAAGTTCCTGGTTTATTTCACCCCAGTTTATTTCTCCCAGTCATCTAGAAGTAAGGTTCTTCAAAACATGCCTGACTTTCCTCTTCATCTTTTAAAGGACACTTTGCAGTCATGTATGTACCTTTTAATATTATTTTACTATTTGATTTCTTATTACTCTCATGTGAAGAATATTCCTTTTGCTGACTCGCATGACTTTTTCCTCCAACTTGCCATGTTTACCTGAGAATTTATCCATGATGACATCTGTGTTGTTATTCATTTCCAAAGCCAAGTGATTCCCCATTGATACATATGCTGTATCTACATTTAGTCTTTACTTAATACAATTTAATGTTTTTGAGTTGTTTCACTTTTGTGTCGAATTCTTACAAAATATGTTCTGACATAAACACTACTGTTTACTCTTATTGCACATGCATTCCAGCTCTAAGGCTAGAATTTGGTCATAGAAAATAGATCTAAAGGTACCAGCATGTCAAGAGATTACTGTTCTTTGGCAAAAGAGCTCAGTGTGTCAGTAGCTGAATGCTGCAGTTGGGGCCAGCTTGGCTCTTCTGCTGCTCACATTGGTTTTCATTGGTTCACCATTCATCAACCACATCACTCTATAGCTTGAGCTTGTCCGCATCAGGATGGGCTCCTAAGGCCTCCTCTCTGCTTTGTCTCTCACCTTTTAGCAGTCTAGCTTAGGTTAGCTTTCATGGAATGACAAGGCTACATACATAAGAAAACCAAAACAAACCTGCATGGTTTCCGGAAGCCTACAGTTTCAAAGGGCACATTTTCATTTCTACTCTAGTCCTTTGGCTGAGTTAAATATCACATGTAGACTAGATTATAGGGATATAGTGATGGGTTTTTGATGTGATGAGCTGTGCATCCCCTAAATAGGGCACCCTGTGTGGTAAAGATGAGTTTCATGATGTTGGCTTTGTTCACTAAACTCCAGGATTTCAGCCTATTGCTCATGTTACAAGAGTTTTAGGGACAGAGCATATAGGGAAAACATTTAAGTGAGGGTGTGACTGCTTTCTGATGTATTGCTGTTTTAGGAAGGGTATGTCTAATTCTGGGAGGCAGCATGAGGAAGACATCTGTTCCCATATGACAGAGACATCAGGAAGGGAATACAGCTGACATTTCAACCTCCATCTGTCTTGTTTTTTCTCTACTATTAGAAATCTAGGGTTAACAAAAGACTGCTTATTAACTGTGCTCCTTCAAATCATTGTAGCAAATACATGTTTGCTCTTATGTCTAAAACATAATATTACCTTTGATCTCAATATCACTGTAATTCAGAGCAGCACTTAGAATGTTATCAGGCACTCCAGTGATACTCACTGGGCTAATGACTCAATGAATAGAAGAACATTGTAGTTTGAAGAAGAAGGGGCCAAGCCAACAGAGTGAAGTCTAAGGCTGAGATATTTTTGGCTCTGGGTACTTTATTTTTATACCATCCTATAATCAGCACCTTTGGCTCACAGTGCATATGTTCCTTTGTGCTGAATAATCACTGTTAGCTGGTAGGCATCACCTCTTTTGGGATTGTTCTGTTATTGTGACCTCTAAAAAGACAAAGGAAGCACAGTGAATTAGCATCCTGCCTACTTAGCATCTCAGCAGTGAACAGTTGGTTTCAGGTTTTGGCACCCCCAGCATTATTCTTTCATTATGATTCATACAAGGGAATCCACTGAGATCAAATACATTAGCAAGGGCATTTTTAGAATCATGCTTCCTGGCAAATTTTAAGAGAACTTGGATTTTTTTGTGTTACATGAGAGAAACTTGTAGTAATCTGCTTCAAGAGCACTTTCCTAGTTAGAGAATTTCATATATATATATATATATATATATATATATATATATATATATAAGCAATTCCATACGTATACTGGTATATTATGCTGATATGATACACTGTGCATAGCATGATTGTATAGGTCAGGACACAAGAGGAGATGCAGAGGCTATCAGAAGTTGGAAGGCATTATTTCCTTGTCCTTCCCAGAAGTTACTCAGACCACTGTAATCTTGGTCATAGTAAGACAACTGTGTGAGGGATTATCAGATTCTCTACAAGGAAACAGAAAGAAGGAGAGGTTTAGTAGATGACCTGAGAACCCAGGACTGGGAGTGGTGAGATCCTTGGGTCACAGGGCAGCCCTTCTCTTACTCAACCTTATTGCTCTCTTCCTTCATGCTTCTAGCTTCCTCTATTTGTTATGTTTGTGGATCCTCTTCCCTGGTACAGAGTGCTGACACTGTTCCCCATTTCCATTCCATCATATTCAATCCTGCAGTGAGGATATTTATCCCACTCTCCTGAGAACCCATCATCCTTGTTCTTCTGTTGGAGCATCATTCTATTATACTAATTACTACTTTGTGATTACCTATAATATTTTGTTTAGTTATTTATTTCCTCATCCCCTTGTCCTGATTTCTGGATGTTTTTCCTTCTCTGACAGACAGCCTTTAACATTCATGTTGATGTCCCCTAACACCTATTGACCCACACAATCATTCAAATTCTTTAACAGTATTTTATTTTTATTTCTGTATGAGTGAGTATATGTAACTGTGTGTTGTGTAAGCACAGGTGTGTATGTAGGTGCTCATCAGGGCCATAGATAGTATCAGTTTCTTTAAAGCTGAAGGTACAGGCTGTTTTGAGTCACAGAACATGGGTTCCGGCAAACAAACTCTGGTTCCCTATAAGAACAGCAAGTACTCTTAACTGAGATATCTCTCTCAGCAGATCTCAATTATACAAAATTATCTTCACTATGAATGCCATCATTGCACCCTATGAGAAAACTCACAGTCAGCAAACATCATGTGGGAAAATCTACAATGGCAGTATTGAATCTGCTTAGGTGGGTGTGCGTTATAAAGCTGGTTGGCTAGCCACACAGCTTTGGGGAAGTTGCCTTCTATAAACCTTGGTTCATTCCTGGGTAGAATTTAGAGTCTTTCCATAATATTTATAATCCAGTTTTTGCTAGAACCAAGTGGGAAATTATCAGGTAGAAGTGTAGTATAAAGCTTGACATGATCTGTAAATCCTCAGTAAATTCTGGCACTAGCAATGTAGGCACACACAATCTTCTCTTTCCAGTGTTTCAGCTCTTAAGAGTTATTATCATTCTTCAGAACTGGGACTCTTTTCCCACTTCTCTCCCTTATTCACAACAGATGGTCGCATATATCCCATACTGGATGAATTTGTCCTGGTTTGCATTTTTACTCCTGGGTACAGTGGCCTCTAAGTCATGACAATACTGTGCTTGTTAACCAGGACCATCAGATCGCTCATATTCCTGGTTTTCTTTCTGTTTTTTTTTTTTTTGTTTGTTTGTTTGTTTTTTGTTTTTTTGGGTTTTTTTTTTTACAACTTTTTATTAGATATTTTCTTCATTTACATTTCAAATGCTATCCCGAAAGTCCCCTATACCCTCCCCAGGCCCTGCTCCCCAACCTACCCACTCCTGCTTCCTGGCCCTGGCATTCCCCTGTACTGGGGCACATAATCTTTCAAGACCAAGGGCCTTTCCTCCCAATGATGGCCGACTAGGCCATCTTCTGCTACATATGCAGCTAGAGACATGAACTCAGGGCGTACTGGTTAGTTGATATTGTTGTTCTTCCTATAGGGTTGCAGACCCCTTCAGCTCCTTGGTTACTTTCTCTAGCTCCTCCATTGGGGATCCTGTATTCCATCCAATAGATGACTATGAGCATCCACTTCTGCATTTGCCAGNCACTGGCATAGCCTCACAAGAGACAGCTATGTCAGGGTCCTGTCAGCAAAATCTTACTGGCATATTCAACAGTGTCTGCGTATGTTAGCTGATTATGAGATGGATCCCTGGGTAGGGCAGTCTCTGGATGGTCCTTCCTTCCATCTCAGCTCTAAACTTTGTTTCTGTAACTCCTTCCATGGGTATTTTGTTCCCCATTGTAAGGAGGGATGAATTTTCTACACTTTGGTCTTCCTTATTGAGTTTCATGTGTTTTGCAAATTGTATCTTATATTCCTGGCTTTGAATGCTTACCTATTCCTGGACTCTCCTAGCCTGTAATTCTAAATCTTCAAATCTTTGGAACAGTTGTATCTTCTTATTCATATAGTTTAACTTTTCTGGTCCTTATTAATGCTTAGAAATGTTTAGCCATCTGAACTGATTCCATATATATATATATATATATATATATATATATATATATATATATATATGTGTGTGTGTGTGTGTGTGTGTGTATTCCATACATATTGAATACTACTTAAATTTTCTACTTCCCCTAAATTACCAACACCAGTTATGTAACTGCTCCATTTACCAGATTAAGATACGATTCCTTGTAAAAAACAGACTCCACTTTTCTAACTTCTACTTAGTTTCTGGCATTGAGTTTAAACCTTATGTGGTTTTTGTGAAGTTATTTTATCTAGTTGGCATTTATTAACATAAAGATATCACTGGAGACTCTTGGGTAAAATAAGAAGCCTATCATTTTGACTGCGAGTGCATTTATCTTCATGGGAAAGCTTAATGTGTATCCTGGAGAACACTGGTTCCTTGTGACCTTGTGTCTTGCCAGTGACAGTCTGTCTAACAGTCTTCAGTGTGCAGTGCTCATAGTCCTTTAACGGTGATATTCTCATGTCCACCAGACTACAGGGACATTTATAAACTACTATTTTCCCTTTCCTTTTCACTTCTTCACTAATATCTGTCATGCCATCCAATATGTTCTTTGTTATATTCATAGCCATTGTAGCCTCTTTATGCACATAGTCTCTACCTGATCACTGTAATCTTAATAATTTTTAATATAATTCTTATGTGTTTCCTTTTTGTGTGCTTGGAGGTATGGTTAACTCTGCTTAATCCCTTGCATCTTTCTCCTGTTCAGAAGAGAAATTATCTATGCTAGATTCTAGTTCACATGGTGTGATTTAGAAATTTTACAATCCTAAACCATGGTAAGTCACAAAGTTTTAGAATTAGGGATCAAGGGCAATTGCTTCTGAAGTTTAAGAACAAATCAGGAAATACCACAACCACATAAATGATACCATGAGCTATGGAAGCATTATTTTCTTGTGGAACATCTATATCAATCTGTGCCCCACTCCTAGCAGCTGTGGCTATCTGCATAAGACCTGTTTAGGATCAAGCCAGCTGAAATTTGGTAAAAGACCTTACTCCTGAGGAGCTATAGGCAGCAGATAATTGTTACAGGAAGGAGGGAGAAATATTCTGTTTGGGAGATGTGGCCACTGGAGTTGGTTTTCCATACTCCAGTGATACACTCACACCCATGCTTTTGTGGGCTGCACTAACTGGACTTAAATGTGTTAAACAAAGCAAAGCAAAACAAAAGAAACCAAAACAAAAGGACACAGAGTCTGGAGGAGGGTGAGAAGGGTGTTATTGGGAGGAGACTTGGGAGGAGGTTGGGGGAGGAAGTAGGTAAATGTGACCATGCAACAAATGGAAGAAAAGAACATATTGTTGTTCCACCTATAGGGTTTTAGAGAGAGGCCCCTTGGTCTTGCAAACTTTATATCCCCCAGTACAGGGGAACACCAGGGCCAAGAAGTGGGAGTGGGTGGGTAGAGGAACAGGGAAGGGGAGGGTATAGGGGACTTTCAGGATAGCATTTAAAATGTAAATGAAGAAAATACCTAATATAAAATTGGAAAAAAAATTTAAAAATTAAAAACAAAAAAAGAACACTGATCTTAATTGGTCTCTAGAGGTGTGAAAATTGGAAAACAGATTATTCTGAGATGTTCCCACAAGGTCATTTACAGGACAATCTAGTCAATAGAGGATGCTATTCTCTATTCCAGGGGTCAATCAGTGACTTATAAAATGCTGTATGGAACAAAAAATGTGTTTCTTTTTGCTTATTTGTTTTTAAAGAAATGTCCTCTGTTCCTTTGCTTAAATCAGTGGCAGCTTTAGCTTCCAGTCTTCTTGCCCTGAGATGGCTGCTGTGCAGCTGAGCTCTTCCAAGTCTCATATGATAGACAGATAAGAGTTTGAACCTTTGGAAAGGGCAACCCTCATCTAACCAACCTTCACCTAAAGATAAAGTCCTTACTCTGTGTATGGTTTTTCCTTTTTTTTTTTTTTCCTCATTTTTTTGCAGATGGGCACATAAAAACTATTTTACTGTGAATAATTTGTTAGGTTTTGTGGGCAAATATAAAAATTAAATTTAAAAGATTTTGCCCAAAATGTCATTGAATACTTCAAATAGTGCCAATTTGTAAGTAAATTTTGGGAATAATAAAAATATACAACAGCAGCAGCAGTGGCAACAACAACAACAACAATAATAACAACAAAAGCCTTACAAGATAATTTCATTCAGACATATAACATATATTCCTGACAGGTTTGGTAGAGAAATATGGATTTCTGCAGTATAACTGTAATTTTTATAAGCTTCTTAGTTTTTTGACACACTGAAAACTCAGAAATTGAGTGTAGATAAAAACCACTATAAAAGATGGAACTAAGTAAAAACTTACTACTCCTCCCTCACTCTGTTTTTTTAAAAAAACTGCATAGAGTAATCTCATTTATCTCAAATATTTTACATGGATTTTTTTAGCTATTATCTGAGTAGGACTTAAGTAGTTATTAACTAACAGGACGATGAGATAGCTATAAATGTTCAAATGATGCAGGGTGGTGGTAGGATATGGTAGTCAACATGAATGAAAGGAGGTGTGGACATTTGCTAGTTTGTCAGAACTAGAGAAAGTAACTGAATCATTTAGGGAAAAATACCAAGATCTCAATACTGCAAACAGGAAGGTAATGCTTACGATCTACTGTGGAGTTCCCAGCCTAGTACAGACTCTAGCCAGAATTCTTCCTTTCATTTGATAATATCCTCTGCCTTTATTCTGAACTTGGCCTTCTAAAGATAACAATAATAATCAAGATATCATGGTGCAGAGGGACAAGCTCTGTCTCTGGACTCACATACTAATTTATCTGCATTTTCTCCATTGCCTTCTGAATTCATTTGTATCTCTGGGCTAAGATTCTCAGTATGTAGAGTATAAACCTAGCATTCTTGTAAGCCTGGGATCAATCTCCCCCCATCACATGATCAGGCATGGTGGTATGTATACTTGTAGACCTGGGACTTGGAAACTGTGAGTTCAAGGCCATCATGAAAAACATTAGATCCCATCTTAAGATTAAAAAAACAAAACAAAACAAAACAGACAAACAAAAAACCTTGAGGATATAGATGCATGAGTGTTTTAAGGTCTGCTTGAATCTAATAGAGCAATTAGAAAAAAAATATGTCTGGGATTTTAGGAAATGTAAATATTTCTGTGGATTCTATATCCAAAACATCATTCACTAATATGCTGCCATTCTCATTTATGTTAGATAATATGTTACTAAGAAGTGCTATTGGAGTCAACGAGTGCAGGGAGAAACAACGTTTTCATAGAAACATGTACCAAAGAAAGAAAGAAGTCTTTCACAAGGAGTGTTATTCTTTGTATCCTGAAAATTAAGATGGATGTCTACCTTTTCTCAGTGGCTAAGTGCATTGTGGGTATTTCTATGCCAATCTGACTTTCCCCTTCTTCATTAATTCCTCTACCTTCTGAATGCCTTCAGTTAGAGTACACTTTCTCAGGCACCAAGTTTCCAAACCTGGGGGTTGAGTTTTAGAGCACACCCAGGAGAATGAGGTGCTGCCATCCTTACCCTACCTGTCCTCATATACCCTTCACCATCATACAGACACCCAGCTCAGCAATCTTGTCAGCTGTGGAGTATGTTATGGAAACTGTAAGTGGATCTCTGTGAGTTCAACCACAATTTATTGGAACAGTTTTAGCAAGAAGTGAATAACAAGAGAAATGAGTTATATTTTAACAATTTGCTTCATATACAAATAGTACAATAATTGGCTCTGAGACTGGGCAAAAAGACCATAAAAATCTTTTACATCACTCCTAACTGTGCCCCAAATTGAAATCTAAGAGCTTACAGCTCAAAAAGAAGAAATATAGTTCAACAATTCTGTCTTTTGTGGAAAATGGACTGGACGGCGAATCAAACTTTGCATATCTAAGCTTCTTGATATGTCACAAAGATAACTATTAATGTTGAGATGGAGTTCCAAATCATTCCAGATATTTACAAAACAAAGTGTCTTGTTTACTAAAATAATTAAGTCTAAATTTTGCAGTGTCCTTTAAAAAAGCTGTGTTTGGAGACAAAGTTTGCGGCTGAGATGGAAGGAAGGACCATCTAGAGACTGCCCCACCCGGGGATCCATCCCATATTCAGCCACCAAACATAGACATTATTGCATAAGCCAGCAAGATTTTGCTGACAGGACCCTGATATAGCTGTCTCTTGTGAGGCTATGCCAGTGTCTGGCAAATACAGAAGTAGAAGCACATAGTCATCTATTGGATGGAGCACAGGGTCTGCAATGGAGGAGTTAGAGATAGTACCCAAGGAGCTGAAGGGGTCTGCAACCCTTTATTTTATTTTGTTCCCAACACAACGCTATAGGAGGAATAACAATATGAACTAATCAGTACCCCCAGAGCTCGTGTCTTTAGTTGCATATGTAGAAGAAGATGGCCTAGTTGGCCACCATGGGGAGAAGAGGCCCTTGGTCTTGCAAAGATTATATACCCCAGTATAGGGGAATGCCAGTGCCAGGAAGCAGAAGTGGGTAGGTTGGGGAGCAAGGCACGGAGAAGCGTATAGGGGACTTTCAAGTTAGCATTTGAAATGTAAATGAAGAAAATATCTAATAAAAAATGTTTTTTTTAAAGCTGTGTTTGTCTTCACTGACTGTTGCCATGCGTGCCTCAGAATGCATCATCCATGGCTCTACCCTCACAGAGTCAGACCTGCTGCAAAGGAAAGCACAGTAGTGCCCTGCCTGTGTTACACTGAAACTAGATCCCACTAGACTGGGAATAGCTGTACTATTCGGAGAGCCAAGTTAGTACCTTTAGACTGAATTTTGTTTGTATGCATTTTACAGACTGTAGAAGATGGTCCTTCTGACTGAATGTCATTCTCATTTTTGAATGTTGATTAAAAGACAAAAGAGAAGAGTACAATTTTCATAAGTGTTTTAGTTTAAGTTGAAATATAAACTGAATGGAACAAAGATTATTTGAAGGATTCTAAAAAGAACTGGAAGGATACTCATATGGCAAAAAAAAAAAAAAAAAAAAAAAAAAAAACCTATCATTTTGAAAACTAAGAGGGAAATGACTAAAGGGTTACTTCAGTTGGAAAACTGCTTACTCTGCAAGCGCAAGCACCTGGGTTTGGTCATTACTGCCCTCACTGGCACATGTTCTGGTGAACTTGAAACCCAGCACTGAGAGGGAGAGACAAGAAGACCTGGGGCTCACTGGCCCCCCAGCCTGGCCCAAATGCTTAGTTCTAGGCCAATAAAACATGTGGTGGACAGCACCTGAGAAATGATCACGAAGGTGAAGATGTGATCTGACCTCCACACACAGAGCATATCCTCCATGAGCACCCTCACATACCCAAGCACACACTCTATCCGTAAGAACAAAGATCATTATCATAGATACCCTACCACATACTCTACTTAAACCCTAAGGATACCAACCAAAGGAAAAGTAGACATTTTAGTATGCACATAAGAAATTAACTGTTCTTCTCTGAATTTTAAGTCATGCATTTTGTTCTGACCCATTTAAAGGTTATTGGCTCTTTGTATATATTGGATATTAGCCCCCTATCAGATTTAGGATTGGTAAAGATCTTTTCCCAATCTGTTGGCTGCCTTTTTGCCTTATTGACCTTTGCCTTACAGAAACTTTGCAATTTTATGAAGTCCCATTTGTCGATTTTTGTTTCTTGCAACACAAGCCATTGGTGTTCTGTTNAGGAATTTTTCCCTCATGCCCATGTGTTCTAGGCTCTTCCCCACTTTCTCCTTTATAAGTTACAGTGTCTCTGGTTTTATGTAGAGTTCCTTGATCCACTTAGACTTGAACTTTGTACAAGGAGATAAGAATGGATCAATTTGCATTCTTCTACATGATAACTGCCAAATGAGCCAGCACCATTTTTTGAAATTGCTGTCTTCTTTCCACTGGATGGTTTTAGCTCCTTTGTCAAAGATCAAGTGACCATAGGTGTTTGGCTCATTTCTGGGTCTTCAGTTCTATTCCACTGATCTACCCGTCTGTCACTGTACCAGCACTATGCAGTTTTGATCACTATTGCTCTGTAGTACAGCTTGAGGTCAGGAATGGTGATTCCCCCAGATGTTCTTTTACTGTTGAGAATTGTTTTTTTATTCCAGATCTAATCTAGGTGTTTTTTTATTCCAGATGCATTTGCAAATTGCCCTTTCTAACTCTGTGAAGAATTTAGTTGGAATTTTGATGGGGATTGCATTGAATCTGTACATTGCTTTCGGCAAGATAGTCATTTTGACTATAATAATCCTGTCAAGCCATGAGCATGGGAGATCTTTCCATCTTCTGAGAGCTTCTTCAATTACTTTCTTCAGAGACTTGAAGTTCTTGTCATACAGATCTTTCACTTGGTTGGTTAGAGTCACACCAAGGTATTCTATATTATTTGTGACTACTGTGAAGGGTGTTGTTTCCCTAATTTCTTTCTCAGCCTTTTTATATTTTGTGAAGAGAAAGGCCACTGATTTGTTTGAGTTAATTATATATCCAGCTACTTCACTGAAGTTGTCTATCAGGTTTAGGCATTTTCTGGAGGAATTTTTGAGGTCACTTATGTATACTATCATCTCATCTGTAAATAGTGATATTTTGACTTCTTCCTTTCCAATTTGTATCCCCTTGATCTCCTTTTGTTATCTAATTGCTCTGGCAAGAAGTTAGACTGCAGAAAAACAAATAACCCCTTTAAAAATGGGGTACAGATGTAAACAAAGAATTCTCATCTGAGGAATCCCTAATAGCTCAGAAGCACCTAAGAAAATTTCAACATCATTAATCATCAGGGAAATGCAAATCACAATAAAGGTGAGATTCCACCTCACACCATTTCTGAAAGGCTAAGATCAAAAACAGACGTGACAGAAAATGCTGGCAAGGATGTGGAGAAAGAGAAAGAGAAAAATTGCTGGTGGGATTGTAAGCTGGTACAACCATTCTCAAAATCAGTTTGGTGGATCCTCAGAAAATTGGAAATAGTGCTACCGGAAGATCCAGCAATACCTTCCTGCGAATATACCCAGAAGATGCTTCAACTTGTAATAAGGACACATGCTCCACTAGGTTCATAGCAGTCTCTCTCTTTATATATATAATAGTTAGAAGCTTGAAAGAACTCAGATGTCCCTTAACAGAGGAATGGATACAGAAAATGTGGTACATTTACAAAATGGAGTACTATGCAGCTATTAGAAACAATGAATTTATGAAATTCTTAGGCAAATGGAATGATCTGGAGGATATCATCCTAAGTGAGGTAACCCAATCACAAGAGAACACACATGATATGCACTCACTGATAAGTGGATATTAGCCCAGAAACTCAGAATACCCAAGATACAAATTGTAAAACACATGAAACTCAAGAAGGAAGAAGACCAAAATGTAGATACTTGGATCCTTCTTTGAAGGGGGAACAAAATATCCATGGAAGGAGTTACAGAGACAAAGGTCAGAGCAGAGACTGAAGGAATGACCATCCAAATACTGCCCCACCTAGGGATCTATCCCATAAACAACCACCTAAAGCAGACACTATTGCGGATGCCACCAAAGGTTGCTGACAGGAGACTGATATAGCTGTCTTCTGAGAGGCTCTGCCAGTGCCTGGCAAATACAGAAGTGGATGCTCACAGCCATCCATTGGATGGAGCACAGGGTCCCCAATAAAGGAGCTAGAGCAAGTACCCAAGAAGCTGAAGGGTTTTGCAGCCCCATATGAAGAACAGCAATATGAAATAACCAGTATCCTTAGAACTCTCTGGGCATAAACCATCAATCAAGGAAAACACGTGGTAGAACTTGTGTCTTTAGCTGCATATATTGCAGAGGATGGCCTAGTCAGTCATCAATTGGAGGAGAAGCCCTTGGTCTTGTGAAGGTTCTATGCCCCAGTATAGGGGAATACCATGGCTGGGAAGCAGGAGTGGGTGGGTTGGGGAGCAGGGAGTGGGGGGGGGGTAGGGGATTTTCCCAGGGGAAAGTAGGAAAGGAGATAACATTTGAAATGTAAATAAAGAAAATATCTAATAAAAAAAGAAAGGTTATTGGCTTCATATGTGTCTTTTTTTCTAGCTGAATATATTCACAATCAGCAACCCAATATATTACCAGGAACACATCCATAGTTCAACCATTTTTCATACCAAAGCATGAGAACTGAGTTAAAAGTCAGACTAGGCTATACAATGAAAGTCTGTTTCAACTTCCTTACTCATTCTACCCAAACAGGGATTCATTATTCTTTTTCCCTTATGTTAACTATACTGAATGGACGTCCAGACCTATCTGTAAAACACACACACATTCACACACACACACACACACACACACACACACACACACANAAGATCAAAAACAGACGTGACAGAAAATGCTGGCAAGGATGTGGAGAAAGAGAAAGAGAAAAATTGCTGGTGGGATTGTAAGCTGGTACAACCATTCTCAAAATCAGTTTGGTGGATCCTCAGAAAATTGGAAATAGTGCTACCGGAAGATCCAGCAATACCTTCCTGCGAATATACCCAGAAGATGCTTCAACTTGTAATAAGGACACATGCTCCACTAGGTTCATAGCAGTCTCTCTCTTTATATATATAATAGTTAGAAGCTTGAAAGAACTCAGATGTCCCTTAACAGAGGAATGGATACAGAAAATGTGGTACATTTACAAAATGGAGTACTATGCAGCTATTAGAAACAATGAATTTATGAAATTCTTAGGCAAATGGAATGATCTGGAGGATATCATCCTAAGTGAGGTAACCCAATCACAAGAGAACACACATGATATGCACTCACTGATAAGTGGATATTAGCCCAGAAACTCAGAATACCCAAGATACAAATTGTAAAACACATGAAACTCAAGAAGGAAGAAGACCAAAATGTAGATACTTGGATCCTTCTTTGAAGGGGGAACAAAATATCCATGGAAGGAGTTACAGAGACAAAGGTCAGAGCAGAGACTGAAGGAATGACCATCCAAATACTGCCCCACCTAGGGATCTATCCCATAAACAACCACCTAAAGCAGACACTATTGCGGATGCCACCAAAGGTTGCTGACAGGAGACTGATATAGCTGTCTTCTGAGAGGCTCTGCCAGTGCCTGGCAAATACAGAAGTGGATGCTCACAGCCATCCATTGGATGGAGCACAGGGTCCCCAATAAAGGAGCTAGAGCAAGTACCCAAGAAGCTGAAGGGTTTTGCAGCCCCATATGAAGAACAGCAATATGAAATAACCAGTATCCTTAGAACTCTCTGGGCATAAACCATCAATCAAGGAAAACACGTGGTAGAACTTGTGTCTTTAGCTGCATATATTGCAGAGGATGGCCTAGTCAGTCATCAATTGGAGGAGAAGCCCTTGGTCTTGTGAAGGTTCTATGCCCCAGTATAGGGGAATACCATGGCTGGGAAGCAGGAGTGGGTGGGTTGGGGAGCAGGGAGTGGGGGGGGGGTAGGGGATTTTCCCAGGGGAAAGTAGGAAAGGAGATAACATTTGAAATGTAAATAAAGAAAATATCTAATAAAAAAAGAAAGGTTATTGGCTTCATATGTGTCTTTTTTTCTAGCTGAATATATTCACAATCAGCAACCCAATATATTACCAGGAACACATCCATAGTTCAACCATTTTTCATACCAAAGCATGAGAACTGAGTTAAAAGTCAGACTAGGCTATACAATGAAAGTCTGTTTCAACTTCCTTACTCATTCTACCCAAACAGGGATTCATTATTCTTTTTCCCTTATGTTAACTATACTGAATGGACGTCCAGACCTATCTGTAAAACACACACACATTCACACACACACACACACACACACACACACACACACACACACACACACACACACACACGATTACCAACCTAACAGATAAAAGAATGTTCATAGGGGTATTGTTCACAGGCATATTGTTTGCAGTATTAAAAACGGGAAGCAATCTGTTTTTCATCAGTAGGAAGTGAATCAGGTGCCCCTCCTGGAAATAAATGCTACTAAGCAATGAAACCTTATTACTCAAACTGCTACTTACTAGACATAAACATTTGCCATAGAAGTCAAGTACTAGAAAAAAAAAACATAACTGATTCTATTACTATAAATTGAACATACAAGGGATGAATAGTGAAAGAAGTTAGTTCATTACCTCTCTGAGAAATTGTAAGTACTAATGTAGAAAAACCTAGTAGGTACTTTACATGGAGTTCTCAATGCTTCATTTCTCTTTTCACTTCAATAAGTAGCCATCTTTCCCAATTACTTCTTATTCATATATAAGCTTTAAATTTTATTTCAATTAAAATACATACCCTTTATTACATTTGTTCAGCAGTTTCATACATTTAAAGTGAATTCTAACTACTGTTAATGCCCACTCTATCTATTCTCTTTTCCACAACTGCCAGCTCTCTTCCTCAGTGTAGCTCTCTTTCCTCATCTCCCCCACTTCCACTGAGTTTAACTTGAGTGATTTCTGTGACAATGGGTTTAGAGCTATCCATTGGAACATATTGAGCAATTTAAGAGGTGCTTAGTAGAAAACAAGGCCTGCCTCTCTCCCTCTCCAAGCATCCAGCAGTATCTAATGCTTCAGGAGGGAGGGTAAACCCTATGAATCTCTTTCTATTCTATGAGTGACTGTTGGTGGTCCCAGTCTAGTATTGGCTCACTGTTTGCAGCCACAGCTGCTCTGAGGTCATGACTGCATTTCCTGCCATGCCCAGAAGTCCCTGCGTCAGAGTGCTTCTCATACCTTTTATCTCTTACATTCTTTCGTTCCTTCTTTGAAAGTGACCCTCAAAACTTAGAGGTGGATATATGAATGTCCTACTTAGGACTGAGCACTCAGCCATCAGAAATTCTTACTGCTTTGAGCAGCCATGTATTCTTTGTTTTCAGGAGGCTGTTCATTTTGCAGTGGCTTGTCTAGATAAGTCTGAGAGTAGCATATGTCTATGGATATAAATATACACATTTAGAAGGCAATGTTGGCACTATGACAACCCAGCTAAAAAGCAGGAGGTTTCCCCTAGGGTCTAAGATATCCTTAGTCATGTTTTTTTTTTTTTTTTTTTTTTTTTTTTTTTTTTTTTTTTTTTTTTTTTTTTTTTACTGGGATTTCAATACCTGGAATGAATTCCCTTTTATGGAGCTGGGCATTAAAAAAAAATCAGTTTATTTTGTAAATATTTACAGACATGAACAATAATTTCATGTTTTAATGTTTTGAATGGCATCTTTTACCTCCTATAGTTACTGGTCTGTTATTTCCTTCATTCTGTGACAATCAATTCTCTGAGGAGTTACTATAACTTCCTCCTACTCGCTTTTCAATACACTGCAATTGGACTCTTTCCCTCTTACCACCTAACTGTCTTGCTAAGACAGGAAGAAGCTCCTCTCTGTTGAATGGCTCTGCAGTGTTGGAGAGGTTCCCCATCTTTCCCACTGCATCTTCCCTTTCTCTTTAATTGATCATTCATGATTCCCTTCCAGTCCTATTTTCTTCAGTCCAATGTTAAATTCTGGACTTTATTAGGGCTCAATATTTCCTAATGCCATGAGAAATCTTTTCTAATTTTGTGTTCGATATGGCTTAAACCAAATATGCATTTCATGTTTAGAAATTGCTCTTACTTCATAATTAATAATTTCTTTTTAATGGCAATCAAATTGTATTTGTTTGCTTTTACAAACAACTAGATAAGTGCCTACTACATCTGGGGCACCAGACATTTGTAGCTGTATAATACATCAAAAATCTATGATATATTAGTTTTAAAAATATCATTTCATGAGAACCATAAAGAATAAACGAAGCTAAAATTAGTTCAGCCTTCTAGTCCATCTGTAAAACTTTAAACCATCACCTCATAGACATTCTCCCTGCTTTAAATTGTTTTATTTCAATTTTTTAAAATTAAAAATAGGTTTCTGTAAAAAAAAAAAAAGGTTTTGTTTATTCATTATATTTTGATTATGGTTCTCCTCCCCCTGTGCCCTCCAGATTCCTCCCTTTCTCTATCCATTCAGCTGGATGCCAATGCCCTTTATTTCTCACTAGAAAACAAAAAGAAAATCTCAAAGCATTGAGATTTAAAAAAAATCTCCAAAACAAAAGCAAACAAAACCACAAACAAAGAAAAAAGAAAACAAACAAACAAACAAATCCCCACCGATTTTGCTTTGTGTTGACTATCTACTGCTTTGCAATTCCACTGGAGAAAATTAAATTTTCATCTTAGAAAAGTTATTAGTTGGGATAGCCTCTGCATTAAGGATGCAAACTTTTGTCCACATCTTCTCTCAGCTCTGCGACCCCATCTGGTGCAGACCTGTGCAGGCCCTGGGCATGATGCCTCAGTCTCCGGGACATCTTAAGTGGACCAGTCCTGTTGTAGCCTCTATCCTCTCTAGCTCTTATAATCTGTTTGCCTCATCTTCGGGAGGGTGTACTGAGCCCTAAGGGAAGGCATTTATTTCATGGAGCCATCCCCTCTCTGAGGGCTCTTGCTCTCCGTGCATTGTCCAGCTGTAACTTTATGGATTTGTTCCCATCAATTAGGTAACAAATAGGAGAATGATTCTCTGATGATAGCTGAAGAAGATGCTGATGTGTGTTGTGTTTTATAAAACAGCACTGTGGTGGTGGGTCTTGACTCGCCCTACCAAGGTGTCCCCCTGAACAATCAAGCCATGTGAAAACCTAAGTTTAATATAAAAGATTTTGGAACCTGGGGAAAGGGTAGAGGCAGAAGAGAGAGGGGAACAGAGGAGGAGGAGGAGAAGGAGGAGGAGGAGGAAGAAAAGGAGGGGAGAGGGAGGGAGGGAGGGAGGGGAGAGAGAGAGAGAGAGAGAGAGAGAGAGAGAGAGAGAGAGAGAGAAGTCCTTTTTAATAGTAAGCTAGGCTTCTCCCTGGCTGGCAGCTATTGGGTAGAGCCTAAACGATATGCTAACAATTAGCATAGTTTAATGTCATTAATACTCATTTGATTGTTATATTTCTTAAGAGGAATATATATATATATATATATATATATATATATATATATATATATATATATATATATATATATATATATATATATATATATATATATATATATATATATATATATATATATATATATATATATATATATATATATATATATATATATTTATTTAGTGTGGATCCATATCCTCTCTTGTCTAAGGTTCTTAGTCATCAGGAGAGTATCCAGCATGGGTTCTATCTCATTACAGAATAGTCTTAAATCTAATCAAATAATGGTTGTTAACTCCCACAACTTTCTGTCACAATAGCCCCAGTATACCATGCAAGTACACCACCATTATAGATCTCAAGGTTTGTAGTTGGATTGATGTTTACCTTTCTACTCTGGTGGCAGGCAGAGAAACTTCCAGTACCATGTACAATAGTAGCATGTGTGAAGGCTCTAGGTAGGTGTCAAATCAGTTCTCTGTATTCAATGAGTTCTGTGGGTATTGTCTTTAGCAATGGGGACTTACAATCAGTTTGTGGGGAAGAGGGACCAACAGCCCTGGCAATAGTCTGAGTAGTTTAAGGGTTTCCACGTGGCTCTTTTGGTCATCAACTCATTTAGATATAGTTTATTCCTGTCATTATGAGAAGGCAAGGCTGATTCCATGGCATGCTTCAAATTGGCAGTTCAGGAAACTATACCTAAGGGCTGGAAAAGTCCAGGCAAGCCCAGGCAAGTCAATTACCAGGAAAAACAAAACAACAACAACAAAAACAACAAAAACAACAAAAACAACAACAACAACAACAACAACAACAACAAAAACCAGGCTTCAGGAAGCTAGTCAGAAACTTCCCAGCCAGTAGAAGCTGCCCTGCCACCTGTCCTGAGGCAAGGACAAAGCAGCAGTTTCCAGCCTTCCCCAGCAACAGTTTTCAGTCCCCATTCTCTAGTAATGGAATGTCCCTAGAGATGGAGCAAGATAAAGGTCACCTACCCTAATGTGCTTTAAATCAAGCCTTGGGGTTCACTTGTTTCTCTCTCCCTATCTTGGTAATGAGAGAACCCATTGTGCTGTACTTCTGCAGAATAAAACAATCTTAGCATTTACATACTATTTGAGTCCAGGGTATCATTTTTCAGTGGATCGTGGCTCCTTACATTTTCTCTTGTTAGAACTGTTTATATCTATACCCTAATTTTTAATTGGGTTATTTGTTTTCTCAATGTGCTGTTTTTTGAGTTCTTTATATATTTTAGATATTTACCTTCTATTTGATGTGAAGTTGGTTAAAACCCTTTTCTCACTCTGTAGTCTGCTTTTTTGTCCAAAATGATGTTGTCCTTTACTGTACATAAGATTTTTGGTTTCATAAGCTTTTGGTTCTCAGAGTTTGTGCTATTAGTGTTCTGTCCAGAAAGTCTGGAGTTCAAGGCTATTCCCCACATTCTTCTCTATCATAGTCATTGTATCTGGTTTTATGTTGAGGTCTTTGATATACTTGGAGTGAAGCTTTGTGTAGAGTATAAGTGTAGATCTATGTGCACTCTACACAAGGCCATTCAGTTTGAGCAGCATCATTTGTTGAAGATGCTGTCCTTATTCTAGTGTGGATTTCTGACTTCTTTGTTAAAAATCAGGTCTTTATACCTGTGTGGACTTATGTCTGTTTTTTCAATTCAATTCAATTCAATTCAATTCAATTCAATTCAATTCAATTCAATTGATAAATGCATCTCTTTTTATGCCAAAACAATACCATTTTCATTATTATGGCTGTGTAGTACAATCTGAAATCAGGGATGGATATACTTCCAGCACTTCTTTTATATTTCAGGATGGTTTTAGCTATCCTGTTTTGTGTGTGTGTGTCCATATGAAGTTATAAATTGTCCTTACAAGGTCTGTAAATAATTGTGTTGAAATTTTATTAGGATTGCTTTTGACAGGATCGGTGGTTTTGATTAATCCTACTGAAGTGTGGGCATGGAAGATCTTTCAATTTTTTTATCTTCTTAAATTTCTTTCTCCAAAGACTTGAAGATTTTAATCATACAAGTCTTTCATTTGCTTGATTAGAGTTACGCCAAACTATTTTATTTTATGTTTTTCAGCCTATTGGGAAACATATTGCTGTGGATAGCACTGGGGCTAATTATATTTGATGTTAATTCCATTCTCCTCTGAGTGGTTGCTAACAAGGAATGAGTCAGCACTCAGCTGATTTCCTGTAAACCTGCTTCCCACCTTAATTTGTAAAATAAAGGAGAGCTGATGATTGGGTAGTTAAAAGGGAAGGTGGAGCAGAAAGTGGGGTGGAGGAGAAGAAGGAGAAAATGGAAGAGGGAGAGGATGCAGAGGAGGAGGAGGAAGAAGAAAAGTGGAGCAAAAGGACATGGCCTGGAGAAACTGCAAGTTCTAAGGTGTCTCATAGATGTGGAAGATGGTAGTGTATGGGTAGATTTGCCCCATCTAGGTGCACAGCGTGTATTCATATTAACTGAGTTGTGTTTTCATTTGCAGGGCATATTTAGGTTGGAGATTTACTGCAACAACATATTGTTTCTCTTATTTCTTTCTCAACCAATTTGTCATTTTTATACAAAAAAGGGCTAGTGATTATCGTGCGGTAATTTTGTATCCTGCTACTTTGCTGAAAATTTTTATTGGTATAGACATTTCCTAGTGGAATTTTAAAAGTTACTTATATATACTATCATATAATTTGCAAATTAAGGTACATTGACTTCTTACTTTCTGATTTGTTTCCCCTTGACCTCTTTCAGTTGTCTCATTGCTCTAGCTAAGAATTCCAGTGCTATATTGAAAAGATGGAGAGTGGACCATCTTGATCATGATATTAGGAAATGCATTGACTTTCTTTCCTTTTAGGTTAATATTGGTTGTGGGCTTGCTGTTAATCACCTTTATAATGTTGAGGTCAGCCACTTGTATCCCTAGCCTTCTATCCATATCTTTTGCCTTAAAGAGGTGTTGAATTTTGTCACATGCTTTTTCTGCATCTAACTAGATCATCAAGTGTTTTTTCTTTTAGTTCATTTATATGGTAGATTATATGTATTGCTTTTTGTGTATTGAATCATTCCCATGTCTTTGGGATGAGCCTACTTGATTATGGCAGATGATATTTTTTTATGTATTCTTATGTTCAGTTTGCAATTTTTTATTGAGAATTTTTGCATCTGTGTTCATACAGAAAATTGGTCTGTAATTTTCTTAGTATGGTCTCTATGTGGTTTGGGTAACAATGTAATCATAAAATGACTTAGGCACTTTTTCTTCTATGTCTATTTTGTGGAATAATTTGAGAAATTATGGTGTTAATTCTTTAAAGTCTTTTAGAATTCTGTGCTGAATTCATCTGGCTGTGAATGTTTTTTGCTTAGGAGACTTTATAGATTTATTTAAACTGCTTATCTAGTTTTGTTTTAACTTTTGTAGGTGATATCTATCTATCTTTCTTTCTTTCTTTTTCTTTTAGGTTTTCCAATTGGTAGAACACAGATCTTTAAAGTATTGTGATTCTCTGAATTTCCTTGGTATCTTCTATATATCCCCCTTTTGCCTCTAACCTTAGTAATTAATTAACTTTATTTTAATCTTTTGTTAATACGGCTAAGGGTTTTTCAATTTTATTGATTTTCTTATAGAACC
This sequence comes from Mus pahari, assembly GCF_900095145.1. Taxonomy (NCBI): domain Eukaryota; kingdom Metazoa; phylum Chordata; class Mammalia; order Rodentia; family Muridae; genus Mus; species Mus pahari. Next base: position 8,510,675 of record NC_034599.1, on the reverse strand, counting down.
AACTCTGTTTCACTACTTTTGTTTTGTTTTGTTTTGCTATTGTTGTTCTAGATCTTTCAAGTGTGCCATCAAGTCACTAGTATTCAATTTGACTTTCTCCATTTTACTTATTTTGTTAATGCAGGTGATTAGTGCTATGAGCATACCTTTAGAACTCTCTTCAGTGTGTCCCATAGGCTTGGGTATGCTTTATTTTCATTTTTTTCAATTTTTTAAAAAAATAATTTCTTGGTTCTTGTCTTCTAGATTCTAGATGTTGCCATGTGGTCTTACATTTGTTTGGTGTCCAATTCCCTCATTTCTCTTGCCCTCTCTGGATTGTAGTAGCATGTGGTGGGTGTAGATTACCTTGTTGAGAGTGTTTCTGAGCCCCTGCCATGTGTTGTCACTGGGGGTCCAGAAAAGAATGCATTTTTAGTTCCTATGTATTAGAGGTTGACAGGAAGGAATGGGAAAGGTTAGAGGGGAGGGTATGACTGGTAGAGTACACAGGAAGGAGAAAAGCTGGATCTGTCATGAGGGTCTGGAGTCAAAGAGGGAAACCAGACCCCTTCTTGTGGTTTACTAAGGGGCTGGGGACAAGAGTGGGCAATTTATAATTGTAGACAGGAAAGGGGGGGGGCTTTACCTGATTCCCTGGCTAGTATGGTCAGTCAGTTTCTATGTATAAATACCTCTGGGTATTCAATGTTGAGACAAAGGTATGGCATGTGTGAAGAAGGCTGGGCCCTGCTAACACGTGCAGATTCCCCAAGAAATGGAAATGGAGGGGGAAGGCAAGCCTCTGCATTTCTTTTGCTGTAGGCCTGGAGGTGAGACTCTACAGTCATATCACAAATCACACTAACAATTATATTCAACTGAAACAACCCCCCATTTACAACATCTAATTTCAGTCTGCATTGACTGGTCTAGTTTGCTAGGATCTGACTTTGTTCTAAGACTCATGTTCTACATACCTCTCAAAGGCATCTTCTCAATGTGGCCAAAACTGTTCCTTACCATCTAGAAGTGGTACAGGTGATACTGTGATATAATTAAATTTTCAATTGAAGTGATCCTGATATTTATCATCCCTTTTTAAGGCATTCTTCTTACTGACTATTGCACCCACATGGATTTGCTGTGTTGTAGATGAGATAGATGAGAGGTATTATTCTTTTCTCATTTTTACTTACTAATACCTGACTATAGGGTCAAAAAATATTTTCCTAAGACTTAAAAACCTTTAATAATTATTAATTTGTGGAAAATAGATAACTGGCTTTAAAATTTTAAAAGCCCAGTTTTAATGACGGTTCTTAAACACTTTAATCTCTCTTCTAGCCCACTATCCACCAGAGATAGTGGAAAAGAAAGGATACGGGGAAATGGACCTGTTTAGAAATGGTTCTTGGGAGCAAATCCCATCTGCATTGTCAGGAAATGTTCAGTTCAGCAGTTCTGCAGGTCAGCAGGGGCAGTGGCACAGCCTAGCAGGAACATCCCATCCTCAGCCAAGTTGGACGAGTCAGCAGGAGGGACCAGGGTTAACAGGAACACTGGGAGAAAGAAGTTCTAGGCTTTTCCTTTCTCAGCAAAGTGAAGATCAGTGAAGATCTGCAAAGGCATGTGACAAATAAGCTTTGCACAACTTGCTTTACTCATACTCCCTCCAAACATCGTGCGTCCTCTATGGATCTTGCCTCCCCAGGTGTCTGGCTTCAGAAAGTGAGTCTGTCTCTGCTGACATCTCTCTGCCAATCAGCCTGAGTCCATGGACGCTGCTAGGAGCCACCAACACACCACTGAAAGTTCTTATGCATTTCTTTCTGTGGAGTTCCAACAAATGCAGCTCAACTACACAGTGTAAGGTGGGCCAATGCATGGTGTCATAAGCAAAGAATCCTTCGTTACATGTCCTTTCACGTGCTTGCTTTAGCATAACAGCCTTTCACATATGTCTGCTTCAGGGAAATGTTCCTTCACATGTTTGCCCCAGCAAAACACTATCCAATACAACTGACTTTCCAAAGAACCCTTAGGTTTCTACTTCAGGTTTGGTTTTAAAAGAATTTTGCTAAGACAATAGAATCTTAAACATAACACACAGATAAAAAAATATGTTGTCTATAAAAACTGAAAAAGCATATTAATCATATACTGTCTCAATGGAAAACATGTGTATAGCTTTTAAATATTATTAATAGAGTGTTTGAATAAATTTATAGGACAGAACTGGCGGCTATCATGTAGAAGAATGAGAATNGATCCATTCTTATCTCCTTGTACAAAGCTCAAGTCTAAGTGGATCAAAGACCTCCACATAAAACCAGAGAC
>NC_034599.1:8503628-8505883 GCF_900095145.1 Mus pahari | reverse complement strand
TGGGAAGAGAGGCCCCTTGGTCTTGCAAACTTTATATGACCCAGCACAAGGCAAGGCCTGGGCCAAGTAGGCCTGGGTGGGTAGGGGAGCAGAGGTGGGGGGAGGGTATAGGAAACTTTCGGGATAGCATTTGAAATGTAAATAAAGAAAATAATAACAATTAAAAAATAAATAAATAAATTTAATAAAAAAAAACATAACATTAAAAAAAAATTTATAGGACAGATTAATACCTTCATGGAAAAGCTTGGGTTCTGAAATTAGTGAGTTCTTGGGAGACTTCTTCAATCTTTCTGATGGCTTCTTTTTGTTCAAATAATAATATAATTAATATATATGGTCCTTTCTTCAATAGGTATTTTAAGATCATAGCCAAGTGATAGAAAGTGTTAGGATGGAATTAGACAGACAGTATGCATTCGATAATTTCTCATGTTTAGTCTGAATCTATTTAATGTGAAAATCCAAGGGACAGTGTTGGAAGGATAATTGCAAGACCAGAGGTGGTAAAAGTGCAGGGGATTATTTGGGAGTGAGAACAGGTAGATTCTTCCTAGAATTATCTAGAAGTTAGATTTGATGTGAGCTGGTGGTGTTGTTTATTTCAACCTTTGGCCACAAAGCCAATAAATTGGGACCTTATCATGTTTAAGGGTATTCCCTTTTGTGTCTGTCACAGGAAGAGAAACAAATCTTAGGTGAAAAATACACTAATTTCTCTCTCCCTTTTCCTTCAGAATAACTCAAAAAAGGGAGAAAATGGAAATCCAGAACTGCTAAATAAAAGTTTTCTAACTTCAGGCTAATGAGAGTATAGGAGACATCTTTGACTTCATAAAATTTGAATCAAAGTTTCTTTCTGTTTCCAAGATGAATTTCTGAGTTTTTTTCATAAATTGATTTCATTAATCATAGGAAATGTTTAAAATGTGGTAGCATGCTTCACGGCTGTTCCACAGGATGGAATTTTACAGAAAAACAGCGTGGGCTGGACTACAGCGCTTCCCGTCACAGCTTGTTTCTTCACGTTCTTCTAGAGTCTTTTTTATATGTAAGGGCATGTGTAAAGAGCAGGACCCAGGAAACAGGAAGCTGAAAAGTTCCCAAGTCATGTGGAAACGAAAACACTGTAATGGTGCCCACAGCTGGGAACCGACTGTGGAGAAGGCGTGTAGGTGGGAGAAGCTCGCTACTGCCTGGCAGGAAAGGAAACACTGCTGGGCACAAGAAAGACGCTGATGGGTGGCAGCTGCAGCCACTGCTTCAGAAACAGTCTGTGAACCTGGCTAGCATGGGCACTGATTTCTGTCTTGCTGGTGACACACAGGTCTCCCTCAGGAATTTCCATCCCCAGTTTTGGAATGTGGATGGAATGCAGAGAGGGAGCTCTGGTTCTAACAGGATGCTGCTGCTCTGGCCTCTGCTGCTCCATTCTTTCCCCCTGCTCTGGTATGCTCTGCCCACTGAGGTTCAAATTCATTTCTTTCCCTGTCTTTACAAGGAAAGAGCAAATAGACAAACATACTCAGGCTAAGCTGCCTTCTTTATAATTGTCAATTTTCGGTGATTATTTTTAATAGAGTGAAAGAAATGAGTCTCATTTAGCTTTTTCTTATTACTCTTGACTCACACAGCTAACTATTAATTCAGGGCTCTCTGTCCATATAGAGTGGTCCAGTTTAAGGCCCGTGTCCTCACTGTAGTCTTTGTGCTCTTTTGAGGAGGAGGAGGAAGCTTGCCTTCCTCTGTCTTTCTTCCTCAGGGATTCACCCCTAGACAGCATTCATCAAGATGGCAGCTTGGCTTTGGGCTTGGTGAGAGAATTCACAGATTGATGCCTGGTGTAAAGACATACCTTTATGAGGTATAAAGCTGAACTCTTGTCTACTGTGTACCTGTGACACATTTTCACCTTTTATTCATTAAACCATTTCTCATTCTCTTGCACTTGTAAATTTGAGTTTTACTACCAGGTGCTTAATCGGAATAATTCCTTTGTTGGAAAACTTAGTCTCACAATTACTATTTTAATTCTGATTTCTAATGATCTTACTGTGATTATTTGGGTTCTCAAAATAGAAAAAAAAATGATGTTTTGCATTCCACTAATTCAGAGGCATTAATGGATACCGAAATATGAATGAATTTACTATGTAAACCACATAGACAATTCCAGGAAAGAACAGAGATATTCTTTCTGTATTGTTCTCTGTAACACATCTGTCCCGCGCTACCTTCCCGCCAGCAAGAAATGA
>NC_034599.1:8427390-8503617 GCF_900095145.1 Mus pahari | reverse complement strand
GGGGAAAAAAGAAAAAAAAAAGAGCGAAGAACCAAATCCCTCAGCTTAAATAGAGCAAGGTCGCCGCCTAGGACGTGTAACCCTCTGGTTGGCAGCCTGCTGTTACCCCAGATGACGCCACGGGAAAGGCAGGGCGCAAGAGAATGGAAATCTACCCAGCACATGCGCAGCTGCCTTGTTAGTATGTTAGAGCGCAGGACATTAGCGCTATCTTGTAATGGCGAATGTGAGGGCGGCTCCCCACACACATCTTCCACTCTTACGTTTTAAAAAACATATTTCCTATTCTCTTTGCCTCCCAATGTCTGCTATTAACAACCTGCTAGTAGGTATCCATATTTTCTATGGTAGTCACTTTTTTTTTATCCCTTCTGGTGTTTTCTCCATTTCTTTACTCCTCATGGCCTGTGTATGTGTCAATGAAATAATATGTGCTCTGGCAGACCCTTGCATCACTTTCAGATTATATCCATGATTTATCTGCACAATCACTCTGCCCATTCAAGTACTTTGCTACATTTGATTTAATGTATACTCTTGGCAAAAAACCAATCAAGCTGTGTGCCTGCCCAGCCCTTTCTTCTGTGTGGACTATTTTTACCTGAAGTTTCTCTAAAGTTTTGTGAAATTAACCCTCATGGCTGGAGGACAAAAGTACTGTATTTATAAATCATGATCTTTTTCCCTCTACAAAATAAATAATCTGTGTATACACTAGCTTCAAATTCCCACCATAATTTCTCTGATCCACTTTTATAGCCTTTGACCCTGTAGCTTGCTAAGAAAATGGAGGCCTCCAGAAAGCAAAATGTGCAGACTCCAGCCTTGGTGTGCTTCCTCCAAGGGGCATCTTCATGTTTCACCTTGCTCTCATTCAAGACACATGCTTATCACTAGACCTGTTATCCCTTACTTGCCCAAGAGAAGCTACATATTATCATCCTCTCTGCATTCTGCATCACAAAAGTTCACCCTAATTCCATGTTTCTCATAGAAATCAATGTGTGCTTGTACATGTATGTGTGTGCATGTGCGTGCACACACACATGCATGCAGAAACTCACTAATGCCTTCACTATTTTTTTAGATCTTGCTTTCAGAAAAACTCTGCAAGAGTCCTATCTATTGTTTCCACCTCCTCATAGCCCAGTCAAGTTTTGATTCAGTAATGTACTTACCGATCATGGCTCTGGTGATGCTCATCAGTGTCATCTGTCTGATGACCCTATGGGCAGCTCCAATTCCTCACCTTCCTTTATCGACCACCAGGCCCAGTGTTTGACATGATTTTGCCTCCTCTAGGAGATCTGGCCTCACTTGACTTGAAGATGTCATGCTCTCTAGTTACATCTAACATCTAGACATTTCTGCAAATGGCTACATAACAAACTAGTTTATGGACCAACATCTGCATTTGTGGTTATGATCAACTCCTGCAACTATAGCTATGATCAATATGTGTATCTGTGTTCACAATCAATGCCTGGATCTATGGTCACGATCAACACCTGCATCTGTGGCCATTACTGGTGCTTTGTTCATTACCACATAGATCTGTTAAAAAGTGATTTAGCCTAGAAAGATTCTCTTGTAGAGGATCCAAGTTTAGGTCCCAGCACCCACATGGCAACTCATAAACACCTGTAATCTAATTCCAGATTATTCCATGCCTTCTTTTAGCCTCGGAAGGCACCAAGTACTCACATACTACATATACATATGTGCAGATACAATACTAATGCAGATAAAATAAAAATAAGCAGGTCTTTAAAAGAAATCCTTAGCTTGTAGTTTACACAAAAGTGGACTGTAATTTGGACTCAGACTACCAGCACTTGTTCTGTCACAGTTCTAGACTTCTGAGCTGCCAAGTGTCTTGGAGTCCCATTTGTAGATCTTCTGTCTGGAGTGGAAGCATTTACTTACTTGGTAAGACAAATGTTTAAACTTTAAATACTGTTAATCAGTGTTGGTGTACCAAGGTGTATATTTCTCACTGCCCTTGGAGCCAAACATTTAAATCATGTGTTTAATTGCCTCCATGATATTTGCATTTGTATAGTCACTGTGATTGTACCTCAAACTTAAATCCTGATGTCCCTCTAAGACAATTCCAAGGCTCCAGGTTCTCTCGAGCTCAACGCCTGTGTTGCTTCTGACTTGTTTGCTATTGATTTGTTTTACATCCCACATTTGACCTGTCCGTGGATTATGTAAGGATGTGTGCTTGAGCATATGTATCCGTTGTTGTACCTGCAGAGCTGAAATCATGCAGATGTGAGTCATTTCCCTTCACTCTTATCATGAACATAGCCTAAGTTACCTGTTAACTGCCCTATGGCAAGTATACCCTAAGGCAGTGTTTCTCAAAGTGTGAGTCATTAAACCATCTCTAAGTCATTAAACCACAAGGAGAAAAGGATCTTATATTGTACTGTACAGAAACTACATTATAGATCATACAATTTAGATTATGTGTTTTCTGTTAAACTTTGCCATGAGGATTTGCAAATAGAGTGTAATGTCTTTTGAATATCCCTGTCTGAAATAGCTTTTCATATTGGTGTTCCAAAATTATAGTTTATTCTTACCAAAGTAGTTGGTCTATTTGAATTAGATTTCATTTTGAATATGGGATAATTTCGTTACTTGTAAAATCCTATAGGATCTTTTGCCTGCACTTTAAAACTCATACCACCAGATGGTGATATTTTATTGAGCATAAGATATGATCTCCAAGGATTAAAAAACTTGAAAATTGATTATTTTTATAACACAATGGGCCTTATTTGTATAAAAAATATAAATATTGATAGAATAACAGCGATATGTAAATGCACATACCTTATGTTGTCACTTGATGTTTATCTCATTTTTCATTGTACTTTTAAATTCATTTTATTTTATTTTACTTAAATTTATTTGTTAAAAATTAATCCTTGTATATAATACATTGTAATGACTCTCATGCCCAAACTCTCCAGTCTTCCTTTCCTTTTGGTCAATCCCATTTCTCTTTCTTACAATCTTGTCTCTTTAAACTATTTTTTGACTCACTGAGTTTAACCAGGGCCATCTGTGGACCATGGTTTTGGAGCTGGCCTCTGCAGCTTGGTGGTTTCATCAAAGACAATGCCTCCCCATTTCAAAGAATGTATTGGTAGTCATAGTGCAGCAGGAAGAGGCCACTCCCCAGTCCATGAAGACCCCAGTCTTTTGCAGGCACTGTAAGGGTAACAGCAGCAGCTGTGAGATCTTGTCTGCCATGGTTGTGACATGCCCAGTAATGGTCATTTTGAAGCTCTCTCTTGATCTTCCGGTGTTTACATTCTTTCATAGTGTTCCCTTGTATTAGCTAGTTTATTTATTTATTATTATTATTATTTTAAATTGCTGTTATAAAACACCATGACTAAAACAAAGAAGGAAGAGCTTAGCCCATCATTGTGAAGATAGGGAAGCATGGCAAGGCATTAGGCTGAAAGTTCACATCTTAATCCACAGTCAGGAAGCCTCCTGGAACCTGGCGATGGTTCCAGTATTTGAACTTTCAAAGTCTGCTCCAGAGACACACTTCTTCAAGCATGGCACACCTCCCAAACTACCAAAATAGTGCCACCAGGTGGGCTCTGGAGACTATATTGGTCACCACATCAAAGCACTACAGTCCTGTTTAGAGGTGAGCACTAAGCTATCACTTGTCAGCCCCTTGAGCAGCTGTGACTCTACATTTATTGCTGTTTACTGTGGAAAAAAAGGCTTGCCTGATTAATGCTTAGAGTAGCACTTGTCTGTCTATATAAGCAGATGTTTGGAATGTTAATTTAACTGAATAGCAGTAGTGTTCTCTTGAGGGCTCATTAATTCCCTATCCACATGTGTTTGGCCAGGCTTACATTAGCAGCCATTAGTCCTCCCTGGTGGGGTCAACCTCAAGTTGAGTGAAAGAGCAGTACTTGTCCCCTTAACAGTCATGCCACTGTTGTACAAGTGGGGAAATCTTGTTTGGAAACATCATGTGGTTCACAGCTGGCCCTTCCATAGCACTTTCTGGAACCGTGGAAGCTAGCACTCAGGAAAGAGGCTTCTCGCACAGACTGAACTTCATTTCTCTAAAAATTAGTAACTCCTGCCACAGCCTACATTGTTTTAGAAACTTCTGGGACTACTGTGACCAACAACTCATGTGTTTAACACTAGGCACTGGGAATTTTGCTTAGTAACAGACAGCTTTTAGGAGCAGCATGGTACATCAGTTGGGGACAGCTACCTTCAAATGCCCATTTAAGAAAATTATGATTTAGCTGAGTTAGAGGATAATATCTTTTTATATAGCTTATCCACAAATTTAGGTAATCCTCCCCACCCCTCATCTTTGCCATCTCTGGACTCTTCTTACTTAATCTCACCCACATCACTTTCCTTCTCTACTTCTATTTTTGCTTATGTTTTACTATTCCCTCTCCCCCATGTACCCCTAATGGCTCTTACTGTAGTTTCCTCGTTTGCACAATATTCTAAATTAGATTTTATATGTCTAAAAAGCCCAAGCTAGGATCTACATATGAAAGAAAACATGAGGTATTTGTCTTCTGGTCCTCAGTTACCTCATTCATTTTCATTTCTGCCACTTCTTTCCACTTATCTGAAATTTCATAATTTCATTTTCTTTATGACCAAATTTTGATTGTGTATATGTACCAATTTTCATTACTAGGTTAACAGTAGGTGAACATCTAGGCTGGTTCCATTCCTTAGCTACTGTGAATAAAGTAGCAATGAGCATGGTTGTGCAGATGTCTCTCTGAAAGGAAATAAAGCTGCTGGGCATATGCTCGGGCGTCTTATTGCTCAGTCCTATGGAAGAACCTTTTCAAGCATCGCGAGATCAGATTATTGCTTCACTGATTTACATTACTACACGCGTGCCAGGATTTGTTAGATTTTAAATATATTTTAAAATAAGATACAGATAATTATTACTCTTATGAGAATTTTGTACAATGTATTTTTGTAATTTTTGTATTCACTTTCCTCTAAATTTCCCCCAAATCTATACCGATATCTTAATTGCTTTCCTATTGCCATGGCAGAATAGCATTATCAAGGTAACTTATAAAAGAAAGCACTTAATTTAGGTACTCATGCTCTCAGAAGGATAGAGTCCATGATCATGGCCAGGAACATGGCCACACATGGTACTGGAACAGTAGTGGAGAGCTTACATCGGACACACAAACAGGAAACACGAATAGCTAACTAGGAATGGCTTAGGTTTTTAGCCTCCAAAGGTCAACCCTAGTGACACACCTCCTTAAACAAGACCACATCTAGTCAAACAGTTTCTCTAGCTGTGGATCAAGCATTCAAATATATGAACACTCATAGAACTATACATATTTTCCCCTAATATGTAGCCATGTCATCCTCTAATGCCATCAAGTCCAATTAGTGGTTCCCAGACACTCTTCGATTATGACCTTCCATCGGAACACTGACAGTTTACCATAGGATGCACTGTTTAAGAAAACTTACTTTCCCTCTTCCAGCAACCTATCAATTGCAGATGGCTGGTGCCGAGACTTCATGCTTGTCTCCCTTCTCCATGCTGGGATTTTCTCTGGCTTGAGCTTGCACAGATCTTGTGCTACCATGAGTTTACGTGTGCCCTTCTGTGTCCAGAAAACTTAAGATTTATTTTTATGTATATGGATATGTATGTGTCTGTTTGAGGATATGTGCGAGTAAATGCATGTGCTCATGGAGATCAAAGTAGAGGGTTTCTGATCCCCTGGACATGAAATTGCAAGCCACTCAAGATGGATGCTGGAAAATGAACTTTGACCTTCGCAAGAGCAGCATGTTCTTAACTGATGAGGTGTTTCCCCAGCTCTTCATTTGCACTTGATGATGGTTAATGGTGCTGCGGTGAGATGGACTCTAACAAAAGCTTTAATATGCATTTCCTTTATTATAAAAGATATTAATCATTTTTGTATCTTTACTCTTTGTATTTTTTAGAACTTTTTAAAATTCCTTAACCCATTTTTAAACACTGGCTTATTGTCTTGATGGTTTGTGTTTTGAGTTGTAATTCAATATGTAAAGAGCATTAAAGCATTAGAATATCTTGCCATTCTATTTTCTTGTAAAATTCTCTCTGACCCTGCTGCCCCCAGATCATAATTCTCTTTAGACAACTATTTATCTAGAATCTGTAAAATAAATTTAACCTCTTATAGGAAGCTTTTTGTTCTCCTAGAAATTTTTAAAATTAATTGTCCTTTTTTATAGCTAGTAGCATCATGCTGGCAAGAGCTTTGTCTTTCTACAGACCCATACCAGATTCAAGGCTGGAGATAGAAAAAGTCTGTGAGTCTCAAAGGAAATAATAAGCCTTATGAAATACACCCAGAGCCTTCTCTTTAACAAAGGACCACTGTCTAGGGAAAGGGAATTTATCACAGTTAAATTTGAGCTGTCCTTTATCACTTAAGAGAAGGAGAACATGGTGTCACTAACAGAGATTTGAGATGAAGGCTGAAGTCCTAGAAAATCCTAAAGCAAAGCAAGGAGATAAAATTAAAGCAACACCAGAAGGAACGTGAAACCTTGACATGAAGACTTTAAACAGTTAAAATAATTACTAAACATTTTCAATTTTTAAACAGATTAGAATAATCAGTAAAAGGGACTTTACTGATATCATTATTTTTTTCCAGAAATGCAGATGTCTGTTTCCTCCATTCCTTCTCAACTTCATTACCTCTTCTTACGTTATTACACACACACTCACACAATGTATTTTGAATTGAATATAAAGTAAAAGCAGACACCTCTTTAGAATGAATGCTGTGTCTAGAATATTGTTGTCATGGTGTGAGTGCTGAAGGGTTCTGCAACTATTCCCTATGGCTTTCATGTTTGCAGCCTGCATACCTCTTGCTGGCAGACTTCTCTTGTCTTTGGGAGCACTCTATACTTTTATCATCTCTGCGATTATAGAGTGTCCATTTTATTTCCCCATTTAGAGCTCCCTGCTGGGAATCCTACCATTTTACACGTTGTCTGGCCTCTTAGATCATCCTTAAAATGTAGTTGCAAGCCTGCATGACACAGCAACTGTTCCATTTTGCAAACATGCAAAACCAGCCTGCTATGGTGTATAAGGTTCATCATATGCTGAAATAGTAGTGAAGGATCCTACTGTGTCTTCTGTGTGCTTGGGCAGCTGAATCCTGAAAAGCACTTCCTCAGGTGGTCTTGTGCAAACAAGGCAACTTAGCAATGCTCACTTCTCAGGAGACAATCTTTCAAATCTGTTTGTGATTCAGACATTAGAATCTGCCATGGGTAGAATTTAATCACCATCCCAGCGAGACGTTCTCAACTTCTGCTTAACGGCACTAGTATCTTCACCGGTTATAATCTCCATATCTGCGACTTGAAGTAATATGGCCAGCCTGAGCATTTAAAAATAGAAATTCTGTTTTTCTTTCTATTTTAGTTTATTTTTATTGTATTTTCTTTTTTATTGTTAAACAATTACACAATTACTTTAATTTTAAAATATTTTCTTTTTTTCATTTTTTTTTTAATTTTTAAATTTTTCCTTAGGTTTTTTTTTTATTTAAATTTCAAATGTTTTCCCCTTTCCAGGTCTCCCCTTTGGAAACCCACTACTACATCTTCCCTTCCCCTGCCTTTATGAGGGTGCTCTCTCACCCACCCACTCCCATCCTCCTGCCCTTCTTGAACCTCCCTGACCCCTGCTGTGTATGTGGCCATGTGAATGTCACTACACTTGTGTAGAAGTCAGAGTTTTGGGACCAGGCCCTTTGTTGTCTGCTGTCTTCCCAGAAAGCAAAGCAAAGTTAGGATGAATAGCATCCATTGAAGCTCGGGACCTGTCAGGAATGCTGTGAGTATTGCAGCTCTTAAAAGAGAGGCAAAGTTTGGGCAGCCTGCACAGGGAACCTAGCCAAGGCCCTTTGTATCTAGTCCACTATTGTGTCAGTGCCAGTACCACCAGCATCAGTGGCAGCATCAGTGGTGGTTTTGGCAGCATGAGCCTGTCCAGCCAGGCAGGTCTAAGGTCCAGTGTTGAATGCTTCGTGAGAGAGAACTTTTCCCCAAGTATTAAAGTTCAGTAAAAACAGGCCATCTCAGATGATCCTCAGCAAAATAACTTGTGTGCTTTCTTCTATGTGGACAGGGACTATATAAACACTGAAGAGTGGGTTGGGACTTAGAGGTGGGTAATTCCTATGGGCTCGGTTTGAGATGTTAGTCATGCTTTGTTTGCATGGGGAGAGAATCCAGGTTTTTCCTGATGTGACCGATTGCCTAGGGTCCTTTTTCAGTGTTGTGGTTACATTTTCTAGAGCAGGTACAGAAATGGTTTGGAACTGATTCAACTCCTGCTGATCTCAAGTCTGATATACCAGGGTCTGAGGTCACTCACCTTTACCAGTTCTGTCTGGTGGCATGGTCCACTTAGCCTACAGGCTTTTTCTCCATTATGTGAAATTTCCAGAGACTGAATTCAGGTAGTCAGGCCTGGCTTTATGCATGGAGCCATCTTGCTAGTCTCTAGTCTCGCTTTTTGAGTACCACACAGAACCACCCATTAAGCTACACTTACAGTTCCTGTATAGCCTGCATCTCCAAAGTCCTATTCTTCCCACAAACAGTTCTGATGGTCTGGGAAACACAGGGTTAGGTTTAAGAACAGTGATGACCATAATTTCCTGTATCACTTGTTTTTCCATTTATTTAATCAAAGAAAGCCACAACGTATGGGTATTTTGATTCATAGTTTTTGCCTGTCAGTACATCAGGGTGAGGATGAGTCTGTGAGTGTTGTAGAACATTTTTGTCATTGTGGATCAGGAAGCAGAGAACAGGGAATGCAGGCACTCTGCTACGTTTGTCCCTCCTGTCAGTCAGAGTGGCCAGAGCATGTAACAATTCTGACCTACATTCATGGTGGGTCTTTTGCCTTCATGTGGTCCTTCTCTGAATGGTCCTCACAATGCCAGATGTTTGCTTTAGTCAGATTGTCACATAGTGACTCTAAATACAATTAAGTTTACAGTGACTTTCAGGATGGTCTTAAAAGACATAATACGAGGTCAATTGAGGCAGACGTGGCAGGGGAGGAGACAACATGTTTACCATGTTGGTGTGTTCAGTGGGGTTGGGGGTGGTGAGGATCAAAATCTCCTGAGCATCATGCAACTTAGCATCACTAGGGAATGCCATTGTTACATTAGTGTCTGGCACCTGATTCTTAGAGCTGCACAGATGATCAGCATCATGTCAGTGCTTGTCAAGAGTGAACAACATGACAATCTGACCAGGAGGAGAGGGCAGAAGACATTTCTGACGCTGTACGCTGTGCTCTTGGGATAGGAAAGGTAACAGATCAGACATTAGGGCAGCAGGACTCGTATAAAATTATAAAGGAGTCCTCAAACCACTTCAGAGAGACTCAGAGATCACCAAGTCTAAAATCTTGTAGTTTTTCCCCAGCTTGGTGCAGTTTTTCCCAGCTTGGTGCAAAAGTATCACAATGTACCTACATCCATCCGGTCCTTATTGGCATAGCACTGCTTGATCTGTCATGCTGCAAGCTGAGCTGCATATTCTAGAAGCACACTCTTGCGGCATAAGTCCACCCCTCTTTAAGAAACTGGGTGGGACATTATCCAGTAGCACAAAGCATGCTTCCTTTCTATAGTAATTGTTAAGACTAAAGTACTTAATACATAGTTAACAGCAGGAACTGCCTTTGACAGTAGTCAGCATTGTAGAATCGATGGTTGCTGTTTTTATTATTAATGATTGGATGGAGAACATTTGTGAGGCTCTGAGAGGTTTGTTTTGACATGTTTATGGCAGTGGCTTACTCAAACATTACTTATAACAGCATCCAAAGAGGATAATGTTTAATGAATTGAAATGTTTCCTTCATTTTACTTGGAAAAAAAGAGGAATAAACAGGAGAATTAAAAACAAACAAACAAAAGTCAGAAATGTCACCGTAATCTTTATATTTTTTTTGAAATTTATTTCTTTCTTTGATGTAAATGAGTGCTCTGTCTACATAAAGTGCAAAAGAGAGCACCAGGTCCCATTACACATGATTGTAGGCCACCATGTGGTTGCTGGGAATTGACCACAGGACCTCTGGATGAGCAGACAGTGCTCCTATCTTCTGAGACATCTCTCCAGCTCCCATAATCTAGTTGAATCTCGCCTTATTCATGTTTGGATCATAGCAGTGGTCTCAGCTGTGCTGAGATGCCTTGTGGACAATTCACCATCATAACATTTATTTTGGGGAATTTTACCGTTGTATTCTTAGAGGCATGGTATTGTTGAACTAAACATTCATTCACATTGGTTTTCTTTCAGTTTTGACTTCTTTTTACTGTGATGATGGTTATGAACTTGATGAGGCTGCAGATGCCATTCCCAAACATAACGGGAGGGCTAGGCTGGAGGAGGACTCAGTGCAGGTTGGGCGTTCAGGAATAATTTGTACCCATCA
This sequence comes from Mus pahari, assembly GCF_900095145.1. Lineage (NCBI taxonomy): Eukaryota > Metazoa > Chordata > Mammalia > Rodentia > Muridae > Mus > Mus pahari. The sequence goes on along the minus strand of NC_034599.1, from coordinate 8,493,062 downwards.
AATTTTACAATTCTTCAATCCAAGGCAGAATCACAGGCCAGACGGTTTACGTTCAGGCCTCTGTTTTTGTATTTTGTATTAGAGTCTGAACAGAGCTTGCTTAGCTCTGAGTGACAGAGATAAACTTGCCTAGCTGGCTGGTATTTCATTCAAATAATATATACAACTCCTTTCTTTCATGTAATTTGCTATCAATATATTAATTATAGAATTATAGTCAGCATCTCCCCATAGATACATGTTTGTGTGTGTGTTTGTGTGTACATAGGTATCTATTGTGTATACATCTATGTGATTGTGCACCTGTGTACAGGAGCATGTGCACATGTATTTGTGCAAGCAGAGGCCAACATTCAATTTTGGTAGATTATTTAATCTATCTGAACCTTATTTTTGAGACAGGGTCTCTCAATGAACCTGTCATTCACTAATTGGTATAGACTGGCTGGACAGCAAGATCCAGATATTCTGTTGTCCTTGCCTTTACAGTGCTGGAATAACAAGCACACACCATCCCTGGATTTTCATATGAATTCACAATCTTGAGCTACAGTGGCTATATATATATATATATATATATATATATATATATATATATATATAAAATGTGTGTGTGAATATTATATATGATATATGATATACAAGACTATATACATAAAATATATATTTACTTACATATATGCATATATGTATAGTATAGGGCATATATATGAGTGTGTGTGTGTGAATATTATATATGATATATGATATATAAGACTATATACATAAAATATATATTTACTTGCATATATGCATATATGTATAGTATAGGGCATATATATGAGTGTGTGTGTGTGTGTGTGTGTTTGTGGGTGATATAGAGCAGGAAAGGTAGACTTAATGTCACTGTTCAAAGCTATTTTCATTTTAAAATTTTTGAGTTTTTTGATGACGATTTTTTTTTGTTGTTGTTGGTACTGGCATCAGCCTTAGCTGGGTATAAAGATCAAACATGGACTTTTTCCAACATAGGAATTACTCCACCGTGCCTACTAAATACATATCTTTTGGGGAATAGAATTTAATAACTTTGCTATTAGCTATGGGTGATTTGGACACAGCTAAAATTAGAAACTCCATTTTTTTGGGGGAGTGGGTGTAGTGAACTGTATTGATAGTATTCATGAGGATAGGGCTCCCAAGGCTCTTGATGTTATTCTAGGGATCTGGGATGGAAACTGTTAAGGAGATGCTCAGAGTCCAGGGCTGAGTTGGTACAGGGACTGCTTGGCAGCTGAGGGCTTCTTTTTTGCTCTTGTGACCTTGCTGGTCTGGGTGGTCCAGGGCTTCTTACTCCTTAGAGGCCATGTAGGCCATGAGGTCCACTATCCTGTTGCTAAAGCTGTATTCATTGTCATACCAGAAAATGAGCTTTAGAAAGTTCTCATCGAGAGCCATGGTAGTCTCAGCATCAAAGGTGGAAGGGTGAGAGTCACTGTTAAAGTTGCAAGAGACAAGCTCATTCCTGGTTTAGGCCAGATGCCCTTTACTGGACCCTCGGACACGTGCTTCACTACCTTCTTAATGTCTTCATACTTCACAGCTTTCTCAAGGTGGCATGTTGGATCTATGATGGGCACATTGGAACATGGAAGGCCATGATAGTGTGCTTCCTGTTCAGCTCTGGAATGATCTTGCACATAACCTTGGCAGCACCAGTGGATGCAGAGATGATGTTCTGGGCAGCCCCATGGTCATCACACTGCTGCTTTCTAGAGGGGCCATCCGCAGTCTTCTGAGTGGCCGTAATGGCATGGATTGTGGTCATGAGACCTTCTGCAATGTCATAGTTTTCATGGATGACCTTGGTCAAGGGGGATAATCTTGGTGGAAGAATCTTTGCTGACAATCTTGAGTGAGTCTTCATTCTTCTCATGGTTTACATCCGTTGTAAACATGGGGGCATTGGCAGAAGGGGCAGAGATGATAGCTCTTTTGCCCCAGCTTTTAAGTGGTCCCCAGTCTTCTTCATGGTGGTGAATACTACAGTAGATTGCACAGCATACTTGGCATCAGCGTCAATTCATTTGATGTTAGTGGGAGCTTGCTCCTAAAATATGGTGATGCCTTTCCTTTTAATGACAAGCTTCTTATTCTCAGTCTTGAATGTGCCATTGAACTTGCCATGGAAAGAGTCCTACAGAAATATTTGACCATGTAGGTGAGGTTAATAATAGTGTCATTGATGGGAACAAAATTCACTTTACCAGAGGAGTTGGCAGCCCTGGTAACCAGTCGATCACTCTAATCCTCCCCATCATGTGTAAGGGATGAGGCTGGCACTGCATGAGAAGATGAGCTGTCTCTGTAACAGGGAGGAACAGAGTTTACGTGCATTCTTTATATTCTGTTTCTTTGAGAAATAATGATGGCAACTATTTTATGTCAGACACACACCTCTGTGACATTAATTATTATAAGTCTCCCAATAACTCTAGGAGTTATCATCATCATATGAGTTATTATCATCCCCGTTCACAGTAAGCTTACTAAGGTTGAGTAACTTGCCTGAGTGCGTTCCCTCTGGCAACATAGACTATGCCCACACAGTAAATCTGGGAAGCGGAGGGTGCTAAGAATCCACAAGAGTCCCATGATGGCCCTCAGTATTATTCGTACTATCGCTGATGTTCAAACCACTAATCATCATAGCCCGTAAGAGTTCTGTTCAATGTGTGTATCTTCTTAGTATTCCCATGACAAATGTAGCATCGTAAAAATGCACAAAGGAAAGAGAAAAATAGTCTTTACTCTATTAATTTTTATTATCACAATTTAAGTCTGAAGTTGGGGAAATAATTCCTTATTACCAGGCACATTAAACAGCCCAGGAAGCAGATCAATAATAGAAAGCACAGAGACCACATAGTACCCCTTTATCTCTGTCTTTGAGAAATACATCAAGTTTATCACTGCCCTCCCCTCTATGCTATTCTTCCTCTTAGCTTCAACTAAATTAGTTTCTTGTTAGTCTTCTGCTGTGTCCAGCTACACTTGAGGAGAGTTTCCATTTTGACAATGTCACCACCATGCTATTGATGTAGAAGCCCAGTGTGATATCAGAATGTCAACAATTGCAACTGTTTTGTGAAAAAAGTATGAAGTAGATTTTCAAAATTTTGTTGATTTTTCAACTATCCAAGTTATAACAATAGTTTGCATTTTCAATATATGATCTCAAGACAAGCATATGTGAATAATTTAAGCAACTGTGAGATACTAAAGAGCCAGGGTCTTTTATAGCCCATGGCTTTTATGCTTATTACCCCAGTTATTTTTAGGCTATTCTGTATTCAATTTAATAGTTTTATAGTGGGTAAAAATAGATCCCCCAAATGAGCTTTCTCTTTCTCCCTCCCTCTCTCCCTTCCTCCTTCCCCCATCACCGTATTAGGCAGACCATATTTCTTAAGCTAATGGCAGATATGTGATAAAGCACATGGCTTATTTTAAAGACTCACCCTTATTCAGAACAGAGTGCAGTGCTGGTTTGTAACAGAATATCTACGATCTCTTTGAACAGTATTTCTGAACTCTTTGTAGATCACATATGTGCCCTGCAGTGCCTTATATCAGAATCTTTGGGCAGAGTGATATATTAAAGGTTCTGGTCACATGCTTAAGCTTTTCCATTCAATAGTTTTCACTGAAGCTAATTCAACACAGCTCTTTTAAATAAAAACAAATGTGACCTATAAGCAGGATGAAAAATGGAAACTGATTGACTACACTTTTGTGCATGGTTGCTGGGCTCAGAGGCAAGTTCTCTCACTGGACCCAGAGTGCTCAAATCCTAGACAGATTGTCAAGGTAGTTTGCCATAGGGATGGACATTCACATCTCTGTTTACAGACTGGTAGGTGGCTGGCACCTGCCTTCTTTGCTCTTATGTGGGTTCTGAACAATCCATTCTTTATTTTTATGCTGTACCATATTCACTGATGCATTTCCTGACCCCCCCCCCACGAAACAAATATCATTCTTTATCAGTCTCTCATATTGCTACTAAAGAAACTTGCCTGTCACTGTTGCTTATTTTGCAATTCACTAATAATTAAGTGGTTATCAATTATGCCCACCACTATCTTATATGAATCATTTATAACTCGGCTCAAATATCTTTGTAGTAGTTGTGTGCAGGGAATATTTTATTTGAACATAAAACAACACTGCCTAGACCTTTGTGAAGCTAGTTGGAAGATCTGGGCAAGCACGTGGGCTGGGAGGAAATTGCTGGACTTGGGTGGCCCCCTGCTGATGACAGGTATGTTGCCTGGGTCTTAACTTTCTGGGCCCCTTTTAATCCTAAAATGAAGTACTTGCATGAACTCAAGGTAATCTTTTAAATCATTATTTGTAGAAGAACCATCTCTCAGTTAAGAGGAAATGATGCATTTAAGAGATTTAAGAATAGCGTGCTTCCTAAGTTGAGGTCAGAAACACCCGTCAGTCATGTGTACTTTGCTCTTTTCACATCTCCTGGGATACATTTATAGGACATTATAGAATCTTCCAAAGTAGTATTAAAATAAATATTAGTTATATAAGGTCCCATCAAAACCACTTTTCTAATAATCCCTTCAAGTGAAAATGAGCTTTTATAAAATGACCCTTCCATCTGTGTGACAGAGATAGGGCCTTAACCAGTTTTTGTTGTTGCTGTTGAATCATCTCCCAGGGCCCATTGATTGTCGCTTTCTATCTTGTTCTGTTTGTTCAGCAGTATGGATCTTTACCTTCCCAAAAAGAACAGGGTCCTCTGAGCAGTGCAGGTACCTGAGCTTAGCACACTTGTGAGGGATAAGTTCAGAAGAGAGCCACAACTCCGTTTAGGATGGAAATGGTGGTTTCTCCTGATGGACACCCTTGCTTTGTTGCCTACTTGGTTAGGGAGCACAGAGGCATGAGCTCTCTTTTCTCTGCAATTAGGTTTTTTTTTTTTTAGTTACGTATGTGAATTTCTGACTGAACTTCCAACATTCAGGTATGACTTGACTCCAACTTTTCCTTTTCAAATAGACTATGAATACAGAACAACAATTTATAAAGAGATAAGAACGTATCTATTAAAACAGCAACATTGAAAAGGACAATTGGAAAAGACCAGCTTCAGCTTTTTTTTTTTTTTTTTTTTTTTTTGAGACAGGGTTTCTCTGTATAGCCCTGGCTGTCCTGGAACTCACTCTGTAGACCAGGCTGGTCTCGAATTCAGAAATCCACCTGCCTCTGCCTCCCAAATGCTGGGATTAAAGGCATGGGCCACCACCGCCCAGCTCAGCTTCAGCTTTTTTAATGACCCAAAATATTTGGGAATATAAATTATTAGGAATTAATAAAATAAAATCATTGCATAATATTCTTATGCTGTTTCAGACTAGGAGATTTTATAGAATCTTAAAATATATTTAATCAGGAAATATCAAGATTATATCTTAAATCATATATATAATTTTTTATGATATAACATGAACTTTTATTTAAATGAGAAAATATTATAATAATATTTATGGAAAACTGCTTGTTCTATTTATCACTATTATTAGTTAATGTTAATAGTATGTATTACAGAATCTGTATATCTTCAACGAACTTGGAAACTCATTTGAGGAGACAGATATGAGTCGCAGGCATATCTGTATGACATGTCATGATCACTGGCTGGATAGGTCTATCTGCTCATGTAGGATAGATAGCAGGCACAGATTGGTTCTAAAGTGAATGCAGCATCTCTGAAGAGATGTACAGTGAAAACCAGGCTTGCTGCTGTGTGGCTGTCACCCAGCATATGGAGAAGGTCCTGGGTCCATCCCATCCACTGGAAAACAACACAACTTACTCTATTTCTATATTACTATACACAACAAACATTGGCAACCACACAATTTATGATATTTCTCTGTTAAGAAAACTACTATCAGTATTATTTTATATATCTTTGTCACAAGACCAGAAATTGTTCTAAGTTATAAGGCAAGAATGGACATCTTGTTGTCCTAATGTAAATAGGTTTTAGGGTAAGTACACTTTGCATTACAATTTATGTCAATAAATTGGTCTTCAAAAATTATATCAATTTATATTTCTTCCATTGCTACATGGGAATTTCTAATACCAAACTTACTTTAAAAGTATTTATATTCTCATTGTTAGTTTTAACCATTCTTCTGTAAAAAAAACTGGCATCTCATTCTTGAATCTAACAAAAACTAATTAAACTCACATCTTAGTCACTTTAAGATAAGTGGTGACTTAAGTATCAAACATCTATCCCTACGTGCTAAGGAAGCTAGAAGTCCAGGATAGGGGGTGTGGTTATATTCTTGGTGAGGATTCTCTTCAGGGTTATTTCCTCACAAGTCATTCACTGATAAGTATTTAGGGAGCTGAGATTTAAGGGCTCAATGACAAATGGAAATTTTATTCTTGTGACCTCTCCTAAATCTAGTTGCCTCTTAAAGGCCCTACTTAAATGCTGTCACATTTAGGATTAGAGCTCTCCCACCCCTCCTTTTTTTTTTTCCAAGACAGGGTTTCTCTGTGTAGTCCTGGCTGTCCTGGAACTCACTCTGTAGACCAGGCTGACTCCAGTACAGGGACTGCCAGGGACAGAAAGAGGGAGTGAGTGGGTAGGTGAGCAAGGGGAGGGGGGAAGGGATAGGGGGTTTTTGAAGGGAAAACTAGGAAAGGGGATAATATTTGAAATGTAAATAAAGAAAAGATCTAATAAAAAAGAAAAAAGACTATTAAAAAAACAGATTAGAGCTTCAACATAAGATTTGAGGAAGGGACAGAAACAATCATTCCACAGTATCTACCATGTGTCAAAGATTCTAGATACTAGAGGTACATGAGTTTCTGACATAGCTTAATGAAATCTGTGCTGAATCGAGAGAGCTGGGAAAGAATTATATAATAGAACTCAGAAAGGTGACAATGGCTAACAAACTAAGGTTCTACATCATAGGTGGTCGTCAAGTAGAATTGTCACTTTTGTGAATGCCTAAGCGAGGATATCTCATCCAGGTTCCCATGGCCCTGACCATTTGCCTCTGGTGTGATGGCTTCTGACTGTAGCTGGAAGGAGAAATTCTCTGCCTACAATATTTTGCCAGTTTTAGAGACATAAGCCAGAGAAAAGGACAGAGCATTCAGAAGTAGTCTCTAAGTGATGCTGTATTAGAACTGATGGTTAATGAGCTCCATCTTTCATTATGAGTTACCTATTCATTTTCACGCCTTTCTCAACTTCCTTCACCGCTCACTCAAAAAACTCATTTGCCCACACATCCTACGGCTATTTCCCAGATTCATTACTTGCTCTAAAACAGTGATGCTTGCTTTGTAGAGCACATGGTATAGAGGAAGTAGCTGAATGAGGTGTCTCAACAAAGGAAATTCATGTTATAATTTAATCCTGTGCCTGTGCTTTTCTGATAACCAATGTTGACATTATCAGAGTTTAGTAGCCAGACACTTTCTTTCGTGAACTGAACTTTTAAAGCCTTGTTTGGGATATCTTCATGTTCTCTGTTACCCAGACCTTCATGCCTTAGGGTACCTGGAATTGAATGTCAGAAACAGTCAATTTATTTCTTTTCCATATGAGAATAATGGTCTAAGTAGTGTTCACTCCAAGTCTACGTATTTGTCTCACCTTAACTGAATGTTACTCACATTCCTTGTTACAAAGATGCTAATATACAAAGTAATTCAGTATAAATGATGATCCCAATCACTGTTATTTTGATGTTAAAATCGTATTTTGTTACCATTGTGTATGGTATTTTTTGCTGTAGACTTAGGATAAATAAAATTTCACAACTTAAGGAAATTTTCTATTATTTTCTATTGTATTTTCCTATTAAGGAAAATATCTATTATTTTTAATAGTTTTCTTTTTAAAATTACAAATACCCTGTTACTTCATTGAACATGTTTTTTTCTACCCATGAAATGCAACTGTGTGTTTTCTCTTTTTATTGGAAGGTGGTACTTGTTTTAGATGCCTAGTCTTTAGAGTTTGGCACATCTGTGATATGATCTGATTCCTGTCTTTCCATTTAAGAGAATATGAAGTAGTTCTTAGCGCTATTTTTACATTAAATTTCACCATCTATTGATTAAATATAAATAAAAACTATATTATATAACTTTGTGGATCAAACATAACTCTTATAAATTACTAGATCTTTAGAGTTTAAGTAGATGCAGTTATCAAAAGTTATAAGCTACTAAAGTAAAATTCTATGTAAATACTCTTTGTTCCTAATGATAAGCAAGCATTTGCAACATTCTGCTTATGTGAATTGCATTACAGAAGGCACTAAGATGAAAACAAACAAATAAAATCAACAAAAACATCTGCTTCACCCCCTGGCCATGTAATGAAATTAATCAGGAGCTACTGACTTACAGATGGAGCACAAGAACCATAAACCATGAGATTTCAAATAGAAGAGCTCTTTAGAAATTTGCCCCAATGAAAACATAGTCTTCAGACATATGAGGCATGGGCATGAATGGGAACAAAGGTAGAGCCATTGCCAGCAGTTAGAGGTTATTAGGAAGCACCACACAGGTTTCCTGCTGGACACTTGCCATTTAACCCAGGGTAAAGTGTAAAAACACCTATTGTGTATATTTATTTTCTGTTTTAAATAAAGTAGTAATTTTGATAATTTTGAAGGTTTAAAGCACAATGTGCAGTACACATAATCTCATTTAGTCTTTTGAAATGTGTGAGACCACTTTCAGCAGTTTATCAGTTCTGGTGAACTATTTTTTTTTTTTTTTGATAGTAGTAGTCAGTGAGTGTAAAACTGGTTCAACTGGTCTACAATAGATCATCCTGCCTGAAGTAAAATTTTATGTCTTGCCATTGTCTCTAAAATTCTAAAGTATAACTAAGTGTTTCCAGGGACTATGCTTAAAGGAGCCAATTTTACTGGCACACTCAGAGTTATTACTACTGAGAACTGTAGTGTAAATAACTATTTGTGTCTGTGGGCTGTTGATAAAATTCTTTGGGCATAAGCATGGAGACCTAAATGTGATGTTATAAGTGTACATATAAGAAATTCCAGATACTGTAAACATACTTTTGTCCCAGCACTGGGCAAGTAAAGATAGGCAGATTCCAGATCCCTCAATATATCTTCCATTTAAAATCTCCCATCAACCATCAGCTCATGTGGGGAGCTCTTGGCCAGAGAGCCTCTGTCTCAAAATACAAGATGAGGTGGTTGTCACCCAAGACTGTCTGAGGACATTAAATACACAAACACATATATGTGTGACCCCACATCTGTAAACCCACATGCACACACCACCACCACCATCATCACTACCACCATCAGCAGCAGCAGTAGCAACCATAACAGCAGCAGCAGAATAGGAAATATCATTCTTCAATCCTCAGTTTCAATTCTATCTGTATATTTTACAAATGTACTATTGTCAAAATTAAAATAAACTTTAAGAAAATACCTACATTCCCATCACCCTTCATGTTGCAATGCCTTTGTGTTAAATTTTAATTAAAACATCTTCAGAATTGGCTGACCTGAATTCAGTGGTTCAGTTAATAAGTATTTTATATCATTGTATTTTTTTCCCTTTTGCCTCCTACTTTTATATAAGAAGTTGTTTATACCTAGACAGCAAGATTGTCATTTCTACAAATCAAGAGAACAAAGAGGAAGATTATTTTTATAACTCATAATAAGCTTTGTGTTTTCACTTCCTTATAAACAATATTTGTTTATTTTTTTAATTTTGTGCATATGTGTCTGTGTGTGTGTGTGTGTGTGTGTGTGTGTGTGTGTGTGTGAATTTTTGGCATGCATGGAGTGCCCACCGAAGCAGGAAGAGGGTGTTACAGCCCCTGGAGCTGGAGTTCCTTGCAGTTGTGAGCTGCCTAGCCTGGATTCCGGGAAATAAAATCAGGTCTTCTTCAAGAGCATGAGGAGCTGTTAACCACTGTCTCTCTTGATACACAGAGTCCTGGAGGCAAACATTAGGCTGAACTCAGGGTCCTTCATAGGAGGGGGAAGAAGTATCAGAGGAAGCAGGGAGATCTGGAACACACCAGGAGAACTGGACTCACAGGACCTACTGCCCAGGACTCACAGAAATTTGCTGAGATTAGGGAGCCTGTAGGGGTCTGACTTAGAACCTCTGCATGTACATTAGGACTGATTGATTGGTTTTCTTGTAGAAATTCTAATAAGAGGGGCATCCCAGACTCTTTTGCCTACTTGTAAAACCCCAATATAGATGGTCTTACAGATTGTTATGCTGCTTTTGGTTGATATTCCTGGGAGGCCTGCTCTTCTCTGAGGGGAGGGGGACAGGTAGGGTGGATCTGAGAGTAAGGGAGGGGCGGGAGCTGGGGAATGGGAAACTCCCATCAGGATGTAATATATGAGAGAATAATAATAAAAAAAAGTAAATGAGTGCAGATAAGGCAAACAAAACTGAGTATTGGAGCCCATTTTCCTAGTCATCCTTGCGGCACATGCTTATGCTTTTGTAACTCTACGTATTTTATATCAGATTCTTACATTTTAAAAACCACTGAGTCAAATCATTGCACACTGTTAATCATTTCATGTGAAGAAATTTGCTTAATGCTTGCATTTTCACTCCTGTGCTAAAGGCATTTGATTGTAATTTTGTATCTTCAACTGTCAAAAGAGTTAGAGTGACATATCAGAAGGAAGAGTGAACACATTTGCTCTCATTATCTCTGCAGGGGGCTCATTTTTAAATTTATATGAAGTTTCTAATGGTATCAGACTTTTATGGTAAGGAAAAACAAATTGTACCCTAAGGTGATAGTCCCATCTTGATGGACTATAAAACAAGTTAAAAATTGACCATTATGAACTATAATTCTTTGTGGTTTGAAGCATGGTTAGTATAATTTTTTGAATTATAAATATAAGATCGACTTAATTTCTCATACTAAGTGACAGTATATTCAAACCATAGCACCACAAAACGGCAACACCCAAGTCAAGGACTAGTGTGTTTGTATTGCAGGTGTTTTTTTTTTAAATTTTTGTTTTGTTTTCCTTTCAATTATTTTCAAGAATTCCTGATTGTTGTATTTGTATAATTTCTGCTCTTCCCTCCCCACTTCCAGCTCCTCCCAAGTCCTCCCTGCTCTTCAAATTCATGATCTCTTCTCCTATAACTTTTATTGTTACATGTCTGTATATATACATTCATACAAGCATCATCAAATGGAATAAATATGTCCTAAAATAAAAGGGTGCAAAAAATGTGGTCTCTTCAAAACAGGGCTGAAGAGAAAGAGAATTCACTGCCTAGATGAGCTCCATCAACAATATGCTACTGTGTAAGCACATGCTCAATGGTGCTGCTATGGAAAATAATCTTAAATGAGTTTTATCATCAAACCTTCCAGCCAGGAAAGACCCTATCACATTTTATAACTCCAGGTTCCAGGCTTCCTCATCTCCACCAGCTAAGCAAAAGAAACCCCAGAAAAACAGTTTGAGCCAAGACAACTGGATGTGATTTAGATCCCAATGCCCAGTGCAGGTTTATTTAAGGCCTTTTTGTAGTAGGTTTGCTACTCCAAAGTGTGGGCTTAAGACTCTCATCCTATTTGCCTAAAAAAAGACAGTATTCTGCTAGCAGCCTTCAGATGACCATGAAGAATGCTCAACTCCTCTTGCACCATGCCTGCCTGGATGCTGCTGTGTTCCTGCCTTAATGATAATAGACTGAACCTCTTGTACTAGCTGGTTTTGTGTATCAACTTGACGTAAGCTAGAGTTATCACAGAGAGAGGAGCCTCCCTTGAGGAAATGATTCCATGAGATCCAGGTATAAGGTATGTCTTAGGGTTTCTATTCCTGCACAAACATCATGACCGAGAAGCAAGTTGGAGAGGAAAGGGTTTATTCAGCTTACACTTCCATACTGCTGTTGATCACCAAAGGAAGTCAGGACTGGAACTCAAGCAGGTCAGAAAGCAGGAGCTGATGCAGAGGCCATGGAGGGATGTTNNTTACTNNCTTGCTTCCCCTGGCTTGCTCAGCCTGCTCTCTTATAGAACCAAGAGTACCAGCCCAGAGANGGCACCACCCACAAGGGGNCCTCCCCCCTTGATCACTAATTGAGAAAATGCCCTACAGCTGGGATTTCGAGGAGACATTTCCCCAACTGAAGCTCCTTTCTTTGTGATAACTCCAGCCTGTATCAAGTTGACACAAAACTAGCCAGTACAAGGTATTTTCTCAATTACTGATCAAGGGTGGGAGGACCCATTGTGAATGGTGGCATCCCTGGGCTGTTAGTCCTGGGTTCTATAAGAAAGCAAAATGAGCAAGCCAGGGGAAGCAAGCCAGTAACATTTCTCTATGGCCTCTGCATCAACTGACCTGCTTGAGTTATAGTCCTGAATTCCTTTGGTGATGAAGAGCAGTGTGGAAATGTAAGCTGAATAAATTCCTTACTCCCTCAACTTGCTTCTTGGTCATTATGTTTGTGTAGTAATAGAAACCCTGAGGTATCTGATGAAGATACCTCTGAACATGCAACATAGCCCCAAATAAATGTTTTCCTTATAAGAGTGGCCTTGATCATGGTGTCCATTCAGAGCAGTGAAACCCTAACTAAGACAGAAATTGGTACCAGGAGTGGGGTATTGCTGAATGTCGATTTGGGGACTTTGGATTTGAAAAATGGAGAAATAGTTTAAATGGTGCTTAAAGGGCTATCCTAGTAGGAATATGGAAGACTCGGTTATTGAGAGTGATCTGAATTATGTGGACCTAGCCCAAGAAGTATCAGTGAAGAATTTCAATATATGGCCTAGAGACTGCTTTTATGGTATTTTGGTAAAGAATGTGGCCACTTTTTACCCTTGTCTGAAGAGTTTCCTTAAGGCTAAAGTGAAGACAGATAATTGCATTGACAAAGGAAGTCTAAGAAACTCATCATAGACTTTGTTTTCTGGTTAAGTCTCCTGAAGTACATTTTATGTAAACATAGCAAGCTTAGAAATGAAAAGAAATGTAAAATATAAAATTGAAATATTAAAGGGACACCAGGAAGTGAAATGGAGTTGAATCCTATGTTTTAGGAAATAGCAGATTAAGGGAATGAGATATTGGAGCAAGATCCTACCCAGCTAAATTTAGATCCAGGCATGGTAGTACACACCTTTAATCCTGGGAGATAAAGCCAAGCAGATCTCTGAACCTGGGACAGAGTTAGTTCTAGGTGAAAAAAACAAAACAAAACAAAAAAAAAAAACAAAAAACAAAACTTAAATCCAGGTTTGGTGGACTACACCTTTAATCCCAGTGGTCAGGAGACAAGTATGGAGATCTCTGAGTTCAAAGTCACTCTACAGAGCAAGGTCCAGGGCAGCCAGGCTTAGCCAGTGAAGAAGTTGATAAACAGAAAGCTGGTGATAATGTAGTAGAACAAGGGGGGCATTTTCCAGCCTCAGCAAGCAGCAGAACTCAGAAGCTTTGGCCATATGGCCCTGGCTTTAGTGTTCAGAATAGCAGGACCTACTGGGAAAATCAATGCTGGTTTGTTAGAGCTAAGAAATTAGTGGTTATTCAGAAGAGATCAGAGCCACTGAGGTGGAATCTTCTGGGAAGTGTTTTCTGAGAGCACAAAGAAGCTGTGTTCCAGAGATAGCCAAAGTTGTTCCTTGTGCTGCAGATCTACTTGATAATATGTGAGAGTCACCCAAGTGGTTTTGGTTTTGAAGGCATGAGGGGGTCATGAAGAGTAACTGAGGCTTAGCACTGTGAGAGGCCATAGAAGACCATTGGTGAAGTTGAAGCCTCAGTTGCAGTTGATGTCCCAGTACTGACTGGGTCATGAAAAGGAGTTGAGGCTTGGCACCATGAAGAGAGCCTCTGAGAGGCTTTTGGTGAAACCTAGTTGCAGCAGAAGAGCCCAGTGTATTGGAGTTACCAGTACCATGGGGTGATCATCAAGAACATCAGCAGCAGTGGAATGGATCAACCTGAGCATAAAATACTCCAGAGGGCAGAGCTGGAGATGTAACCAAGGCCTTTGGAGGATCCCAGAAGATCAAGAACATGAAGCTGTAACAAGAAGCTGTAACATTGAAGTTGCCTTGGAGACCCCAAGATTTTCAAGATACCTGAGCCATAGGATATCTGCTGAAGAATTCTGCTAACAGGGAGTGGAAATAGCTCAGGAGAAAGAAGTTTGTTGCAGTCAATAAAGACAAAACAGGGGGTTGGAGATCTGAAGAGTGCCTTGATGTGAGACATTGAGATGTAGAGTTTGAGGTTTACCTAGCTGGTTTCTTGTATTGATTTGGGGATTACATTTAAGTGATTGTATGAATCTCAAAAGAAACTTTGATCTTTGTTCTTTTAACATTGCTGAGACTGCTATAGATTATGAGGACTTTGGGACCTAGATTAAATGTCCTTTTTTATTATTCTATGCCTAGATGTGTCTCCCACAGGCTTATGTGTTTGAATAAGCCTATGGGGGTCAGGAAGTGGGATGTGATGGTTTGTTTATACTTGACCCAGAGTATGGCACTGTTAGGAGGCGTGGCCTTGTTTGAGGAAGTGTGGCACTGTGAGTGTGGGCTTAAGACCCTCACCCTAACTGCCTGTAAGCCAGTATTCTGCTAGCAGCCTTCAGATGAAGATGTAGAACTCTCAGTTCCTCCTGCATTATGCCTGCCTGGATGCTGCCATGTTCATGGCTTGAAGATAATGAACTGAATCTCTGAACATGTGAGCCAGTCCCAATTAAATGTTGTCCTTATAAGAGTAGCCTTGATCATGGTGTCTGTTCACAGTGGTAAAACCCTAACTAAGACAAAAATCAGGTGATAAAATACCCATTCAACAAAGACAAACATAGAAATTGGCACCTAGACCTATAATTACTCTAAACCTAGATGCCTACACACCATCATGTGAACAGAATCAACAGCCAGGCCAACAATTCATCATCATCATCATATATATATATATATATATATATATATATATATATATATATATATATATTATATGCATATATATATTATATACATATATATACACATATCTATGTATATCTATCTATCTATATGTATATGATATATATATATGATATATATATATGACATATATATGTATTATATATATATATATCGAGCCATGAAACTTTCAACATAGTTGAAACACAATAAAATAACCTTAAAAACAATTTTATAAAGATGATAATGGTTCTTAAAGAGGGGATGAAAAAAATTAATTAAAGCATGTAGGGGAATGCTGATACTAAAGTCCTATTCCCCAATTGGTTCTTGATTTGTCAGTAAAAAGCCATGGACTAATTGCTGGGCAGAAGAAGTAGGTGGGACTTCTGGGTGTTTGGAGAAAAGGGGACAGACTCAAAGGAGGGAGGAGAGTTTTCCATGATTTGCAAAGAGAAGAACCAAGCAGCTATGTGAGATCTCAGGAGGAGCAGGGACTGTGGCCACTCCTATAGGTTGTTGGTCAATAACAGGGACTAGATCTATTTTAGCATGTAAAATTTAGGGCAGGTGGGAGGTGCAGAGCTAAGAGTATTGATAAGGGCATGGTTTTCCAGATGGAAGATAGTAGCACACAGCAATTGTGTCAGAAGTCAAGCTGAAAATGAGCAATGTGTGTGTGTGTGTGTATGCACACATGTATGTGTCTGTGTCTTTTATCCATGAATTCAAGGGAATCTGCATTGCAGCTGGTAGTACAGCCATTCCTGGAGCTTAGGTGGTGTAGTGGAAAACTACAAGCAACGAAAGAAAGCAAATAAGGGCAAGAGAAAATAGAGTTGTAAGAAAAGTATAAAATTGTTTCAGATATGAAAATGGAAAGAGAAGCAATAAAGAAAACACAAATTAAGAGAATTGGAAAGTTTAGGTAAGTTAACAGGAACTACAAATGCAAGCACCACCAACAGAATACAAGAGATGGAAGAAAGAATCTCAAGTGTTGAAGACACAATAGAAGGAATAGATATACCAGTCAAAGAAAATGTTAAATCTACAAATTGCCTGATACAAAACACCCAGGAAATCTGGGATACTAGGAAACAACCAAAAATAAAAATAACAGGAATAGAAGAATTCCAGCTCAAAGGCCTATAACATATTTTCAACAGGTCAATAGAAGAAAATTTTCTTAACCTAAAGAAGGAGATGCCTATAACAGTACAAAAAACATACTGATTCTAAATATATTGTTCCAGAAAAGAAAGTCCCTTCATCACATAATAATCAAATCAATAAAATAAAGAACAACAGAATATTAAAGACTGCAAGAAAACAAAAATAAGTAGCATATAAAGGTAGACCTTTCTGTGGTTTATGTATGAGAGTAATTGTGGCTTCACAGAATGAATTGGGTAGAGTAACTTCTATTTTTATTTTGTGAAATAGTTTGTGGAGTATTGGTATTAGGTCTTCCTTGAAGGTCTGATAGAACTCTGCACTAAAGTCATCTGGTCCTGGGCATTTTTTGGTTGGGAGACTATTAATGACAGTTTCTATTTCTTTAGGGGATATGGGACTGTTTAGATTGTTTACCTGATCCTGATTTAACTTGGTACCTGGTATCTGTCTAGAAAATTGTCCATTTCATCCAGATTTTCCAGTTTTTTTGAGTATAGGCTTTTGTAGTAGGATCTGTTGATTTGGGGGATTTCCTTGGTTTCTATTGTTATGTCTCCCTTTTAATTTCCGATTTTGTTAATTAAGATACTGTCTCCTGTGCTCTCTGGTTAGTCTGGCTAAGGATCTATCTATTTTGTTGATTTTTTTCAAAGAACCAGCTCCAGGTTTGGTTGATTCTTTATTTCTATTTGATTGATTTCAGCCACGAGTTTGATTATTTCCTGCTGTCTACTCCTCTTGGGTGAATTTTGTTCTAGAGTTTTCAGATGTGCTGTCAAGTTGCTAGTGTATATTCTCTCCAGTTTTTTATTATTTTTTTTTATTTTTTGGACTCAGAGCCTCTTTTCCTCTTACAACTGCTTTCATTGTGTCCCATAAGTTTGGGTATGTAGTAGCTTCATTTTCATTAAACTGTGAAAAGTATTTAATTTCTTTCTTAATTTCACCTTGTTTAAGGTATTATTTAAGTAGAGTGTTGTTCAGCTTCCATGTGTATGTGAGCTTTGCATTGTTTGTGTTGTTATGGAAGACCAGCCTTAGACTGTGGTGATCTGATAGCATGCATGGGATTATTTCACTCTTCTTGTATCTGTTGAGGCCTGTTTTGAAAAATGGTTAATTTTGGAAAAGGTAGCATGAGGTGCTGAGAAGAAAGTATATTCTTTTGTTATAGGATAAAATGTTCTATAGATATCTGCTAAAGCCATTTGTTTCATAATTTCTGTTAGTTTCACAGTATCTTTGTTTAGTTTCTGTTTCCATGATCTGTCCATTGCTAAGAGTGAGGTGGTGAAGTCTCCTACTATTATTGTGTATGGTACAATGTGTGCTTTGAGTTTCAGTAAAGTTTCTTTATGAATGTGGGTACCCTTGCATTAGGAGCATAGATATTCAGAATAGAGAGTTAGTTCTTCTTGGTAGATTTTTTTCCTTTGATGAGTATGTGGTGTCCTTCCTTATCTTTTTTGATAACTTTAGGTTGGAAGTTGCTTTTATTTGATATTAGAACGGCTATTGCAGCTTGTTTCTTGGGATCATTTGCTTGGAGAATTATATTCTAGCTTTTACTCCCAGGTAGGGTTTGTCTCTGTCACTGAGGGAGGTTTCCTGTATGCAGCAAAATTATGGGTCCTGTTTGTGTACCCAGTCTGTTAGTCTATGTCTTTTTATTTGGAAATTGAACCCATTGATATTAAGAGATATTAAGGGAAAAAGATGTTTACTTCCTGTTACTTTGGTTATTAGAGGTAGAATTATGTTTTTGTGGTTATCTTCTTTTTGGTTTGTTTAAAGAAGATTATTTTCTTGCTTTTTCAAGTCTTCAGACACAAGCACATAGGCACAGGGGAAAATTTATGAACAGAACACCAATAGCCTATGCTCTAAGATCAAGAATCAATAAATGGGACCTCATAAAGTTGCAAAGCTTTTGTAAGGCAAAGAACACTGTCAATTTGACAAAACCACAACTATTAGATTGGGAAAAGATCTTTACCTGTCCTAACAAACTCAAAGGAGATAGACTCCAGACACACAAGTAAACCTATTAAAAATGGGGAACAGAGCTAAACAGAGAATTCCCAACTGAGGAATACTGAATGGCTAAGAAGCACCTAAAGAAATGTTCAACATTCTTAGTCATCAGGGAAATGAAAGTCAAAACAACCCTGAGATTCTACCTCACACTAGTCAGAAAGGCTAAGATGAAAAACTCAGGGGACAGCATATGCTGGCGAGGTTGTAGAGAAAGTGTAACACTCCTCCATTGCTGGTGGGATTGCAAGCTGGCACAATCAATCCGGAATCAGTCTGGCGGTTCCTCAGAAAATTAGACATTATACTACCTGAGCACCCAGTAATATCACTCCTGGGTATATACCTAGAAGGTGCTCCAATATGTAATAAGATTACATGATTCACCATGTTCATAGAAGTCTCATTTATAATAACCAGGAGCTGGAAACAACCCAGATATTCCTCAACAGAGGAATAGATACAGAAAATGTGGTACATTTA
Organism: Mus pahari; assembly: GCF_900095145.1. NCBI lineage: Eukaryota > Metazoa > Chordata > Mammalia > Rodentia > Muridae > Mus > Mus pahari. The sequence goes on along the minus strand of NC_034599.1, from coordinate 8,474,323 downwards.
CACAATGGAGTACTATGCAGCTATTAAAAACAATGGATTTATGAAATTCTTAGGCAAATGAATGGAACTAGAAAATATAATCCTANGTGAGGTAACCCAATCACAAAAGAACACAAATGGTATGCATTCACTGGTAAGTGGATATTAGCCCAGAAGCTCAGAATATTCAAGATACAATTCACAAACCACATGAAACTCAAGAAGAAAGAAGACCAAAGTGTGAATACTTTGATCCTTCTTATATAGGGGAACAAAGTATCCATGGAAGGAGTTACAGAGACAGTGTGTGGAGCAGAGATTGAATGAACGGCCATCCAGAGATTGCCTTACCTGGGCATCTACTCCATATATAATCACCACACCCAGACACTTTTGTAGATGCCAGTAAGTGCTTGCTGACAGAAGTTTGTTTTAGCCGTCTCCAGAGAGGCTCCAACAATACAAATACAAAGGTGGATCCTCAAAGTCTACCATTGGACTGAGTACAGGGTCCCCAATGAAGGAGCTAAAGAAAGTACCCAGGGAGCTGAAGGGTTTAGCAGCCCCATAGGAGGAACAACAATGTGAACTAACCCATTCCTCCAGAGCTAAACCACCAACCAAAGAGTACACATGGTGAGACTCATGGCTCCAGCTGCATATGTAGCAGAGGTTGGCCTTGTCAGTCATCAATCAGAGGAGAGTCCCTTGGTCCTGTGAAGGCTCTATAACCCAGTATAGGGGAATTTCAGAGAAGGAAGTGGGTGTGGTTTGGCTGGTGAGCTGGGGAATAGGAGTGAGAATATGGGATTTTCTTTGGGGAAACCAGGAAAGGGGATAATATTGGAAATGTAAATAAAGTAAATATCTAATTTTTTTTAAAAAGTAGACCTATTAGAATTACACCTGACTTCTCAACATAGATTTTGAAGTCCAGAGGGTTCTGGATAGGTTTCCTGCAGACTATAAGATGCCAGCCCAGACTACTGTGCCCAGTAAAACTTTCAATCACCACATATGGAGAAAATATGTTTCATGACAAAATCAAAATTAAACAATATCTATCTACAAATCCTGCCCTACAGAAGGTACTAGACCACAAATTCTCACCCAAGAAGGATAACCACATTGATGATAGCATTTTAAATAAAGACTCTCACACAGCCAACACCAAAAGAAAAGCAGCACACATCACCACCAGCACTCAAATAACAGGAATTAAGAATCATTGGTCATTATTATGTCTCAGAATTAATGGGTTCAATTTCCAAATAAAAAGATACAGACTAACAGAATGGATGGGAAACAGGATCAGACTCTCTGGGGCATAAGAGAAACATGCTTTAAAATACGATAGATATTACCTCAGAGTAAAGGTTTGGAAAAAGATTTTCGAAGGAAATGTTCCTTAAAAACAAGCTGATGAAGCCATTCTCATATCTAACAAAATAGACTTCAAACCAAAAGAGAGGAGGGGAGGGAGAAGGACATTTTATACCCATCAAAGAAAAAATCCATCAAGATGATCTTTCAATTCTTAACATATGTGTCTGAAATGCAATGGTGCCAAAATATGGAAAAGTGAAATTACTAAAATTTGTATCATACATCAGCCTTCCTACAATGAGAGTGAGAAATTTCAATACCCTGTTCTCACCAATGGACTGATCACCTAGACAAAACCCAATTAGAGAAATAATTGAGATAAAAGATATTATGAACCAAATGAACCTAATAGATAGCTGCTGAGCATTTTACCCAAGCACAGAAGAATATGCTTTCTTCGCAGCACCTCACAGAACATTCTTCCAAATTGAGCATATACTCAATCAGAAAGTGAGTCTCAACAGATACAAAAGAACTGAAATAACCTCCTGCATCCTGTCAGAAAACCATAGATTAAAACAGAATTTCAGCAACAACAGAAAACCTATAAATCCCTAGAAATTGATCTGATCTCTACTGAATGAAAAATAAGTTAAAGCAGAATAAAGAAGGAAATTAAAGACATCATAGAATTCAATGAAAAAGAATGTACCACATACCTGAACTTTCTGGGTACAATGAGAGTAGTGTTCACAACAACAAATGCTTTTATAAATAAATTAGAGAGATTTCATAGTACCAACTTAACATCACAACCCAAAGTTCATGAACAAAAAGAATACAGCACACCCAAGAGGATTAGATGGCAGGAAATAATCAAACTGATGGTTGAAATCAGTAAACAGAAACAAAGAGAATAATATAAGAATCAGTGAAAGAAAGAGTTGGTTTAATTTTTGAGAAAATCAACAAGATAGGCAAACCCATATTCAAACTAATAGTTGGAGAGATAAATCCAAATTAATCAAAACAGAAATGAAAAGGAGGATATAACAACAGACACCTAGGAAATCTAAAAGAGATCATACTTTACAAAACTATACTCCACAAAATTGGAAAATCTTAATGAAATGGATGATTTTCTAGTCAGATACCACTGACCAAAGTTAAATCAAGATCAGATAAACAATTTAAATAGACCTATAAATCTTAAGGAGATAAAAGAAGTCATTAAATATCTCACACACAAACAGATAGCCCAGGGCCAGACAGTTTTAGTATACAATTCCACCAGTGTTTCAAAGAAGAGCTAATACCTATACTCCTCAAATTTATTACACAAAATAGAAACAGAAGCTCCATTTATTTCATGAGACCACAGTTACCCTAATATACAAATCACACAAAGATTCAAAAAACAAAGAGTACTATAGACTGACTTCCCTTATGAACATTGATGCAAAAATAGTAAATAAAATACTCACAAACCAAATTCTAGAACATATGAAAAATATCATTCACCATGTTCAAGTAGGTTTCATCACAGAGATGCAGGTATGATTCACCATAAGATAATCTATCATTGTAATCCACTATATATAAAATCATCCCCATCTCTTATTAGATGCTAAAAAAGTCTTTGGGAATAATTCCAACACCTCTTCATGAAAAAAGTTTTGGATAGTTCAGGAATACAAGGAACATACCTAAACATAATAAAGTCATTTTACAATAACCCTATAGAGCCAACACCAAGTTAAATGGAGAGAAACTCAAAGCAATTCCACTAAAACCAGTAACAACACAAGGCTGACCACTTTTTCCATATTTATTTGGTAAAGTACTTGTACTGAAGTATTACTTAGAACAACAATAAGACAACTAAATGCTATAAAGGGGACACAAATTGGAAGAGAAAAAGTCTGAATACTTTTATTTGCAGATGATATGACAGTGTATGTAAGCAGTCCCAGAATTTCTACCAGGGAACTCCTAGAGTTCATAAACACTTTCTACCAAATGACTGGATACAAGACATAAAATAAATTAGTACTCCTTCCATGTACAAATGGGCTGACAATGAAGTCATGGAAACAATGCCCTTCTCAGTAGCTACAAATAATATGAAATATCTTGAGGTGACGCTAACCAAGCAAATGAACTATGAGTGTTACAACAACAAGTCACTGAAGAAAGAAATTGAAGGAGATATCAGATGATGAAAAGATCTGCCATACTTATGGGTTAATAGGATTAACATAGAAAAATGGTCATCATAAAAGTCAGAAATTCACAATGAAAAAGAAAGCATCTTCAACAAACACTGTTGAACTGCCTAGATGTCTGTATGTAGAAGAATGCAAATAGATCCATATATATCACGCTACACAAAATTCATGTCCAAGTGGATCAAAGATTTCAGTATAAAACAACATACATTGAACCTGACAGAAAAGAAAAAATTGATATTATTAAATTCACAGGCAAAGGGATGGAACTAGAAAAGATCATCCTGAGTGAGGTAATCCAGACTTAGAATACCAAACTCACAGGCTGATATTAGCCCTGAAGTAAATGATAACCTTATGCTACAATCCACAGACCCAGAGAATCTAAATACTAAGGATGGCTCATGGATCTTCCTGGGAGGTAGAGATAGAAATATTTTTGTGGATAGACTAGGACTGATTGAGAATGAGATGGGGGGACATGGAGAGACTGGAATTGTGGGCTTATTTTCAGGGTAAGGTAGAACCCTAGTGCAATGGAAACTCCCTGGAATCTATGGAACTCCTAATCAGAAATACAGAGCCCAAGCTGGCTTCTTCTGTAACCAGATGTATAGAACACATGACCTCAGAGAGCATTTTCTGATACTGTAAAAGCTGATGGCAGCCTCAGCCCTGAGGCCTCCACAGCTGCACTCCCAGCAGCTGCACTTCCCAAGGCCACAGATAGTTGTGAAAACCAAACTTTGAGAGTGGTTACAAGTGATAAAGAACAACTCATGACTACCAGCTGAGCCCGGGCCCTAGATAACTGTGAAAACTAGGCCACAAAGAGTGCGTGTGTGCATGTGAATGATAAAGACGTGCATGAAGTAATGTATGGAACGCCCTAGTTGTAATCTGCTGAATTTAGCTTAAAAAACACATATCTGGCATGGCAAAATCGCTCAACTCTTTCTAGCTCCTTCATTGGGGGCCCTGTGTTCCATCCAATAGATGACTGTGAATCTCCACTTCTGTATTTGCCAGGCCCTGGCATAGTCCCACAAGAGAGAGCTATATCAGGGTCCTATCAGCATATGCAATAGTGTCTGGGTTTGGTGGTTGTTTATGGGATGGATCCTCAGATGGGGCAGTCTCTGGATGGTCTTGGTTCCGAACTTTGTCTCTGTAACTCCTTCCATGGGTATTTTGTTCTCCATTAAGGAGCTAAAGGGGTCTGCAACCCTATAGGAGGAACAACAATATGAACTAACCAGTACCCTCTCGCCCCCAGAGATTGTGTCTTTAGTTGCATATGTAGCAGAGGATGGCCTAGTTGGCCATCAATGGGAGGAGAGGCCATTGGTCTTGTGAAGATTATATGCCCCAGTACACGGGAGTTCGAGGGCCAGGAAGTGGGAGTGAGTGGGTTGGGGAGCAGGGCAGTGGGAAGGTATAGGGGACTTTTGGAGATGAAACTAGGAAAGGGGATAGCATTTGAAATGTAAATGAAGAAAATATCTAATAAAAAATTAATATTTAAAAAAAATCGCCCAACTCGCGAGGGCTCAGCAGAGACAACATTGTGCTGAGAAATAATCTGTGTGGATCCCATGCTCGTGTGGACACCCGCCACTTAGACAACAAAGCCTACACTGCCACAGCTCAGCTCCAGAGGATCTGAAAGCAAGGAACATCTAGTCGCATTTATTTGTGAGCGACCGGGAGCTAGGCTATGCCTGCCAGACTGAAAAGGTTAGTGAGGAGAGTGAGTGTGCACAAATGTGGGCCACTTTCACCATTTATTTGCTTTTTGCTATTTATTAATAAAATGTGTTAGAACCTTTTCCACCAGGTTTCAAAGAATTTGCTTTCCTTCCCGTTTTACGGCAGTTCACGACACAAGACCAGGCTTCCAGTGGAGGGACTGGCACTTCTAGACAGCTACAAACCCTTCAATCTACAATTTGTTCAGCCTGCAAGATGTGTTTGGGTAAAGGTGGTACAGAAATAGTGAGAGTAACTAACCATCTTGTTCCACCTTGAGACCCACACCTTGGAGGGAGCCCAAGTCTGACATTGCCTGGATGGACAAGTTCCAGCGGCTGGATAGCCCAGAGACCTAGGAAAGAACCAAATATGACTAAGTGAAGAAAACAGATTCAATGAAATTGTTTCTAATAATATTCTGCTATATTCAGTGCCAGTTAGTATTCATTCAGCAACTGGTGGTAGCAGATGCAAATGCAAAGACTCACAGTTCAAGGAGCTCCAGGAACCCAGTGCTAGAGGAGAAGGATGGATAGTAGCAGTCAGAGCAATCAAGGACACCAGAAGAACACAGCCTACAAAATCAACTAAGCTGGTGGTTTCATAGGGTCTTACAGAGGCTGAAGTAACAAACACAGACCCTGTATGGGTCTGAGGTAAGTTCTCTGCTTATTTTTATGGCTGAGTAGCTTGATGTTCTTGTGAGAGTCCTAACAATGGAGCAGCTAGTGTTATTGAGTCTTTTGCCTCCTTCTGAAGCCGGCTTTCTCCTACTGTGTTGCCCAATTCAGACTTGATATGACGGTTTGTGTGGAGATTTATTGTAAATTGTTGTACCATTTTGATTGATATCTCTGAAAGGTCTGCTCTTTTTTGAAGGGAAATAGAGGATGAGTAGATCTGAGAGAGAAGGGGGGTCAGTGGAAGGAGTTGGGAGGTATGGAGGGAGGGGAATCTGCTTTGGGGATGTAATGTTTGAGAGAAGAGTAAAAAAGTATCAATAGAGTCTTTATACACAGAGTTTGTCAATACATCAAGCAGTTCATATGCCGTAATGTTTTCACGCCAGAATTGCAAATATTTTCAACATGTTAAATACATTTAATACAGAATTTAAATAGAATAAATGTCAAAAAGTTATAATCACTTGAATAAATGCAAAATCTTTCTATGATAAAAACTAAGAAAAATAATAACAGAAAAATAGTATATATTGAAATTTTCAAGGTTTTGACTGAAAAATTGACAGCCAATATTTTACAAAATGAAGTAAAATAGAAATTATTGATCAGGTCATAAATAATGGTGTCTTCTCTTTCAAATATTATTCAGTATAGTTCTTAACCCATTCAATTGAGCAAAGAAAGAAATAAACATGAAATAATTAAGCCAGTCTTTACCCATTTATAGACAATATCATCTTTTTTGAATTATAAAGAAAAAATTATTCAGTTCATAGTTCTGGTAGTACGAAGTTGAAGGATCTTATCACAGGATAAAAATCTTATTGGCAACGCCCTGAGATGAAAAATGATATGGCAGAGCAAGCAAGAGGGAAAGACAAAGTTCGTATCCGTGTGTGTGTGTGTGTGTGTGTGTGTGTGTGTGTGTGTGTGTGTGTGTGTGTGTGTGTGTGTGTTCTGGTCACTTTCTTCTTATGAAGCCTCTAGGTTTCAATCATGGGGCTCTACTGTAAGAATCTCTTGTTTTAAAAACTTTATACAGAATTCTATTACACAAATTTTGTTACATAATTGGATATTTCTCTACTTTGTACACAATCATTTCCACCCTTCACAGAAAGGCTGCTTCTGAACTTTCATGTGGTGACAGCACTACTGTTAACAGAACAGTAGAGATGTCTCAGTGATTTAGGTTGAAAACAGGATACTGGTGTGTGGCTCTTGCTCCCAGCATCAGGAATGCACAAATATCTTTATTCAAAATTACAAAATATAATATCTATAGGTATGGACAATGACAGCAGTAAACCATTATATATTGTCAAAGGAAACCAGTAACTGATGGTTTCAGTGCTCTGCCAGCCTTTTTCTTCAGGTTACTTCTCTGAAGTTATCAGTGAGGAACCTGCCTTGAGCTTCCTGTCACAGTTCATTGATAAGGGCAAAGCACTATTCTAGGAGTTAAGAATATGCCACCTCTCATATCTCCTCCCTTTCTAGCCATTACACCCATTCCAGGGTCCTTCTCTTATTTAAGAATTTCTGTCAGTACAGCTGTGGTTAGCAAGAAGGCCACCCAGCAGAACCCAGTAAAGGAGTTCTTACAACCTTAGTTGGATCAATGATTTTCTTTTCAACTATGTGCACAAAATTTCCAAGCACGGTACCATAACTAACTTTTGAGGAACTCTGCGGAATTTTCTCTATCAAAGATTCTTCAACACCACTTCAACACCAGCATTCTTAGCAATCATCATTGCAGAAATTTTAAGTGCTCTTTTAATAATTTCTATACCTATTTTCTGAACTTCATTATTAGGCTTTAATGAATCCAAGGCTGAGATGCACCAAAGCAGAGAGCAGCCTCCTCCTAGAACAATGCCTTCTTCACCAGCTGCTCTTGTAGCATTGAAAGCATCTGTAATTCTGTCTTTCTTTTCAGTCACTTCAACATCTCTTGTCCCTCCAACCTTCAACACAGCTACTCCATCTGAACATTTAGCAAGTCACTTGTTCAGCTTTTCCTTTTCATATTCACTAGTTGTGATGTCTAGCTGCTCAGTGAATTCTTGAATATTTTTTCAGTGTGAGCTTTGTCACTTTTTTCAAAAGCATGGCTTCATCTTTGGTGACAATGACCTCTCAAACTTTTCCTAAGTCATTCACTGCTAAGAGACTCTTAGATTTGATAATCACTCGTGGACCAATAGGGTCAAACATAAGCATATAAAAATTAGTAGCTTTTCTATATTCTGGTATTGAAATCATTGAAAGCATGTCAGGAAATACCCTCGTTCAAAGTAGAGTCAAAAAATCATATATGCTGAAAAGATGTTAAATACCTTTGAAATAAAAACGGCAAAATGCTTTAAAAATTGTGTATGTCAGTAGGAAAAGAAAAGACTTCCCATGTTCATGTATGGGCAGCGTTAATATTATTATAATGGTTACAGATCCAGTGTAATTCCTGTTAGATTTCCAGTGGCCTTATTCACTTAAATAGAAATGATGATCCTAATACTGATTTAGAAACACAAAATATTCAGAATCACCAAAGCAATCCTGTGGGAAAGGAACAGTACTGGAAGGACCATGCTATTGTAGTTCTCGCTACCCATGAATCAAAAGAGCACACCAAGGCAGCCATATAGGCCCATGGAATAGCATAAATGGTTTCTAAATCAGCTCACATAGCTACAGCCGTAGGTAACAAAGATTATTTTGGATAAAATCTCTCTGAAAAGTAGTGTTTACAGAAAACTGAACCCTGACAATTGGGTAAGATTCTAGTCAAAATGCATCATACATTCATGTTTTACCTATAGCTTTGAAACTGATAACATTTGATGGCATAGACACTGACTTCATAAGTAGAACTCAAATAGCTCAGAGAATTAGAAGATTTGACAATGTTTTCTTTGAACCACAAAGTTTTGCACAGCAAAACAAAACCAAATCAAACCAAACCAAACCAAACCAAACCAAACCAAACCAAACCAAAGCAAACTAAATCAAACTGAACCAAAAAATAAAAATAAAAAATAAAAATAAAAAATAAAAATAAAAATAAAAACAAAAAACCAAACATTATGGCAAGAAATCCAAAACTATCAAGAGTGTGAAGACATTTAAGAATGGAGAAAATCTTGGCCAGCTATTCATACAAGTGAGAGTTGATATCAATAATATATACAAAACTCTATAAATTAAACATCAAAAGAGAAAAACCCCAAGAGATAAATGAAAATGAGATGAAAACTTTCAAAAGAAATAGAAAGAGATGATAAATACAGCCAAGATTTATTAACATATTTGGATGCCATTCATATGAAAATGCAAAAGAAAACCACATTTTGATTTTATTTTCAGTCCCTGTGGCTGCACTCAAGAAAGTTGTACAAAGCCAACATTAGCAGGGATATAAGAGGAAAGGAATTCTACACTGCTAGATAAAAGGTTACACTGTGGAAAATACTATGTGCTTTCTTCCAAATACTAAAATGTGAAAATATCATTTAATCTATCCATACTACTCCTGGATATATCTAGAGTTATTTAAGTCAACAGATCTATATTGTATTTATGATCACAGCCCTCATTGCAGAAGCCAAGTTCTAGAGTAAATCTTGTATCCATAAATAGGTAAGTGAAGAGAGAATAATATCTTCACAAAGATATGTGAAAATTTTAGAGAATAATCCACCCACAAGGAATAGAATTATATTTTATTTGAGTTTCATAAGAATTTTCCTTGTTGGTAAAATCAGAGGCATTTTTATCATCTGCTCTATTTTGTTTTGTATAAATGTTATCCAACTTCTTTGATATGTCAAAATTGTCAGTATCTCCTTTTAAAATTTAAATACTTGATTATTTATGTGCTTGTCATTTCTTTACCCATGTCCATCCATCAGTGGATACTTAGATTCTTTTCATATCTTGACTATGTTAATCTGCAACTGATATAAATGAAATTACAAGTGAAAGAGGAAATTTCACAAAGGATAGCTCAGAGGTAGAAAACATTGTGAAGGGACTATTATAAATACTTATGTGGCAACAATAGGATGGCCTAGTGGAAAGTTAAGAATCCCTAGGCACATGATATCTGCCAAGAATGGATAAAGGAAAACAAAGTATAAAAAGCAGTCCAATTACAAATACAGATATTATCTAAGTTGCAATTACAAACACAGTGAAGTAAAGTCTGAAACAGCTAGCATCATGCCAGAGTTTTAAAATGTCATCATAGAACACCAGTCCCTTGTAATTGTTCCTGACATAGAAGTAGATTCTCAAACAATGCCATGTCTGTATCTAGTATGTGATCATTTTCTATGGACTATGCTTCCTCTCACCTTTTAAAATATCTTCTAGTGTCATTTATTGAGACCAGGTGATATATCTCTAAACCCAGGTAAATAAAATCTGGTTGCAAGATGGCACACTTTTCATTAGTCATACTTTTCCTATTGCTGGATGTAATGTAGATGATGGATCTCTAAAATCCCTAACCTCTTGTCCTCCCATCTCTGGCTCTCAGACCTATCAGAACATAACTGAAAGAGTCCTTTAGTATTTCTAGCTGTAGTCTACTGCTGTGGCTGATCTTATTAGATTTTTTGGTGGAGTGGAAGTATAGGAAGGATCTTCCTTGTGATATCCTGCTCGTTTCTAGGTGATGAACTTCACAAATTATGTGGGAGCCCTTTTGAGTCTATAGCACAATGATGCTCATCTTTCTCTTGGTTGTTTAAATTCTACTTTCTACAATTCATAAAAATAAAGATATAAATGTATTTTCATCAACACTGCTGAAAGCTGTACTAATTCTTCAGAAGTGGTTCCCCATTGCCACACTATCCCTCTGGAATGTATCCCTGGATATATCCCTGTGTATCTTCCCACTGCTGAGTTATTCCTCTGCGTAGATTCCTGTATATCTTCCCACTGCTGAGTTATCCTTCTGCATAGATCCTTGTATATCTTCCCACTTCGGAGTTATCCCTCTGCATAGGTCCCTGTCCCACTGCTGAGTTATCTCTCTGCATATGTCCTTGTATTCATCCCTCATTTTCTGCCCTTCTACATTTATCCCACTTTCAGTTATCCCAGCCTTACCTAATTCTTAAAATGAACATAATAATTTCCAAATTACTTGCATATGAAAGTAGAAATGAGAAACTTGGAGAGATAATTTAGATTTTTAGTAGTAGTGGCTTTATCTAAATTTGTATTATTGGGACAAAAATTCAATTTGTGATGGTTACTTTTTGTGTGGCTGTTCTGTGACAGTTTGAACCCCCTTTCCTTTCATTCCCTTCAATCTTCTCCCCACTTTCTCTCTTTTCTGTCACTATCCCTGCATCCCACTCCCTTCCTCTCCTATCCTCTTTTCTGCTCTCCACTCTCTTCCCTTTTCTCTTCCCTCTTCACCCCTCCTCACATCTCTCTTTCCCCACTGTATCTCTGCTTTCCTTCCTTTCCCTTCATCAGTACCTCTTCACCATATGCTGACAGTGTGGCTAATGGATCAGGCTCTGAGGTTGATATTATGTTCATGGGGATAAGGCTGTGCCTGTGCCCAATGCTAAGTCTAGAGGAAACCTAGTTAACATTTAGCAATCCTAGGTCTCAGATAGTATTTGACTTGAGCTGTTTCCATTACCACTGTTATGTACATATAGGGAAGATAATTGTTCTCATTCATCCTGCTTAATTACAGAAGTTTTTAAGTATTTGGTGAAACTGAACAAATGTATTCCAAAGTGACATGCTGAGTAATTTCCAGTCCCTTACAGCTGATACTGTTGTTTTCCTTGCTGTATTTTTTGGCTTTTCTCACCTGGAATGTATTTGGATGTGACACCCTTCTCTCTTCCCAATTGCTAGCTCTGTTTGCTTTTATTTGCAATGCTTCCCATTGCTTTTGGCTATATCTATTTTGCTCCTGTCTGGAACTTAATTGTCCATCAATCACCAATATTTGCTTCATTTTTTTATTCTAGTGATAATGTACTAAATCCCATATCCTTTAGAAAGTATGTGTGGTTTCTTCCAGAATTTCCACCTTGCATCTTTCTGTGACTGCACCTATATTGCTTTGTTCTCTATAACGGTTTGTTAATTTTTCTTGCCCTCAAATGGATATGTGCCCCTTGAGCATATTCTCTACAACTCTTCCTCCACAGCTTGGTAGACAGTTGCCTCTGTGTAGCTACTCTGTATACACAGCTAAGGGGCTAAGAATGTACTAAGTCAACAACTGAGGTATCATGAAAGCTAACTTCATTTGCCAACTTTCTCACATTCTCCTTTTCTTTTTCAGACTGCACTTACATTTTTGAGCTACTAAATATGGGCAACACCATGTTTACTTTTGCAAACTGTTATACACCGTGCATAGATTATGAGTATTCACTTTGGTTAAGTATAAGTTCATTGTGTAGGGGCAAGTTCCACTTTCATACCTGCTTCTGAAATTACACCAACTTGACTGGTTCTACTTCATAAGTAATTTCTTCACATAGACTCATTATGCCTTTTGGACTTAAAATATAACTACAATTTTCTTAACTCTGCGTCATTCATCATTCCTGCACAGTCAATGCTGTGTTTGCTGCTCGCACATGTAGTTTTAAAAGAACATTTCTAGAAATAAAAAACAGACATAAAAATTTCATACTTGAAAGGCAAGCTGGTTAATGCTTATCTTCTTGATAACTGTGTTTGCCACTTCTATTTCTCCTGTGAAAACACTTTTCCAGATTATCTCTAGAGTAAACACTTTTCAGAACATTAATTCCCTCATCTAATTCTCACATTTATGTGATGGGATAATTGTTTCTTGCCCAGTTTGCTGAGGAGGAATTCTATAGGCTTCAAATGGTGGTGGCAAATCTGGAACTGAGTTGTTATCACTCTTCACCTAAAGATGGCTGCACACAAATCGCCTCTGCTCTATTCGTTATGTATGTTCCTGTCTCAGCTCTGCTAATGGCACCATCCATTATCCCAGATCCTGCAAGCTGCAGTAGGACCACAAATCTCATCCTGAAACCACAAACCAGAGAAACTGAGCAAGGATTTCTCTTATCTATGGACAGTTGAGAAACATTTTTTCATTACTCTGCCCCTATGCCCAAATGTACCATCAAGTATTTGAAACAGTTTTAAGACTGAAAATCAACTGGCCAAGAAATCTATGAAGATGAAGAGGGGTCTGTAAAGACAGGATACCATGGCAAGGGGACATCCCAGCACCTGTGACAGAAAATTTTTATTTTTAAGCTCAAGATGCAAGAGCATTCTGTCTTCAGCTGAAAGTCCTGGAAAGCCAACCCTAGTTCCAACAAAGGGGTCTTGTCTCTAAACCTTGAGACCTGTGTGTGCACTGTAACATTTACGATACATTTGTCCTTTGGTGAACTAAAGTGGTTGACATTTCTACTTTAGGCTGTAAAGTACTGGAGGCTATTAAGTGGGTAGTTTAAAACTCTGTGATTCATGAAAGAAAACAGTGAGAGGACCATATTATCTGATCATTGTCACAGCCAGTTTGAGCCGCTTATCTGCTTTCTTTGCATCTGGTTGTAGAGATAAACTATCTTTAACATCATAGCCTGAATGTGCCAGTGAGCCACTGGAAGATTTCTGACTGACATTCACAGACTTCTCAGTCTCCTGTCTTAACATTTCCTGTTGGGAATCAGTTACTAAGCAGGCTTTACCACACTGTGGTTTTCCACTGGTCCAGTAATTAGATTTGTGAAAATAATCTGACTAAAGAATAGAGACTTTTTTTTAGTGTTGATAACACCTTGGCTATCTTCGTTAAAAATCTAAATACCATTGATTTGGGGGATTTAATTTATGACTGTGTAGGGCAATTCTTTATAAAGGAATCCATGCCTCTCCCAAGAGCATTCAGCACTCCAGTTGACAGAAAATCATTTAGAAGGAAAGGGAATGTTTAATATTGCCTTGGGGCATAACTCAGGTACTCACTTTAATACACACTTCTCATTCTGGAAGGAATTGATAAGCAACATCTCCCAAAGTAAAATATTCTGATGTATCTGAGCCTGGGATCAACAGAGATAAAAGTTTTTGAGGATAGATCAGTGCTGCTGGAGACTTCCCCTGAGGGGCTTTCTCTATTACTTTGGGGCAAGTGGGAAGGCAAAAAAGGGATTTTCTGGATTCTTCATAATCAGATTCAAATCTCTCAGAGAGCAGTAAATAGATATTTGAAAATATGGTTGCATGCATGGACTTTTGTTCCTTCTGGACTTACTCTCTTTCCTATTATATCAGAGAGGCTGAAAATCAATGTGAAGTGAAGCCTGCAAAGGGTCATGATGGAAGTGGTCAGCACTGTGGTCATTTAGAGCATCACTTGTTCTTAAGAGATCAACTGACCCTGTGTTTATGTTCCAGTGTTTGCATATATAGCATGTGTGTGTGTGTGTGTGTGTGTGTGTGTGTGTGTTTGTGTGTATGTGCAGCTATCAATAGCATACCTGTATATCCTCAAACATCTTCATTTGTATGAGTTTTTATTTTTCTATATTTAAGAAGTGATATGATGATTAGTTTTAATTGTTAGCTCTACATAGAGTAGAATCATAGTATAAGAGAATCTCAATGAGAGATTTGTTAGAGCAGGTTGAACTCTGGGCATGTCTCTGGAGGATTTCTTGGTTGTTATTTGATATAGGAAGATTCAAGATCACTGTGAATGGCATCATTCTCTAGGTGGGGGATTTTAGACTTTACAGGAACAGAGAAAGTATTACACATGTATGAGTGTATGTCTTTCTGCTCTTGACTGTAGATGTAATATAACCAGATAATGCAACCAAAATACCCTTAGTTGCTAATTGTCAGGATAATATATCACAGCAACAGGAATCAAACCTCAATGAGGTCAGCCAACGTTATGAAGGCACATTAAACTTAGATCAGCTGTTTATTTTAGTGAGTTTAGAACTGAATAACATAAGCCATAAAATCAGACCCAGCTGAGTAACAGGGACCCATGACAAGAGCATTCACAGTCTCCCTGCTTGAGTCAGGATAAGAAGTGCTCTCATGTGTACAGAAGGTAGATTCTTACATAGCTTCTTTTCCATGTCTTGTTTCCTACTGACATGATGTCATGATGGAGCACTTATCTAGGCTGTGCGTAGACTTCATTCTCATTTCATTTCATATTATTATTATTATATTCAATGTGGTGAACTTTATCTATTGTACAGTTGATAAAGTGGATAAAAGTTTTTGGACTTTTATCCAATTGCCAGTTAGAATTGAGAAATATGAAAGCTTATTTTGAAACTAACTGAAATAATTTTCATTAGTCATTCTAAATCACTTTAGTGTGTATTTCCCTATTTTGGGATATTGTTTACAGCTCTTGCATGATAGAAAATGATCTATAACACATAATATATTAAATACACATTGTTGAAGTTGTGTAATGAAATCATAATTTAGGTAAATGTATATCATTACTCATAACTATATACACTTAAAACAGTCATATTTTCTCTTTTTATGTTTTATAATTTCACAGACATTTTCTTCATTTATATTTCAAATGCTATCCCCAAAGCCCCCTATACCCTCCCTCTGCCCTACTCCCCAACCCACCCACTCCTGCTTCCTGTCCATGGCATTCCCCTGTACTGGAGCATATGATCTCCGAAATGCCAAGGGCCTCTCCTCCCATTGATGGCTGACTAGGCCACCCTCTGCTACATATGCAACTAGAGATACAGCTCTGGGGGGGTACTGATTAGTTCATATCATTGTTCATCCTATAGGTTTGAAGACCCTTTTAGCTCCTTGGGTACTTTCTCTAGCTCCTTCATTAGGGGTTCAAAGGTTTCTTTTTTGTTAGGTTTGGTTTTCTCTCTCTCTCTCTCTCTCTCTCTCTCTCTCTCTCTCTCTCTCTCTCTCTCCTTCTATTTTTACATGTAAAGTGCCTTTATTTCAAAAATCCATCTACAACTTGTAAAACTCTCCCACTATTTGAAAACAGAAAACTGACTTTCAAACTATATGATTATTTATTTATTTATATTATTCATTATTCACTTTACATTCCAATCACAACCCACCCCCTCTCCTCTCAGTCTTACCCTTACAAATCCCCCCCTCATTTGTGTCCCTTCTCCTCAGAGAAGGAGAGTTCCCCCTTGGCTACCATACCACCCTGGGGCATCTGCTCCCAGCAGAACCCGGCATATTCTCTCCCACTTAGGCCTAACTAGGCAGTCCAGTCAGGGGAAGGAGACCTGATGTCAGGGAACAGAGTCAGAGACAGCTCCCACACCACTTGTTAGGGGACCCACATGAAAATCAAGCTGCACATTTGCTACAAATATGTAGGGGTTCTAGGTCTAGCTCTTGCATACTTCCTGGTTGGTGGTCTAGGCACTGTGACACCTCATGGTCTCAGGTTATTGGGCTTTGTAGTTTCTTTTTTGTGGTGTCCTTGACTCAGCTGTCTTTCTCACTTCTATCCCCCACTCTTCCATAGGTCTCCCTGAGCTCCACCTGATATTTAACTGTGGGTTTCTGCATCTGCCTCTGTCTGCTGCTGGATGAAGCCTCCCAGAAGACAAAAATGCTAGGTTCCTTTCTACAATCATAGCAGAATATCCTTAATAGTCTCAGAGGTTGGCTTTCTCACATGGGATAGAACTTAAGTTGGTGCAGCCATTGATTGGCTGTTCTTTCAGTCTCTGTTCTATCTTTATCCATGTACATTTTGTAGGCAAGACAAATTTTGGGTTGAAGGTACTGTAGGTGGATTGATGTCCACCCTTCTCCTCTGGAAGTCCTGCCAGGCTACAGGAGGTGACCAATTTAGTCTCTATATCCTCCTCTGGTAGGAATCTCAGCTAGTGTCACCTTCATTTACTCTATATATTTTCCCCAGTCCCAGGCCTCCACCTAGTCACTAGAAATGCCCCCATCAATTTTTATTCTCATTTATTTCCCGATTCTCTTGCCTTGTCTTCAAGCACTTAATCACCATTCCACATCCCTCTCCCCACCTTCATCCAGTCATATTTTCTGGATTGTTCTGTATATATTGCTTAGGATTCACAACAAATCACAGAAGCAATGATACCAATGCTTCTGATTTTAACAGAAGATTATAAGAATTCATAATTAGCTGATGAGAAGAACTCAACTATTGGAAGAGCAATTGAAAGGATTAGTTGAGCAATGCATTGAGCAATGCAATGTAACATGGCATTAATAATATATTGAGTCAAAAAAGATGGCTCCTGTTATTGATAGTGCAGAGAGACTCGTGCATAAAATAACAATGGTAAATTTAAATTAGATTTAATTTATTATTCTATTTATTGTGTGTGGGTGTGTGCAGGCGCCTGGGGCCAGAGAAGGCTGTCAGAGTTCTTGGAGGGCAAGTCACAGGCATGCAGTTAGTTGTATGCCTCGTAGTGTGGGGTGCTGGAAATTAATCTTGGGTCCTCTGCAAGAATGCTATATACTCTAAAACTCTACGCCATCTCTATAGCTCTTCATTAGCTATTTTGAATTTGATTATCATCTTTTATTTAAACATACACAGATTTTAAGCCTATTAAGCTAAAGTATTAACAATTTCAAGTGTGGGCTTCAAACCTCTGGAAGAGAGAGAAACAAAATATTCCAAATACTCAGACAATTTCTAAGTAAAGTCTACAGATTGTATTGAAATGGCTTTTGTTCACTTACATTGCTTACAATAATGCTTCTTTGATCATAAGAGGTAGCATAGAATTCAATGCAATGCTAAGGAGTAGTTACAACATTAAAGGTAACTTAATTGTTAGGAATCATCAAATCAGTACCTATGAACACTACAAACATTAGGGACAGCCACATGATGGTAGTGTTAAGAAAGAACATTTATGTGTGAGAATTAAACTTTAAATTTTATTTGCTCTGGAAATCAGATACTACCTACCATAGGAAACATCTTATTTTATTTAGCAAGTCTGCTAAATGATATGGGGATTATAATAATGATTTCTGAAAGGTTTATTGACCATAATTATCTTGCACCCAGTTCCAAGTTTTTACTACTTTTCAGAGTCCTGTGGGATGAGCTTTTCTAAGCTTATTGTACTATTGATCTGTTTCAAGGGATGCTGATTTAATAAGGGGACCATCAGGATGGTCTTCTAATGCACTCCGGTTTGGCACCACCTGTGCTAGACTACATGTTCACTTTTATAGTAAGTACTCATTTATTGGAAGCCACATGGCTTCTAAAGAATAGTTACTTATTCACCTGAAGATGCTCAGACTTTCTTTAGTGAAATAAAAATAATTCTATTGTGTTTGTTTGTTATTTGAAATAGAATCTACTGTATTTCTTCCAATAGTGAAGTGCTGTCATGAACTAAAATAAAGAAGAGCAGCTAATTCTTGATTTGGATGCCCATGCTAACATAGGTATGCTCTAAGATAATTCAGTGATGTAAAAATCATGAGTTGTTATGAGGAAGAAGTGCTAAACATGATTAAGATGTTGTATATCCAACCGTATATGGCTTTCTCTAAGATCACAGATTGCTATTTAAGAATTGTCAATTAACTTCAGTAATGAAACTGTAACATTGAAAGAATATAATTTGGAATGTTGAAAATTACAATTAGGAAGAAAGACTCAGATTACAATAAAAGTGAATGCTTACTCCAATGCTTTCATTGTTCAAGGCTTCCAAGGGGGAAGGAAAAGCTAACGGTAAAAACATTTCTCAGCTCAAACACAAAGAGAGGGATTGATACAAATAAGTGTTCATAGCTTCAGATCATAAACCAGTAACACATGCATGGCTGATTTCCAGGGCTACGGGGACATGAAGAACCCATGTGTATTTATTAACATGTACTAGTTATTTCTCAGGTTTGGAACATCTGAAATGTCCTCATTCTTGTGTTGTTTTGAGAAGAACACCTTTTTCCAGACACCAATCTCCTAAACCATTCTCCATTGACCTTGTGGAGTTTGAAATATCCTTGAAGTGTTCCTTTGTGATCTGCTTTTCCACAATTTTCCTCAGAAAACAGAAGTAAAATGGTAAGTGGGTCTTTATGACTCGAGCAACCTAGAATTGGTTGAGGGAAGAAGCACGTCTTTGGCTTTCAATTGGAGAATAGAGAAATAATTTGATGATTGGCCCAGTTTGGACATGCTTGTAACCCCAACATTCAGGATGCTGATGAAGAAGGATTGGAATTTCAAGACCAGTCCTTTATACAGAGCCTGGGAAACCTACTGAGATTTTTCTATAAATAAGAGAAAAAAGAAAGCTTGAGAGTTACCTTAGTAGTACAATGTCTCCCTATCAAGAGGAAAGCTATGGGTTCATTTCTAGTACTGAAAAAAAAATTGAGCATGACAATTATAGATGTGTCAACTGCTAGGGCCAAACATCAATAAGCAACTAAATTTTCTTCATGGCAATCTGTGGATGAAGATGTAAAGAATGCTTTCACAGTGTGTGCTTGAGTATGGCAATCTAGCTTGAGGACAGCATTTATCTTTAAGCTACTCCTAACACCTGTGACAAGCCTAAGACTGTATCCTACTTGGAATCAAATAAGTGAAGTTGCTAGAACTTGTTGGCCACTGAAAGGGGCAACAAGATGTTTGTTACAAGATATTGCTCATTGAATGGCAGCAATACAAGACACATATTCATCATTTTCTACTGGTTACCAGTCTCCTGGAGGGATGAAATAAGATCATATGTAGGTTTATCACAACTATGGAAATTCAACTTGAAGAAACTCAAATTCTGTGTGTTTGCATGTGTGTGTGTGTGCGTGTGTATGTGTGTGTGTGTGTGTGTGTGTGTGTGTGCGTGCACGCGTGCATCTTAGTTAGGGTTTCTATTACTATGATGACACATCATGCCATAAAAAAGCTAGTAGTGGAGAGCAGGGCTTATTTGGCTTACACTTCCATATTGCTATTTATTACTGAAAGAAGTCAGGACAGAAACTCATATAGGGCAGGGTACCGGAGGTAGGAGCTGATGCAGAAGCTGTGGAGGAATGCTGCTTACTGGCTTTCTTCCTCTGACTTGCTGAGGTTGCTTTCCTTCAGAACCAGGAGCACCGGCCCAGGTATGGCACCATCCACAATGGGCTTCGGATCTTCCTCATTGATCACTAATTGAGAAAATGTCTTATAGTTGGATCTCATTAAAGCATCTCCTCAACTGAGGCTCCTTCTTCTCTGATAAATCTAGCTTGTGTCAAGTTAACACACAAAATCAGACAGTACAGTGGGGCTGTGTACATGTTTGTGTGGGTACTTAGGATGCTAGAGATACCTGTGTGTGTTTATGGGAATGGAGGCCAGAGGTGAACATTTCCTGTTTAATTTATCTTAGTTTTTAAAGACAGGATCCATCACCCAAAGTTGCAGTCCACAAAGCTGTCCAAGAGGGCTGGCCACTGAGCCTCAAAGATTCTTCTGTGTCAGTCTCCCCCATAATGAGATTGCTGATGTATGCTATGCACCTGATGTTTTATGTGGACGGTGAGAATAAAAACTCTGGTCTTCATGGTTGCAGAGCAAACAGTTTACTGACTGAGCCATCTCAGGCTCTAAAATTCATTACGGACCACAAGTAATCCTACCCAGTGTCAAAGGAGAAATTATCTTTATTGTTCTGGGCAGTAAAGATCCCTTCCATTGCATCTATAAAGATGCACATCTGTTTTCAGACAGCACATCTGTTTTCCAGTGCTGTTCCTTCACACGTGCCTTTGGAAAAGATATTGCCTATATTCTGCTCACAGGAAGACAGAAACATGAAAGACAAATGGAGATCTTCAATAGCCATGTTTTCTGTTGTGTAGATTTTTATTAGTTTATCTTTGCTTAAAGAGGATGTTGAGGGGTTGTAGTAGGTTATGGATAAGGCACTAGTGTAGCTTTAACCCTAAATAACTTGTCTCAGACATTGTATAAATTTATCTCACTGGATAAGTGATTTTTTGAAATAATAGCATGAAATAGAAAGGTTATACATAATGTTGACCACATGAAATCTTTTCCATGATGTCCTTAATAGGTAGAAGCCAGACCCTGCTTACCATTTTTGGGATAGAAAATATTTAACCTATATAGTCACTTAAAATGACTTTTAGCTGAGAAGTACGTCAAGAAGGATATCTATCTGTCATCTATCTATCTATCTATCATCTATCTATCTATCTATCTATCTATCTATCTATCTATCTATCTATCTATCATCTCTATCTATCAATCATCTATCTATCTATCTATCTATCTATCTATCTATCTATCTATCTATCTATCTACTATCTATCTATCTATCTATCTATCTATCTATCTATCTATCTATCTATCTATCCCGTCCCATCCATTTTGAAATATTGACTGGTAAGATTTCTGTGGGTGAGAAGAATGCTGTGAAAATGTCAAGTAACAGATATTATAAGACATGGAAACTTGTGTGTAAAGTTTTGGTGATATACATATGGTTAGATTTTAGGGGAGCCTGGTGATATAACTATATCTGATTTTGGTATTTTCTTTCAATAGTTTTGAGGAGAATTGTTTAAGGGAGGGATTGAGTATAGATCAGAAGATTTGAAAAAGAAGAGACTCTTAGAATTCTATTTTAGTAATCAATATCTGAATTAAGGGTCTTTCAAAGGGAATGGTGGAAAAGTGGGTTAAAGAGATATTTGGAAGTAGAATCAATAGGGCTTGATGAATAATTCACTGATGGGAGTTAGAGATTCCAGGGTAACCTTATTGTGTATAACAGAAAAACTCTTGGAGAAAAAAAATATTGCCACTGGAGAATGGTTGTGGGCATGTGTGTTCTTCGAGTGAGAAAGGAATTATGAGCTAATTTTGGATATAATGACTTTGTGCTAAATGAAATTTAAATAAGGTCCCTGCCAAATGGCAGCAACATAGGGTCAACAATAAAGGTTTAGGTAACTTCAGTTCTTATGAGGGGGGTGCTGAGACTAAAGATCATTAATTTATATAATTGTTTCCTAGTTCCTAGATGTTGATGAGTTCCACGTTTGACTAATAAAGTTTTAGGTAACTTTAGCTCTTATAGAGGAGTGCTGAGAATAAAGAGATTAAACTATGTAATTGTTTCACAATTCCTAGATTTTGATGAGTTCCCTTTGTGACTATTATTTCTTCTGGAAATAAAACAAATAGTAAAGCCTTGGAGAAACAGAAAAAATATTTTCTATCACTTTTATCTGGCAATACATGCTGATAACTTTTTTTTAAGGTGTCATCTCCAAATTAGGTGAAAGGTTGACTCATTTAGAAAAGAAAGTATTAGAGTAACTGTTTTGTAGCAACTATGTATTTACCTTTATGCAATGGTTATGTTAAAAAAAAAAACCCAAAACAACCATAGTGGTCTATAAATGGGACTTTTTCTTAGAAGAAAACATGGACAGCTTTTATGTTTTGACACTACGAAACTGTAGTTTCTTTTGAAAAATTTAGTTATCTGGCCTACAATGAATTCTACTTTGATTCTGATTGTTATTATATTTATTTTTAGGCATCTATTTTGAGGGTTTTATTGCTCTGGTAACGCTGTTTTAGTGAGCACGTGTCATTCCTTCTTTAGGAAGGTTATTATTCTGTTAGATTTATCAGGCTCTACAGTGCATTCTTATGTGCTTTAATCATGTTTTCCTTTAAGCAACTCAAACAAATAATAGTTATCTTCTTACATTCAGTTAGATCTATTGGTCTCTTCTAAGTGTCTAATATCCACCATTTCTTGGTCAGTAAAATTATTTCTTTTGCCATTATCAAACAAAGAAATTCACAAGTACCTTTTGACTCTTTTTTTTTCTAGTAGTTTGAAAAAATAATCATCAATACATCATATAATCATGGCTAGGAAAAAGTCAACTCTGTCGTATCTAATTGGCTATCAGGGGCCACAAGACTAAATAACGTGTATTATTTTTGGCCCATAAACTATACCCTGAGAGACAGCTTGAACTAAATTTCTATTAATATATTAATATTCATAGGCCTTCATCTATTTGAAGTGTACAGTACATGTATTTTTGACCTCCTATGATTATTATAAGAGCCAAATTAAGACATATGACTTATAGTTACCTGTATGAATGCTATTTATAGCTCTTTTTTCTTTGGAAGTCCATTTTTTGATTTTTTTCATATTTCTTTTTTTATTGGTATTTATTTACATTTCAAATGTTATCCCTCTTCCCAGTTTCCCCTCCACAAAACTCCTGTCCCCTCCCTCCTGCCTCTATGAGGGTGCTATGAGGGTGCTCCCCAACTCACCTACCCATTCCCACCTCACCGCCCTAGCATTCCCCTAGCTGGGACATTGAGCCTTCACAGAACCAAGGGCCTCCCTTCACATTGATGCCAGATAAGGCCACCCTCTTCGACATATGTAGTTGGAGCCATGGGTCCCTCCATGTGTATTCTTTAGTTGGTGGTTATAAGATCCTGGGGGATTTCATTGTTTGATATTATTGTTCTTACTGTGGTGTTGCAAACCCCTTCAGCTCCTTCATTCTTTCCCTAAATTCTCCATTGGGGTACACATGTTTAGTCCAATGGTTGACTGCAAGTATGTAAATCTATATTGGTAAGGTTCTGGCAGAACCTCTCAGGGGTCAGCCATACCAGGCTTTTGTCAACAAGCATTTCATAGTATCAGCAATATTGACTGGGTTTCGTGGCTGCATTTGCATTGGATCCCCAGGTGGGGCAGTCTCTGGATAGCCTTTCCTTCAGTCTCTGCTCTACTCTTTGTCCCTGTATTTCCTTTAGACAGGAGCAATTCTGAGTTTAAAATTTTGAGATGGGTGGGTGGTCCCATCCCTCAACTGGGAGCCTTGCCTAACCTCTGGATATGATTTTTACAGGTTCTTTCTTCCCTTTTTTGGGTATTTCACCTAATGTCATCCCAGTTGGGTCCTGGAAGCCTCTTGATTTTCTGGTGGTTACTCCTGTTCCCCATCCCCCATTGCTACACACCTCTGTTCAATTTCCTGACCCTCTGTACATCTCCCTTGTCTCCTCCCACATCTGATCCTACTCCCCTTTTCCATTCTCCCTTCTCTCTTCCTCCCAAGTCCCTTCCACCTTCTACCTCCATTGATTATTTTGTTCCTCCTTCTAAGTAGGACTGATACATCCACACTTTGACCTTCCTTTTTCTTGAGCTTCATATGGTGTGTGAGTTATATTGTGGGTATTCCAACCTGTTTTCCCCTAATATCCAGTTATATACTATGTATTTTCTTTTGTGACTGGGTCACCTCACTCTAGATGATATTTTCTAGTTCCATCCATTTGTCTGCAAGTTTCATGAAGTCCTTGTTTTTAATAGCTGAGTAGTGCTCTATTGTGTAAATGGACCACATTTTCTGTATCCATTCCTCTGTTGAGGAACATCTGTGTTTCCAGCTTCTGGCTATTATAAATAAGGTTGCTATGAACATAGTGGAGTGTGTGCCCTTTTTATATGTTGGAACATTTTTTGGGTATATTCTCAGGAATGGTATAGTTGGATCCTCAATTGATCCATTCTTATCTCCTTGTAGAAAGCTCAAGTCCAAGTGTATCAAAGACCTGCACAGTAAACCAGGCATACTAAATCTAACACAAGGGAAAGAGGGAAAAGCCTCAAAAACATTGGCACAAGGGAAAATTTGCTGATCAGAACACCATGGCTCAGGCGATCAACTGTAGACAAATGGGACCTCATAAAATTGGAAAGTTCTTCAAGACAATGGACATTATCAACAGAACAAAAGGGCAACCTACAGAATGGGAAAAGATCTTTACCAACCCTACATCTGATAGATGGCTAATATCCAAAATGTACAAAGACCTCAAGGAGTTAGACTCCAGAGAACCAAATAACTCCATTAAAAATGGGGTACAGAGCTAAACAATGAGTTCTAAACTAAGGAATCTTGAATGGGTGAGAGGTACTTTAAAAAATGTTCAACATCCTTAGTCATCAGGGAAATGCAAATCAAAATGACCCTGAGATTCTTCCTCACACCAGTCAGAATGGCTAAGATTAAAAATTCAGGTGACAGCAGATGCTGGCAAGGATGTGGAGAAAGATGAACACTTCTCCTTTGCTAGTGGGATTGCAAGCTTGGACAGTTTTATTAGAGTTTGCAAAAGGAAAAGAAAAGAAAGAAAATGAAAACACCCCAGGGTAGGTATCATGTGAATCTCAGCAATGCTCTAAAGAGAATAAAGAAGAAAATGCAAAAGATAAAAACCAAAGAAGATAAGTAAGTAAGTAAGTAAGTAAGTAAATAAATAGCAAAGATAGCAAAGTTCATGTCGCTTATGGCACTTGGTGGCAGTCATGTCGCTTGTGGCACTTGGTGGCAGTCATGTCTCTTGTGGCACTTGGTAGCAGTCATGTCGCTTGTGCCACTTGGTGGCAGTCATGTCACTTGTGGCACTTGGTGGCAGTCATGTCACTTGTGGCACTTGGTGGCAGTCAGCCAGATGATTGGGAAGGAGACTTTGGAGCAGGCTTAAGAAAGAATAAGAAATGAACGCAACATCCTCAGACAAGTGATAGACAAAGAAATGGAAAGTAATATTTTTCTGCGTAGTTCAGAAAAGTGGGTGGACTCATGAAGCCTTTGTATACTGCTCATTAGGAGATTTCACTAATAGGTGGGAATCTTGAAAGGAAGGATTTTCTCATTATAGGCCTATTATTTCTCCTATCCCATACTGTAACATGAAACCATATTGGAAGCCCAGCTCCCAAGGATTGCCCTATCTTTTAGCAGATTGATTTTTAGACAGGTCATGGACTTGAGCCATAGATTAACTCCTCATAAAGAAGACTGCGGCACATCTCCTCCTGGAGGTTGATTATAGTCGTTAGAGTAGCATTCTCCCCTGACAGAGGTTAAGCAAAAGGCATTTATGAGATGGGCTGAAATTGGGGAACAGATATAACCCATTTCACCATGGAACTAGAGTTGCTTTAATTATGTATAATAAAGTTATTATTGTTTGCTGACTTGTAGCCATTTAAATATAACATCTTTCCTATTAGTGGCATTAGAATGTGCATTGTAGACACTATGAGGAGGTCTTAGACTCAGGTTTCCTCTACTTTGTGGCTCTCTTCACCCTCCAAAATTGTATCAACTTGTCTATCAGGGGAAGGTAGAGAGTAACGAGATGTGTTGTAAATCTGTTTAGACTGACAGACAGACAGATGATAGATATGTAGTATTGCTGTGTATGTTTGTTTCAGAGTATGCTTTCATCTTGATTTTTTTCAGGATTTATGAATCTTTATTTTCTGATCATGGAGGAATCTGTAGAATCAATCTGAAGTGACCATTACCTTCACATTTTACCTTAGGTTTGATGTTTATACACAGCTAATATTTAAGAGCTATTCTTTGTAGTGGATCTTGGTGTGCTCAGCACTGACTACTATTCAAAGAAGGCTTCTTTACATTTCCTTGGCCATACACAGATGGCTAAACTATGATTTGAGAAGGTAGAACCCTACATATCATGTTCTCAATAAGCACTTGTTGAGCCTTTTGGATATTAGGGTTTGTAAGATTAGCCTCTCACTCAGACTACTTGCTGTTAATTTTAGTTGTGAATCTACTGGAAAACCAGTATGAGACACAAGGGTCAGAGGAAGATTTTTAAAAAAATCTTATCAGATTTTGATAACATCTAATCTACTATTACTGGGGGAAGAGAAGATGGTAAGTACTAAAATGGATTAAAGTTGAAGTTTTACAATTTGATACTGCCTGTGGATCATTGACTGTATCCATTCTCAAACAATTAGTTTCTGTTATTCTTACCTGCTACCAAATGCATCTTGGTGTTCATGATAGATATTTTATCTATATTATCTCTGTACAGAATCACTTTAAATACTGCAGCACACATTTATTTTTCAATGGATCTCCTTTTCTGGATGAAACAACACTAATATAACTATGAATGTGAAAATGATTAATGGTGAATCTGCCCCAAGAAGAAAAACAAACATATTTAAGAGGCAGAACAGGGAGATCATTTTCTTGGGCCAATGAGTTAGATATGGTCTGTGTTAATTTACTAAAATTAAAAGAACCTAAAACTCCTAAAACTCATCAAATGCCATTCAGTTTCCTGATATTTGATAATCACCAACCCTTCCTTCCTTCCCTGTGTTATACTATCTGACAATCAAAAGATCAGGAAGAGTATTTATGAGGCAATTTATATTCTGCTGAATGAATTTGATATGTCAGGTTCTTGTACATCTTACTTTTGTTGAATGATGGCCAGAGAACAGATTCCTAACGAGGGAGTGAGCTGAATCCTTCTTCCTAGTAGGTAACAGGTAACAGTGCTACTGCTGTGCTCTTTATAATGTAAATCTG
This sequence comes from Mus pahari, assembly GCF_900095145.1. NCBI lineage: Eukaryota > Metazoa > Chordata > Mammalia > Rodentia > Muridae > Mus > Mus pahari. The sequence continues at coordinate 8,446,866 of NC_034599.1, read as the reverse complement.
AATGAGCCAGACATAATTTAATACTATCAAGAAAAGAATTATGAAATAATTGAACTCCCTGTGGGTAATTATGTGGGTGTTCCCCCATACTTGGACCAGAGCTTAAATATGATTTTCTGATACTTGTCTAATTAATGCTCTATCAGTATGCACCTTTGATGTTTCCTCCATTAGAACTGATTTAAGATTCATGTATAGATAATTTTCTGTAATATATTCTTGTGCAACATAAAACTCAGTATACATTTTGTATCAATAAATTATTTCTTTACTTAAAGTATCTCCCTGCTTGGATTTCAAATCTTTTGCTAGAAATGGCTTGACTTACACTGTGATGATAATGCTCTATGGATAGATGCAGTCCCGACTCTCTTGAGGTCTAATGACATATCAGGTCAAAGAATAGAGAGCTCAGTCTGATCACACAGAGCTCCTGGATGCTAACTCATGCTTTGTAAGTCCATCTGCATGTCTGTGAGTGTGTGCCTGATGGGGCAGTGTGCCTTTTACGTCAGGCACATTTTTCTCACTTGATTGTTTTTGGATGTGAGTTCATGCCACTTGTGACAAATGCTTACACTCAATTTCTAAGACATGTTTATGCTTGTTGGATGCCAGAACATAGCTATAGAACCTTATCCGGTGAAAGGATGTACTGACTGATATCCTCATTGTGTCCTGAATCTGGACATGGCCTTCTGCCTTGCTTTCCTGCTTTTCCAGATACAATCTTAAGTATGTGCCGGGCAATTGTGTTTAAATTGCTCTGTCCTGTGAAAGGGGTGCTCTGTCAATATTTAGTATGTGCTTACTGACATTTGTTTACATGATCATGTTTTTTTGAACTCAAGAAGCTTTCCTTGGATCATTACTTTCTTTGTTATATTCATGTACACTGAAAGTGAAGTAATGCTTTCTACAGCATTAATCTGTGGTTTGTCCCATTCTTCCAGGTCCTCAGATCTCATGTTTCAGAGACACAGATCTGAATAGGTCAGTGAAAGTCAACAAGTAGGAGCCATTACCTTGTGTTTTGTGACACGTTCTATCATTGGACGAAAGTACACCAGCTAGATTAGGCCAAGTGGCCAGGAATCTTCCTGCCTCTGTCTCCGCAACACTGAGATTACTCAAATCTCCCACACCTTAGTTTTTATTTTTGTTAGTTCTGATGCTTGACCACAGGTCCCTGTGCGTATGTGGAAAGCACCCTGCTACCTGAATTTTTGGTATAACTCCTCTCTGGAGAGACTTCTCTTTGTTCTAGAGTGGACTGCATGGGGAAAGCAATTGTAATCATTCATAGTGACTGCCAATTTGAAAAGATCTAAGAGACACCCCCTTGAACATGTCTTGAGGGGACTTTCTAGTTTATGCTAATTAAGGTGGGAAAACTAAATGTGAGTAGCACCATTCCAATGTTGGATTTGGGGTTGAATAATAATGAAAGAGCTGAACACTAACATTCATCTCTCTCTACTTCCTAACTGAGGACATAGTGCAACCAGCTGCCTCAGGGTCCTGCCACCATGACAGACTGATACAGATGGGCTCTACCCTACTTCCTCCCTTCATTTCCTTGTCAGGAGGTTTATTATCTCAATGAGACAAGTAATTTCTGTAGCAAGTAACACACATGTGCAATAAGCAGCACTGGATCAGTTTCAGCAGGGAAGTAAACATTTATCAAACTTTTGGAAGTTCAGATAAAGATGAGAGAAAGAAAGTTAGGGTCCATTCGTTAATATATTTCTACTCTGGAAGGCTGGCATTAGTTAGAGATTTGTGTCTTATGGAATCAAAGCATAAAGTGCTTCCTAGCTACATTACATTAACTGTATTGCTACAGACCAATGAAGGTAAATTGACAGCTACGATGAAAGATACATCTACATTGGTAGTTACATTTCTATCTATGTGTTACTATTTGCATATATTTAAATAATTCTATGTGCATAATTGGTACAGTAGACTGTGTTCTGATTATATAATTATTTGACTGTTTGTATACCTTACAGGTAAATTTTTCTTCTAATTTCAGTATGGGTTTTTCACTTAATAATACTCATTAATATTTACTTTCCATCACTTAGTATGCATTCTGGGCAGAAATCATTTCACTTGGAAATACTATAAGGTCAGGGATATTTCCTTTCAAATATTACCATTTTACATGGGTAAATTCTAAAGGTCCTAATTTTCAACAACATGCTTAATTATGTTTTCAGTTCCATTCTAACACACTGTTCTCTCCAAACCATATCCCTTGCTCCATTCCCTCTTAAACTCTTAACTTTCACTCAGAATGGTTTTTTTTTCTCAGTGATTCCCAGACATTCTGTTCTAGAACCTGCTTGAAATACTTTACAGTGGTGGTAGATTGTAATGTTTCCACGCACATCTACGTGCATTGATACTGCCAATAGGTCTGTCCAATCCTATTCAACCCACTAACATTATTGGAAATACCCTTAAGTACAGAAATCGGGTTTTATTCTCCGATTTTTAACTCCATGGAGTACCTTGTATCTTCCATGTAACATAACACAGTTTTGGAACTGTGTAACTCATTACTTCTGTTATCTTGGTGTCTTACAGTTTTATTGCTGTGAAAAGACCCATGACCATGTAACTCTTATAAAGGAAAACACTTAATTAGGACTGGCAATAAGTTCAGAGATTTATCATGGCAGGAAGCATGGCAGCATTCAGGTAGACATCATGCTGGAGAGGAGCTGAGAGTTCTGTATTCAGAGCTACAGACAGCAGAAGAGAGAGAGAGAGAGAGAGAGAGAGAGAGAGAGAGAGAGAGAGAGAGAGAGAGAGAATCTACCTGGGTGGAACTTCTGAAATGTCAAAACCCACACTAAGTGACAGTGGCACACTTCTTCCAACAAAGCTATACCTCTCTATTGGCCTGTGCCACTCTCTATTGGCCTGTGGGGGCCATTTTCAAAGAAACACATTCCACTCCATGGCCCCCATTGGCTTATATCCATATCATAATGTCACAAAAACACATTCAGTGTAGCTTCAAAGGCCTTTTTAGTCTATTACAGTCTAAGTATTGTTTAAAGTCTAATGTTCAAAGTCTCTTCCGAGACTCATGTAATATATTAACTGTAATGTGCTATAAAATCAGAATTAAAAGCAGATCAGATACTACCAACATAGATCACATGTGATATACATTAGTGTTCAAAGGAGAGTAAAAGGAGTATGATAAGGAAATTCTGGACCAAAGAAAGACCAAAAAACCAACTGTGAAAACTCCAAAATATTTATTTCCATGCCTGATGTCAAAGTGCTCTTCAGATCTCCAACTCCTTTCATCTTTGTTGACTATAACACACTTCTTTCTTTTGGAATGGTTCTACTTCTTGTTAGCAGCTTTCCTTGGCAGGTATCCCACAACTTTAGCATCTCCAAATCTTGGGTTTCAAGGCAATCTGGGCTTTATCTTCACAGGCTTATGCAATGATCTATCTAGGACTCTATATTGGGGCATCCCTGACATATACCTGGCCTCATCAGCTTTTCATAATCATGGAGGGAGACTCCATAACCCCTTTCTTGTATCCTTGATTCTAAAGCCAAACCATGTGGCCAAAGCTCCCAAATTTTGCTATTTGCTGGGGCTGGAATATACCTGCTCATTTCATTTTCACCAGCATTCTGTTTTCCATGGTTCCCTTCATTGCTTATGCTTGGCTAGCCTGAAACTCCCTCTGTAGATAAGGCTGACATTCAACTCAGAGATCTATCTGCATCTGCCTCTCTTAAAAGTGTGTGCCACCATCTGTCCCTAAACTTTTCTTTAATTCCTTTCCCCAAATTGGAAGCAAAGCTGGGTGGAGTCTTGCCCTGAGGCCATTACTTCCTTTATTCCATTTAGCATTATGCTTATCTTTAATCTGTTTATCTCTTTGAATACATTACACTTCCTGGTGTCCCTTTTGACTTAAACTGTACTTTTTAGTTTTCCTGCTTAGCTTGTTTCTTTAGACTGGCCACTAATAACCATAAGGCACAATCAATAATTGCCCCTTTGGAAATCTCTTCTGCCAATGCTACTAACCCAAAAGTCTTTGTCTAGTCTCAGGGATATTTTTTTTTTTTGGATAAATGTAAAAAGCAGTTCCATTCTTTGCCAAAAATATCACAAGATATTTAGGCCCCATACTAATATTATTCTCCTCTGTAATCTCTTGAACCAGAACCCACAGTTCAAATATTCCTTCCTACCAGTATCTTCTATGCTTGACTGGTATTATTAAACCTCACTCAAATCATTTAGTTGTTTTCTTAAAGTACCATAGTCCATAGTCCTTCAAATAAAAGCATGATCAGGCCTACAATAGCAATACTTTACTTCTAATATCTTTGGATCTCTTTTGCTGTGAAGAGACACCATGACCACGGCAACTTACTTCCATTAAAGAAAACATTTAATTGTTGAGGGTGTCTTGTCGGTCCAGTCCATTATCTTCATGGCAGGAAGCATAGCAGCATTCAGGCAGATATGGTGCTGGAAAGGAGCTGAGAGTTCTACATCTGGAAAAGTAGGCAGGGAATGTGACACTGAGCCTAACTTGAGCTTCTAAAATCTCAAAGCCCATCCCCAGTGACACACTATTTCTAACAAGTCCACATCAGCTCTAAGGCCACACCTCCTAATAGTGCCACTCTTTATGGGCCTATGAGGGCCATGTTAATTATCCCTACCACATCTAGTAAATGGTTTGTTATTGGTGACAGGAAACTCAGCCTTTTAATTGTCTCATATCATATTAAAATCTTAAAGATGAATTTGGCACAGTGAGCTTCCTCAAGTAAACAATGCATGGAACAGGCAGCTTGGTGAATTAGTTAAATAAAATACATAGTTGCTATGTTTCTAGTTATTGATTGATTTATTAAACCCATTGCCAGAGTAATCAGTTTTGTTAAAGTAGCTGAATACCTCACCACATACCATAAGCAATGCATTAACAACAAGGAGTCTGCTTCATTACAAAAGTAAGTTGTAACAAAGGAGGATACTTTGGTTTTAATAGCATCATTTCTACAGAGAACTGAAATTACTTTTATTTTTCTTAGAGTAGCTTCTGATATTCAGGTATGTCTGACAGATAAGTGATTCTTATATTAGAAATTCTACCTGTGATGTGCCACAGCAGACACTATCCTGTGCAATGATATTAGCAAATTTGGATAGACTTGCTTCTGTACGACTTTTCTGATATTAGATCAGTGAAAAAGTAACAAATTAAAGTAAATGTATAAATAGATGAATACTTCTAGAACAATTATTAGATATATGATTTACTTTAGTTTGCTAGGATAAATAACCATTTCCCTCTGTCTTTCTCCCCTTGGAAGGGAGAAGATCCACTGGCTATCACTCCACCCTGGCACACCACATCTCTGAAGGGCTAGGCACATCCTCTTCCACTGTAGACAGATAAGGCAGCCCAGTTAGGGGAACTGAGACCGTAGACAAAATCAGATTCAGGGACAGACCCTGCTCCGGTTGTTGGGGGATCCGCATGATGACCACGCTGCATATTTGCTACATATGTGCTGGGGCCTAGGTCTAGACCATTATTTAGTGTTTCAGGCTCTGGGAGCCCAGGCTCTGGGAGCCTCCAAGGGTCCAGATTGGTTGACCCACTTGGTTTTCCTGTAGCGTCCCCATCCTCTTCTGGTCCCTCAGTCATTCTGCCAATTCTTCCTCAAGACTCCTCAAGCTCTATCTAATGTTTGGCTATGGGGGTGTCTGCATTCATTTCCATCAGCTACTGGGTGGAGCCTCTCTGAGCACACTTATGCTAGGATACTGTCTGCAAGCACATCAGAGTATTGTTCATAGTGTCAGTGATTCTTACTTTTACACTGTTTAACACTAACAAATGTTCATGAACAACGAGCTTACCAATTACTCTAAATAAGTCTCAATTGAAGAACTTGATGACTGACACAACTTGCTAAATGATTCTTTTCACTTTCTCTTGTAGTAACAAGATTATCTCCTATGGAATGCTATAGGAAGTTATAGAGTGCTGTATAAAGTATCAGATTAGGATTTAACTGCTAAAATGACTAGGAACCATGGATGTTGGTAAGAGCCCTCAGCAGAGTGATTGCACAGTACAATGGAGGATTAAAAACATCACACTAATAACTTATAGGTTAAATATAAATTATAAAGGATAAATGCAGATTATATGCATTTAATATAAATTATATACACCAAATATAATATATTCTTTAGTGTATATATTTTATACAGTGAATAAAATTATATATATTAAATATTACTAGTATAAATGAAAATTATATATGTTAAATATAAATTATATATGTTAAAACCAGAATTAAATATGAGTTAAAAGTATAAAATACAAGTCATAGTCTATATAAAATACATAAATTTGCATGTCTACAAGGACAGGGAATTATGGAAATAACTCATGGAGCTCTAAAAAAACCAGTTGTATAAAATAAAAAGGAGTTGTATAATCCTTCATATATATTTTTTTAAATTTTAACTTAGGATGTGAAGGAATTCTCTGCTGCTGAGTGTTTATGGCATTCTATAACTAGGAATCCTTATGCCCAGGTGAAATGGAAGGACTCGCTTACTGGCATATGGCATAGTCCTGATCTGGTATCAATATGGCAAGGCGGGCATGTTTGTTTTTTTCCACATGATAGGTCAGTCAGCAAAGGCATGAGGTTATTCCTGTTGTCTGATATGCATCTGTTAATTATATTTCTAAAATATGGAATTCAATACAATGGTAAATACTAATGTATATCCTTTTGTAAACTGAAGTTCACATTAGCTTCAAGGTATCAAGAGCCCTAAGACTTGGAATCACCTGTCACAGAACAAATGGACTCCAGATAAGAGTACACCTGTCTGTCCTTGAAAATGGGATTTGTCTCTTGGTCTTGGAATTTTTTACCTTCCACAATCACTAGATAATTTAAAATTCTGTTCCTAGTCTATATTTCAGTAGATTTTCACTTAACTGATAGACTTTATCCAAGGATCACCTGTGGAGTTGCTGAACATGTTCTGTACCCACCAAGCCATCTCACTTGTCCCAAGATTTGCTTTAATATATTAGAACTAATTTTGTTTCACACAATTAAAATTCTTGTACAATTAGAATTCCCTCTCGGGAGTTATGTAGTTCATTTTTGAAAGTGGAAAATTTTCAGTATTACTTTGGATCTTGGCTGTTCTGCAGTAGAATGGAGTTCAGAGTCTTGCTAATTCTTCTTGCATAAAGCACATGTTTTTGGTCTATTGAGGCACAGGCTGTAAGAGTCAGGAGGATGCTAAAGTTTCACCTTTACCTTTTCCAGACTGAAAAATTCTGGTTGTTTGAGGTAAACAAATTTTCTGAGGTTTCATAGCTGGATGAAAAATAAAGGGGCCAATCACAAAATTTTCATTACTCCAATGTGTTATTATTTGATTCATGCTATTCTGACTCACATTGGATTCAGTCTCAAGTAGAGGAGAAGCAAGCTGAGAAGGCCAGTGATAGCCCAGAAAATATGTGATAGCTGAAGCCTTCCACCGTCAGGCTTTCACCCTGATCTCCCATCCAAGTGTTAACCAAGTCTGACTCTGCTTAGCTACAAAGTTCAGGGGAGATTGGGTAAGTTCAGGGTGGGATAGCCATAGAACTCTTATGGTTTAAGCCAAATTCTAAAATATAGTGCCTATGTTTCATCTATTTATGACACTTCTCTCAACTTATTCCTATTTAATATACATGAATACACATTCATTTACATGTCTCCAAGCTACAGTAAACAACCTACAATCAGTAACCTGTGTAGAAACCTTTTGAAGAAAATGGAGGGTATTTATATAAAATTCCTTTGAAAATTATGGGTTAGTCTTATGGGCCTAGGGATCACTCTTGGGTCTTCTAATTTGGTACTAAGTGCTGAACTACCTTGCCAGCTGAAGAATACATTTTAGATACATATTGTTCATATTACTCTTTTCTAAGTCAGTGTCTGAATCTGTACTTGCCTTCCTGAAGAAAAATTTAACTGCAATCATTTGGTTTCCTTTCCTCTTCTTCCATTTCTTGGAAAGCTGCTACTGGTGGGTCCCTTGCAATTAGGTAAGTAGCACTTCCAATAGTGTTCTCAACCTGAACCTGAGTGCCAATAGCTTACAGGAGGGAATAACAGATCCATAGGTTTACAATTCTAGACCCCCAGAACAAGAGGCTATAGTGTGAAATTTCCAAAGCCACAGAATTATAGCTCTATGGGCTCTATATGAGAGAGTTGCTTTGAACTTTGTATTATAGCAGCCTATCATCTGGCAGCTAATGTTAGTTTTCATGCCTTGGAGGTCAGGAATCTCTCTGTCTACCTTCCTAGCCCTGGATCTCTCAGCCCTGGTATGTGCAGTGTTGTCTCCCTTGCTCTCCATTTCCCCTTTGCCCCATCACAGTCTCAGCTCTCATACTCTGTTCATCTATTCTCTTGCTATTTCCATGCTAGCTGCTCTCTAGGTGTCCTCAGTGACCTTCTCAGGCTTTGCTTACCTCTACTATTGTATTTCTGGAGTAGGAAGCCCTCAGGTTTTGTTTGTATGTTACCGTCTCAGCTTGCCCTATTCATGATAAGGACCAAAGATCACGAGTGCACAAAATTCTATCTGACAAAGTTATTAAGGGCTAATATTACTACATTGAAAGAAATTCCCCCAAACTTATACAAAGGTAAAACCACACCACTTATGCAGCCATAGAACATTGTGGTGTGTTTGTCCCCAGCTTCTAGTTGCCCCATTCACAGTTTTGCCCCTATATGTATTGACTTTTCATCAAAATCAAAAATTTTTCAGCCCCAAATCTCTAACATGCAACAATCAGAAACATCAAATGTGCAATATAAAAGTAACTTTTGCTGGGTAGTGGTGGCACATGCCTTTAATCCCAGCACTTGGGAGGCAGAGGCTGGTAGATTCCTGAGTTTGAGGCCAGCCTGGTCTACAGAGTGAGTTCCTGGACAGCCAGGGCTACACAGAGAAACCCTGTCTCAAAAAGAAAACTAAAAGTAACTTTTCTTCCCCTGATATAATTGTTGTCTTGGAGGCTTGCTCCTTCTGTCTGCTAGTCAAGGCCTAGTCCTGGAAACTTCTAGCCTCTGTACAATTTTTTTGTTTGGATCAGGCCTAGGATGTTTCCAGCATCTGAGATTTACTGCTGAATAAGCTCACCCTTTCTTGTTCTTTCTGAACTCTGTCTGTCTAGTTCAATTCAACTGTTCTGGCTGAAAACTTCTCTCCAAGCTAATTCAATTTGGCTTCTTCTGAATTCCTTTGTTTAACTTCAAACTACTCTAGCAATATGTTCTAATCTGGCTCCTTTTCATTCTCTGGCTTGTTCTGTCTTTACCTATGTCTTGATTGTTTTCTCCTCAACCTGTCTTTATAAATCTCCCCTAGTAAAACTGCTTCCCTGGACCCTTCTCTTGAGAGTTGGGCATATTCGCTATTCAGTCACACCGTTCTCTGATTTGTCAGTTTGCCTGCCACACAATTAGACACCATGTTAAAACATGTGTGCTTCCTTCTACAAACTAACTTTACCATCATTGTTTGAGATTAAAAGCATGTACTAAGGGCATATCTGTATTCCAGCTAGAAAGATTAAAGGTATGTGCTAAGGGCTGAAGCATACCACAACTAGAAACACACTTTCTCAGTAAATAACACAATCATGGAGTTCACAGTGTGATCATATATCCTGCATCAGTGCAAGCCTTCTTTTTGTCAAGTATGAGCTGATTATAACAGGAAAACACTCAGCTTTAGTGAGAAAGGATGAGAGACAGTGCTGTCCAGAGTAATTGTAGGTAAGAACACATAGAATTCAGAGAAAATAGACTGATGGGAAATCTTCCAGAAAAATTCAAGCCACTGGAATGGTTGGGACTGAGTAAGCCCCCTTGAAGCTGTGTAGTCTTTGTGAAGTTGCTGTAGTCTTTGTAACTGGAGTTCATTGTTCACATAGCCAGAGGGCCAGGAGGATCGGCCAGTTAATGTCAAAACACACATGCTTTATTGATTCCTCTTTGCTCAAGGGAGTAAGAAATAAAGTTCCAACTAGAGTCATTAAAAGTTCAAAACCGCCGGGCGTGGTGGTGCACACCTTTAATCCCAGCACTTGGGAAGCAGAGGCAGGCGGATTTCTGAGTTCGAGGCCAGCCTCGTCTACAGAATGAATTCCAGGACAGCCAGGACTACACACAGAGAAACCCTGTCTCGAAAAACAAACAAACAAACAAACAAACAAAGTTCAAAACCATTTAAGCCCATCTGACTATTTTATTTAAATTAAAAAAATGAAAAGTGAGTGCTTATAATGAAATTCTTGCAAATTTACTAACTGTATTTACCATTTCTTAATTTTTAGTCAAGCGTATATAAAAATGTTGTCCTGTATCATGAAGAGGGTTCAATTGTTCCAAATATTCATTCAGATATTTTAAAATTAGTGAAATATGCCATTGCTTGCCTACCTGTTGTATCTAATCCTACAATTCTTCCCTTAGCCTTTGTCTGAAGAAATCTATATTTTCCATTTGTAAAAATATAATAAAAAATTAAAATTTAAAAGGTATTTTTGAGAAAATGACCTAAATGATACATCTTTCATTGTTATGTTTGCATCAGACAGGGATTTTTGCTTCCTATAAGGCTATTTTATTTGGTTTAGGTTTTACAATTATATAAGAAGTTTTATAAACTCTCTAATAATAGAGTGTTACAATAAAGTTATTTTATTGTAGAGACTCTATAGAGAGTGTGATCCTAAGAGCTTTTCACCATCCTACAGGACAACTTTAACTAGCTTCATAATTTAGCAATTTCATTTCTAAATGAAATTTCATTACTCTCAACTGACTATGTGCATTAGTACTTCTTCATCCACTAGCTGGCTTGTCATGAGTTTTGACACAGGCTACACAGATACTCTGAAATCTTTGATAATATTTAGACATGTTGCCTTAAGCTTGGCTCCAGGGTACACCCTAGAGCCACTGCTTCTGAAGTCTGTGTTTTTATCATTGTACTGTCAAATGAATGCCCTTATTGTCCCATGCCACCACATGTAACCCTCTGTCTCCATTCCACACTGGGATGTTCTGTTCCATCCTTTCTCCTTGTTTCTAAAGAGACCATCACATATACTTTCATTGCACTTCTCTCTCTCTCTCCATCTCCTTCTCCCTCTTCCTTTCCCTCTTTCTCTTGTTCTTTCTCTCATTTCTTCTTTTCTCTCTCTCAAGTTTGTCTCCCTTCTCACTTAATTCATCTTGTCTAAAGATGGAAGGATAGTTTACAATGCAGACAACTTTGGCTTCATGTTCCTGTCACTCCTCTATTTAAGACTAATACTTAAGCCAGGCAGTGGTGGCACATGCCTGTAATCCCAGCACTTGGGAGGCAGAAGCAGGCAGATTTCCGAGTTCGAGGCCAGCCTGGTCTACAGAGTTCCAGGACAGCCAGGACTGTACAGAGAAACCTTGTCTTGAAAAAAAAAAGACTAATATTAACAACATATGGAAGACAATGAGAAGGAAAAGTAGGTGAAAACACATTTATTTCAAAAAAGTATTTTATTTGCCAAAACACCATACTCCATAATAATATGCAAAGAAAATGTTAAAAAAAACAAACAAACTAGTTTTTGGTTCTACACACTACTCAAGACTTTTTGGTGTTTTGTAACTTATTTTTCAGAATAATTTTTGAGAGAAAATCAGATTTTGTAAGTTTCTTAAGGACTGCTACTTATGCTGATAGTCCCAAATGTACAACACATTACTGTAATTTCAAGTGATTTATTGATACAAACATCTAATCACCTGTCAGAGGCAGAGTTTTATTTCCAAGGACTCTAGGATATTTGTATACATTTTAATGTGTTTTCTAACTTTTTGAAGGTTTTGCGTGAAGTATTTGTTGGTCTTTGCGTATGAATGAGGAATGTGTCCTTTTAAGAGGCAGGTCTCTGCTGTCATAGTGAAAGAGCTGCTGTAATTTTGTAAGTGAGCTTTTCTTCACTCCACTTCAAAACCCACTTAGTCTGCAGCTGATGGAGACAATGCATGGCCTTGAGGAATGGGAGAATCTGTATGAATGAAAAACAAAGAAGTTCAGTTTTATACTCCCAAGGTCTAACACACAAAAAAATAGTTTCTTTTAAGTCCCATACTTACTTTATTTAACCCAGTATGTCATAAAATATTATATTAACCAAAATTCAATGTGAAATTATTAACAGGATACTTTTTTTATACTAACTATTCAATTTCAAGAGTGTCTTTTGAACATCTCAGTCCAAACAAGTCACATTCCAAGGGCCCAGTTCCCTTTTATCTTGTGTGTTTATTGTTAAGAACTTCTAGCTGAGTTTCTCAATACTGTTATTGTATTACTGTGCAGGGTATGTTTTGCTAAATTCCAGGAATTTCGTCTAATAGAGGGTCCTTGATTTATATCTGTCCTTACAGTTTTCTCAGCTCATATGAGAGGGAAAGCTCATAATGACTTGATCTTCTTTTTGAGCTCTTACTGCTTAGGCCCTGCTAAGGTCCTTGAAGCCTAAATCATCTCCATACAGCCAGGCAAGTGATGGCACATCACTATGATTCAAGCACCTTCACCAAGAAAATAATGCAGATATCCAGCTAACTTCAAGGTGATCTGACTGTACAAACTCCAGAAGAAACCTTATTCTTGTGGTCTTTCAGTTGCACCTTGGCTAGGCCTAGCATTCTTATGGTATCTTGAAACCAAATCTCAGCAATAGCAAAACAAAGATGATTCGCTGGATTGGTTATGTCCATCTATATATGGGTATATCAAAGCTGTCTCTCTATCCTCTCTCTCTCTCCTTCTCTCTCTCTCTCTCTCTCTCTCTCTCTCTCTCTCTCTCTCACACACACACACACACACACACACACACACACACACACGCATTTATATTTGTCTATCATCTATCAATCTATTATCTTTCCATCTATCTATATTGATTTATCTATCATATATATCCAGTTTTTATTGTATCTCATCTACCTATTCATTGTTCAATCTGTCTTCTACTTTTATCTGTCTGTCTATCTATCTATCTATCTATCTATCTATCTATCTATCTATCTATCATCTATCCTCTATCTATCATCTTTATACTAACCATCTGTTTATCAACTATCAATCTTCCATAATAGAATTTAATTTGAGCAATGTTGAAAATTGTATGAAAAATTATTTATTTTCATTGACATTTCTTTTGCTCACATGAGTAGTGACATTTTATTTTTATTTATTTATTTTCAAGTTGATATATATATAATTGTGTACCACTAAAGACAATCCAGTGTTTCAATGAATTTGTACATTGTAGGCTGATTAGATTGTGCTATTTAGCATAATTCAAGTATGGTTCACTTCATATGATTCTCACTTTTGTTATAAGAACATCCAACACCCACTCTCTTAATATTTTCTAAGAAGATAACACATCATCCTTAGCTTTAGTGACCCAGCTGTGTGTCTTTTGCCTTCAATCCTCCTATCTAGTGATAATTTTGCATCTGGAAAGAAATGAAATGGTACTGAATGCTTGGCTTTGTTTGCAAACTATACTTCCTGCTCCTACTCCAGGCAGCATTATTCTGTTGTCTGTGAAATTTACCCATTAAGTTTTTACTAAATAGCTAACTTATTTATTATGTTAATTCTAGAGGGATAATAACAAGGATAATTAATTATTTTGTTCATTAATGAATTCCTAATCTGCAAAATACAGTCTAGAGTGGAGACAGCATGACTCAGGAAATTTATCCATCATCATTTCTTTATGACATCATGAGTGAGTCCTCTAATAAAGAAACATGAAGTCAACCAACTTGCACGCCAACTTCTGTGCTATAAGCAGTGGAAAGCAGTGGGGGGAAATTAATTATTTTCATATAGCTCTGGTAACACACAAAAAAAGTATGTGAATGAAACAGGCAGTTGCCAGATATATTGTTTACTCACTTATCTATAATATTTTATTGTAAGCATATGTCAACCATAACAAAGGTTACTGAGTTTAACACAATTTATAGGATGTAAGTAAGACTATAAGAAAACAATGGTTATTGTGATCCTGGGAAATCACTTTGTCTAGTCAGTGTGTATCTAAGAATAGTGAATGACTGTAGTCACAGAAATGGAAACATAGAGATGTTGAATTTGCTGTTGGATTATCTTAAGTTAAACAATCCCTATTTTCTTAGAGTTTTTTGTGTTTTCAGACTTTTGTCTGTAGACAGACATTATAAAAAGGAAGGGACGAAAGTTGTATCGTTGTCCTGGCATCATTTAAAATATTTAATACACATTAGCTAAAATTATATAATAGATATTAACCACAAAGTTGGATACTAAAAATGAAAATTAACCATTTTAAAGTATTGATATTTACATGTAAATAATTATGACTTCTTTTGGTTTCAAGTTGCTTTATATATTACTAGTGTATGATACTATGAAGGTTCAATATAAATTATTTAGTATGTAAATATGAATGCAGTTTATTTTTGTGCAGATGAATAGCAAATCTCTATTTTTTAAAAAAGAATTAACACACAACTACTACAATATAATTGATTTTTATTACATTTATTTAGTGTATGTGTGTCTCTCTCTGTGTGTAAATGTATGAAAAACTTACCACTTCTGTGGAGGTCACAGAATGACTTGCAGGAACTGTTTCTATCCTTCTAGCGTATGACTGTAGTATCTGCTGTCAGAGACCCATTGCGTCTGCCAGCAACATTTAATGATTTAGAATCGCCAGCAGTATTTGTAATATGTGGTTAGTTGTGCAGTGGTGGAAGGACCTGAAATAGAGAGTTGTTAAACAGAAATACTCAGAGATCATAAAGAAATTACTAATATTTCTCCTAAAGCCAATGTAAACTTGAGCAAATGGGAACTTTAAGGGTGTGTCACTTAAGATCTGTGGCAAAGGGGTATCCAAGAAGACAGTGTTCCACGAGTATTTGTGACTCATGAGTAGGCATCACCTCTGTGAATGCAGAGAGCCTGAGCCTGAGCCTGTTATTGGCCAGTTTGGTTAACTTTTGGAACAATCTGGTAACAGATTAAATGACTAACAAGTGGATCACACTGGGAAGGGATGTTCCTTCACTAGAGATTGAGAGTCAAAGCCCTTCAGATCATGATAACAATTTATACTGAATTGAGTCTTATGGACCCTTCCTAATGATTACCTTCTAGTCTCCAAGGCAGAAGTAATAGAAAGTGAAACCTTTGGGAGATGTTTAGCTTGTGAGAGTGAAGCTGTTGTGAATGAATTTTGTGCCATTTGTATAAAAGAGACCCCTCAATCCTGATGGCCCATGAACATGCAGTGAGGAGATTGGCATCTCTCAGGAAGTTAATCTTTATTAGACAGAAAATATGTTGAGATCTTGATGCTGAAATTTTTAGATTGGAGAACCATGAGAGAGAAACTGTAGTTTAAGCCATGCATTATTAGCTTTCTGCTCTGTCACTTTAAATGTTATAAAACATAGCCTATTTGTATTTGTCACATTTGATATAACCTCATATTTCAAAACTTTAACTGGGAAGTATGTGGAGAAAGGAATTGAAGGTTCCCACCTGTGTATGATTGGCAGGAGTGTGATCATACTTATTATTTTCAACAGTTTCTTACAGTTTCAGCAGTTGCTTACAGTCTTCAGCCTTATGGTATCCGAGTTCTTGGTAAGTTGTGCGAAATAGTGTGGTAATTTAGAGGTGTTCTGCTATAGAGTTTTGCTCCTTAGTGTCTTTGGTCAAAGTGAGGCTAGAAAAGTCAATTCAATCACCATTGTTAAAACTATGCTTGCAGATCATATATCCAATTCATTCCTGTTGTCTGAACTTGGCTGGATAACAAGAGGCTTAAATTCTCATTCTTTCTCTCAGTCTAGGACAAAGAAAGCACCATTTATTTTACAAGTTTTCATGATGACTATAAATGATGTGGGTACATTTACTAATATAAAACATCAGTTTATTTCATTCAGCTCAATTTATCAATGTTCCTTTTATTTCAATGAACATTTTCTCACCCTTTCTCTATTCATGTCACTACCCACATGCTGAAGAAGGATTTTCTGCTAGAGGTGAAACTCATAGAAAAGACAACATCAAGATTGTCTGAGAGACAATCTTGGCCTGAAAGACATGGTAAAAACAAAGGACAGTAGAGGAAATGCAGTGATGTTAGTAGTGGTAGTTAGAACTCCTTGGTTGTTTTTTCATTTCCTGTTAACCTTCTACTATTTACTGGTACTTTTCATTGACTAAGTTCTCAAGAAGCCAGATAAGACACCATCCAGAGGATAGTCATCCACTTCAAAGTCACCCAGTCCCATAATGAGGGGAGTTGACCAAGACCATGGATAGATCTGTGGCCAATTGGCCTCCAATCTTTATCACCATACCCTGGTTCCCAACTCTGGCAGAGGCATTCTCCTGAAGCAGAGGACATGCCAGCGACCAGAATCACAGGTAGCTTACCTGTGCCAGTAATGTCTCCACTCAGAGCCTACCTTCCATACTCCCAGTCATCCCACCCTTCTTCATCAACATATTCCAGCCCCCAGCTCCTACAAAGTACCAGAATGGACCAGAGTCCATGCTAGCTTCCAGAACTTCAGGCCTCAATTCAGGTAAAGACCTTCATCTTAACTACAGGCCTGCTAGCTAGAAGACCAGAGAGCCTCCAAAGCAAAATCATCCATCAACAAAGATAAACTCGTGGTGCGAACTCAGAGGACAGTCCCATGGTCCCTAGAGGGCTCTCCACCCGCCCCCACCCCCAAGGTGCCCTAGCACTCCCAGGATCATAGGATCACTGGTGAGTGGAACACATCTGTTACAACAGAAGCAGGAGTGCCTGTGGCCAGCAGGAGCAGGGACACAGGGACCCACCCGACCAGTGCCTCTGGTTCCTTCCAATCAGTGCTAGTCTACATTACTTTCAAACTCAGCAGACAGCCCTACAGTCTCCCAAGAGGTACCACTTCCAGGCACTCTAACATGCCCAGGATCTTAGGATCCCAGGATCTCAGGATCCCAGAAGCTTGGTCACACCAGGATGTCAGGGTCTCAGAGGAAGCTTGACTGCCAAGAACTCTAACACATCCAGAATTTCAGCATCACAGGATCCCAGAATCATAGGATCACAAAGAAAGCTGGACTCTGAGAAGTTCTGACTCAGATTCTGATTACAGGGAGGAGAGGCTCCAATCACATATATTGAGGGCTGGCAGCACTTGAGATAATCAGATGGTGGGAGGCAAGCTTAAGAACAGAAACAACAGAAACCAAGGTTACTTGGAATCATCAGAAAAAAAAAATCTCCCTCTATAGCAAATTCTAGATACAACAGAAAAACAAGACATGGATCTAAAGTCACTTCTCATGATGATGATGGAGGACTATAAGAGGGACATAAATAATTCCCTTAAAGAAATACAGGAGAACACAGGTAACAGGTAGAAGCCCTTAAGAAGCACAAAAATCTGTTAAAGAATTACAGGAAAACTCATCAACACAGGTGAAGGAACTGAACAAAGCCATCCAGAATCTAAAAATGGAAGTAGAAACAATACAGAAATCAAAAAAGGAGATAACTCTGGAGATAAGAAACCTAGGAAAGAAGTCAGGAACAGAATACAAGAGAGAAGAGAGAATCTCAGGTGCAGAAGGTACCATAGAAAACATTGAAACAATAGTCAAAGTAAATGCAAAATGCAAAAAGCTCCTAACCCAAA
This sequence comes from Mus pahari, assembly GCF_900095145.1. NCBI lineage: Eukaryota > Metazoa > Chordata > Mammalia > Rodentia > Muridae > Mus > Mus pahari. Next base: position 8,428,971 of record NC_034599.1, on the reverse strand, counting down.
ACATCCAGGAAATTTAGGACACAATGAGACCAAACCTACAGATAACAGGTAAAGATGAGGAGGAAGATTTCCAACTTAAGGGCCAGTAAATATTTTCAACAAAATTATAGAAGAAAACTTCCCTAGCCTAAAGAAAGAGATGCCCATAAATATAAAAGAAGCCTACAGAACTCCAAATCTTTTGGACCAGAAAAGAAATTCCTCCTGTCAAATAATAATCAAAACACCAAATGAACAAAACAAAGAAAGAATATTAAAAGCAGTAAGGGGAAAAAGTCAAGTAACATATAAAGGAAGACTTATCAGAATTTCACCAGAGACTATGAAAGCCAGAAGATCCTTGCAGATGTCATACAGACCCTAAGAGAAAACAAATGCCAGCCCAGGGTACTATACCAACAAAATTCTCAATTACCATAGATGGAGAAACCAATTTATTCCATGACAAAACCAAATCTTGAAACAGTATCTTTCAACAAATCCATCCCTTCAAAGGACTATTAAGGGAAAATTCCAACACAAGGAGGGAAACTAAACCCTAGAAAAAGCAAGAAAGCAACCTTTCAACAAACCTAAAAGAAGATAGCCACATGAACAAACTCCAACTCTAACAATAAAAATAACAGGAAGCAACAATGACTTTTCTTTAATATCTCTTAATATTAATGGACTCAATTCCCCAATAAAAGGACATAACTAACAGACTCGTTACATAAACAGGACCCAAAACTTTGCTGCATACAGAAAACCCACTTCAGGGACAAAGACAGATACTACCTCAGAGGAAAAGGCTGGAAAACAATTTTCCAAGCAAATTGTCCCAAAAAATAAGCTGGAGTAGCCATTCTAATATCAAATAAAATCGACTTTCAACCTAAAGTTATCAAAAAAGATAAGGAAGGACACTTAATACTCATCAAAAGTAAAATTTACCAAGATGAACTCTCAATTCTGAACATCTATGCTCCAAATGCAAGGGAATCCACATTCATTAAAGAAACTTTACTAAAGCTCAAAGCACACATTGCATCACAAACAATAATAGTGGGAAACTTCAATACCCAGCTCTCATCAATGAACAGATCCTGGAAACAGAAATTAAACAGAGACATAGTGAAACTAACACTTTCATAAGTTATGAAACAAATAGATTTAACAGATATCTATAGAAAATTTTATCCTAAAACAAAAGAATATACCTTCTTCTAAGCACCTCATGGTACCTTCTCCAAAATTGACCATATAGTTGGTCACAAACCAGGCCTCAACAGATAAAAATTATTGAAATTACCCCATTCATCTTATCAGATCACCACGGACTAAGGCTGATCTTCAATAACAACATAAATAATCGAAAGCCAACATTCACAGGGAAGCTGAACAACACTCTACTCAATGATAACTTGGTCAAGGAAGAAATAAGGAAAGAAATGAAAGACTTTTTAGAGTTTAATGAAATAAAGACACAACATATCCAAACTCATGGGACACAATGAAAACATTCACAAGAGGAAAACTCACAGCTTTAAGTGCCTAGTAAAAAAAAAAAAAAAAAAAAAAAAAAAAAAACAAACAAACAAA
>NC_034599.1:8425904-8427154 GCF_900095145.1 Mus pahari | reverse complement strand
ACAAAATCAACAAGATAGATAAACCCTTCACCTGAAAAATTAGAGGGCACCGGGACAGTATCCTAATTAACAAAATCAGAAATGAAAAGGGAGACATAACAAAAGAACCTGAGGAAATCTAAAATATCATCAGATCCTACTCAACGAAACTAGAAAACCTAAATGAAATGGAAAATTGTCTAGACAGCTAACAGGCACTAAATTTAAATCAAAATCAGATTAGCGATCTAAACAATCCCATACCCCCTAAAGAAATAGAAACAGTCATTAATAGTCTCCCAACCGAAAAAACCCACGTCCAGATGCGTTTAGTGCAGAGTTCTATCAGACCTTCAAAGAAGACCTAATTCCAATTCTCCTCAAACTATTCCACAAAATGGAAACAGAAGGTACTCTACCCAATTCATTCTATGAAGCAACAATTACTCTGATACCTAAACCACTCAAAGACCAACAAAGAAAGAGAGCTTCAGATTAATTTCCCTTATGAATATCAATACAAAAATACTCAATAAAATTCTCGCAAATCGAATCCAAGAACACATGGAAAGGATCATCAATCAATATCAAATAGGCTTCATTCCAGAGATGCAGGGATGGGTTAATATATGGAAATCCATCAACATAATCCACTATATAAACAAACTCAAATGCAAAAACTTCATGATTGTGAGGCAATGGCCTATGCACAGACATCCTGTTCTCCAGTGGAGCTTAAGTCTTGAAGCTGGGTGGGACCCGGTGGATGGTAATTTCCACCTACATGGGATGGCAGGCGTTCAATCATATCTCCTGGACCTCTGGCTCTTGTGGAAATTACAGCCCCCACAGTCCCCAGTCCCCACAGGAGAGGCATATGGCCATCAGTCATGTAGACAATGTCACAAGCTTCTGGTATTCTGGCTAGACTCCTCCCCACAGTTACCTAGCAACAGCAAGATATCCCAGCCCACAGTCTCCTCCCCACAGTTACCTAGCAACAGAAGATATCCCAGCCTACTATAAGCTGGGCTGCTTGGCTCCACCTTGCTCTCTCTAAGCTTTTACCTCTCTCACTCTCAGGCTTTCCTTCTCTCTCTCTCTCTCTCTCTCTCTCTCTCTCTCTCTCTCTCTCTCTCTCTCTTCCCCCTTCTCTCTAAGTGGTCATGGACGGCCTATCCTTCTCTCTACTACCCTCTCTCTTTCCCCCTGCCTTTCTACAATAAAGCTCTAAGACCACAGACTGTCTCTGACCACTACCCACAGCCATG
>NC_034599.1:8421780-8422914 GCF_900095145.1 Mus pahari | reverse complement strand
CCAGGGCTTTGTGACATTGTGGTTAGGGTGGTGACATTCCACAGGGGCGTTGGGACTTTAAGAATTGCTTTTATAAGTAGGTTCCGGGTGTGGTCACCTGCCGGGGACCAAGGCCCTTGAATGTAGAGGTCATGCCTTTTAAATTTTTATTCTTCAGGTACTTTCTCTAGCTCCTCAATTGGAGGCCCTGTGTTCCATCCAATAGCTGACTGTGAGCATCCACTTCTGTGTTTGCCAGGCACTGGCATAGTCTCACAAGTGACAGCTATATCAGGGTGGGATACAACTTCTCTTAATGAGGTTCCTCTAACCTCCAGACAGAAGGCCTTCCTATGCTACAGCCAGGGACTGTACTAAAGACTCTTGCCTGCATTGGAACCACCCAGTACCCCCTTTCCCCTCGCCCTCTCTTCCCTTCCTGCCCCAGTACTGCCCCAGGGCCCCTATTCTGTTCTCGGCTCCTCTGCCATATCCAGCATAGGATGCTGGAGGCTGAGAACCTGGAACCTGGGGCTGCCCCTTGTCCACCACCTGCCATGTGGGGTCAGTGGCTTAAAACAGCCAGATGTCCACCCGGGGTTGCCTGGAAAGCTTGTACAATCCTCCCTCATCCACCCACCCAGAGCACCATACCTCTGGAGGGACCCGGGCTCTCTCCCACTCCTCTCTTTCCCCACACCCACAGCCCCACACATGATCATCTCATTAAATGCTGAGAAAGAATTTGAAATAAGTCCAACACCAATTCATGATAAAGGGATTGGAAAGATTAAGAATTTAAGGCCCATACCTAAACATAGTAAAAACAATATACAGCAAACCAGTAGCCAACATCAAACTAAATGGAGAGGAACTTGAAGCAATCCCAATAAAATTAGGGACTAGACAAGGCTGCCCACTTTTTCCCTACTTATTCAATATAATACTTGAAGTCCTAGCCAGAGCAATTAGACAACAAAAGGAGATCAAAGGAATACAAATTGGAAAGGAAGAGGTCAAAATATCACTATTTGTAGATGATATGATAGTATGTATAAGTGACCCTAAAAATTCCACTAGAACTCCTAAACCTGATAAAAACAAACAAACAAACAAAAACAAAACAAAACAAAACAAAACAAAACAAAAAAAAAA